>NW_027206775.1:0-300000 GCF_032191515.1 Phaenicophaeus curvirostris | reverse complement strand
ATATCTCCCGCAGGGAAGCTGCTACCATCAAATGTTTGCCCTCATTAGACTCCCCTCTGGAAGCGCTTTCACTGCAAGCTGCAGATTCCCTCCTAACAGCAAGCTTTAGGATAGGGTACTGAATTGTAACTTAACTGCGGCTAATAAGGCGATTTTGGCAAAGAGAATATCTCCCGCAGGGAAGCTGCTACCATCAAATGTTTGCCCTCATTAGACTCCCCTCTGGAAGCGCTTTCACTGCAAGCTGCAGATTCCCTCCTAACAGCAAGCTTTAGGATAGGGTACTGAATTGTAACTTACTTTCGCCTAATAATGCGATTTTGGCAAAGAGAGTATCTCCCGCAGGGAAGCTGCTACCATCACATGTTTGCCCTCATTAGACTCCCCTCTGGAAGCGCTTTCACTGCAAGCCGCAGATTCCCTCCTAACAGCAAGCTTTAGGATAGGGTACTGAATTGTAACTTACTTTCGCCTAATAATGCGATTTTGGCAAAGAGAGGATCTCCCGCAGGGAAGCTGCTACCATCACATGTTTGCCCTCATTAGACTCCCCTCTGGAAGCGCTTTCACTGCAAGCTGCAGATTCCCTCCTAACAGCAATCTTTAGGATAGGGTACTGAATTGTATCTCACTTTCGCCTAAAAATGCGGTTTTGGCAAAGAGAGTATCTCCCGCAGGGAAGCTGCTACCATCAAATGTTTGCCCTCATTTGACTCCCCTCTGGAAGCGCTTTCACTGCAAGCTGCAGATTCCCTCCTAACAGCAAGCTTTAGGAAAGTGTTCTGAATTGTAACTTACTTTCGCCTAATAATGCGATTTTGGAAAAGAGAGTATCTCCCGCAGGGAAGCTGCTACCATCAAATGTTTGCCTTCATTAGACTCCCCTCTGGAAGCGCTTTCACTGCAAGCTGCAGATTCGCGCCTAACAGCAAGCTTTAGGATAGGGTACTGATTGTAACTTACTTTCGCCTAATAATGCGATTATGGCAAGGAGACTATCTCCCGCAGGGAAGCTGCTACCATCAAATGTTTGCCCTCATTAGACTCCCCTCTGGAAGCGCTTTCACTGCAAGCTGCAGATTCCCTCCTAACAGCAAGCTTTTGGAAAGGGTACTGAATTGTAACTTACTTTCGCCTAATAATGCGATTTTGGCAAAGAGAGTATCTCCCGCAGGGAAGCTGCTACCATCAAATGTTTGCCCTCATTAGACTCCCCTCTGGAAGCGCTTTCACTGCAAGCTGCAGATTCCCTCCTAACAGCAAGCTTTAGGATAGGGTACTGAATTGTAACTTAACTGCGGCTAATAAGGCGATTTGGCAATGAGAATATCTCCCGCAGGGAAGCTGCTACCATCAAATGTTTGCCCTCATTAGACTCCCCTCTGGAAGCGCTTTCACTGCAAGCTGCAGATTCCCTCCTAACAGCAAGCTTTAGGATAGGGTACTGAATTGTAACTTAACTGCGGCTAATAAGGCGATTTTTGCAAAGAGAATATCTCCCGCAGGGAAGGTGCTACCATCAAATGTTTGCCCTCGTTAGACTCCCCTCTGGAAGCGCTTTCACTGCAAGCTGCAGATTCCCTCCTAACAGCAAGCTTTAGGATAGGGTACTGAATTGTAACTTACTTTCGCCTAATAATGCGGTTTTGGCAAAGAGAGTATCTCCCGCAGGGAAGCTGCTACCATCAAATGTTTGCCCTCATTAGACTCCCCTCTGGAAGCGCTTTCACTGCAAGCTGCGGATTCCCTCCTAACAGCAAGCTTTAGGAAAGGGTTCTGAATTGTAACTTACTTTCGCATAATAATGCGATTTTGGCAAAGAGAGTATCTCCCGCAGGGAAGCTGCTACCATCAAATGTTTGCCCTCATTAGACTCCCCTCTGGAAGCGCTTTCACTGCAAGCTGCAGATTCCCTCCTAACAGCAAGCTTTAGGATAGGGTACTGAATTGTAACTTACTTTCGCCTAATAATGCGATTATTGTAAGGAGACTATCTCCGGCAGGGAAGCTGCTACCATCAAATGTTTGCCCTCATTAGACTCCCCTCTGGAAGCGCTTTCACTGCAAGCTGCAGATTCCCTCCTAACAGCAAGCTTTAGGATAGGGTACTGAATTGTAACTTAACTGCGGCTAAAAAGGCGATTTTGGCAAAGAGAGTATCTCCCGCAGGGAAGCTGCTACCATCAAATGTTTGCCCTCATTAGACTCCCCTCTGGAAGCGCTTTCACTGCAAGCTGCAGATTCCCTCCTAACAGCAAGCTGTAGGACACTGTACTGAATTGTAACTTAAGTGCGTCTAATAAGGCGATTTTGGCAAAGAGAGTATCTCCCGCAGGGAAGGCTCTACCATCAAATGTTTGCCCTCATTAGACTCCCCTCTGGAAGCGCTTTCACTGCAAGCTGCAGATTCCCTCCTAACAGCAAGCTTTAGGATAGGGTACTGAATTGTATCTTAACTGCGGCTAATAAGGCGATTTTGGCAAAGAGAGTATCTCCCGCAGGGAAGCTGCTACCGTCAAATATTTGCCCTCATTAGACTCCCCTCTGGAAGCGCTTTCACTGCAAGCTGCAGATTCCCTCCTAACAGCAAGCTTTAGGATAGGGTACTGAATTGTAACTTACTTTCGACTAATAATACGATTTTGGCAAAGAGACTACCTCCCGCAGGGAAGCTGCTACCATCAAATATTTACCCTCATTAGACTCCCCTCTGCAAGCGCTTTCACTGCAAGCTGCAGATTCCCTCCTAAAAGCAAGCTTTAGGATAGGGTACTGAATTGTAACTTACTTTCGCCTAATAAAGCGATTTTGGCAAAGAGAGTATCTCCCGCAGGGAAGCTGCTACCATGAAATGTTTGCCCTCATTAGACTCCCCTCTGGAAGCGCTTTTACTGCAAGCTGCAGATTCCCTCCTAACAGCAAGCTTTAGGATAGGGTCCTGAATTGTATCTTACTTTCGCCTAATAATGCGATTTTGGCAAAGAGAGTATCTCCCGCAGGGAAGCTGCTACCATCAAATGTTTGCCCACATTAGACTCCCCTCTGGAAGCGCTTTCACTGCAAGCTGCAGATTCCCTCCTAACAGCAAGCTTTAGGATAGGGTACTGAATTGTAACTTACTTTCGCCTAATAATGCGATTTTGGCAAAGAGAGTATCTCCCGCAGGGAAGCTGCTACCATCACATGTTTGCCCTCATTAGACTCCCCTCTGGAAGCGCTTTCACTGCAAGCTGCAGATACCCTCCTAACAGCAAGCTTTAGGATAGGGTACTGAATTGTAACTTAACTGCGGCTCATAAGGCGATTTCGGAAAAGAGAGAATATCCTGCAGGGAAGCTGATACCATCAAATGTTTGCCCTCGTTAGACTCCCCTCTGGAAGCGCTTTCACTGCAATCTGCAGATTCCCTCCTAACAGCAAGCTTTAGGATAGGGTACTGAATTGTATCTTACTTTCGCCTAAAAATGCGATTTTGGCAAGGAGAGTATCTCCCGCAGGGAAGCTGCTACCATCAAATGTTTGCCCTCATTAGACTCCCCTCTGGAAGCGCTTTCACTGCAAGCTGCAGATTTCCTCCTAACAGCAAACTTTAGGAAAGGGTACTGAATTGTAACTTCCTTTCGCCTAATAATGCGATTTTGGCAAAGAGAGTATCTCCCGCAGGGAAGCTGCTACCATCAAATGTTTGCCCTCATTAGACTCCCCTCTGGAAGCGCTTTCACTGCAAGCTGCAGATTCCCTCCTAACAGCAAGCTGTAGGACACTGTACTGAATTGTAACTTAACTGCGGCTAATAATGCGGTTTTGGCAAAGAGAGTATCTCCTGCAGGGAAGCTGCTACCATCAAATGTTTGCCCTCATTAGACTCCCCTCTGGAAGTGCTTTCACTGCAAGCTGCAGATTCCCTCCTAACACCAATCTTTAGGATACGGTACTGAATTGTAACTTACTTTCGCCTAATAATGCGATTTTGGCAAAGAGAGTATCTCCCGCAGGGAAGCTGCTACCATCAAATGTTTGCCCTCATTAGACTCCCCTCTGGAAGCGCTTTCACTGCAAGCTGCAGATTCCCTCCTAACAGCAAGCTTTAGGATAGGGTACTGAATTGTAACTTACTTTCGCCTAATAATGCGATTTTGGCAAAGAGAGTATCTCCCGCAGGGAAGCTGCTACCATCAAATATTTGCCCTCATTAGACTCCCCTCTGGAAGCGCTTTCACTGCAAGCTGCAGATTCCCTCCTAACAGCAAGCTTTAGGATAGGGTACTGAATTGTAACTTACTTTCGCCTTATAATGCGATTTTGGCAAAGAGACTACCTCCCGCAGGGAAGCTGCTACCATCAAATATTTACCCTCATTAGACTCCCCTCTGGAAGCGCTTTCACTGCAAGCTGCAGATTCCCTCCTAAAAGCAAGCTTTAGGATAGGGTACTGAATTGTAACTTACTTTCGCCTAATAATGCGATTTTGGCAAAGAGAGTATCTCCCGCAGGGAAGCTGCTACCATGAAATGTTTGCCCTCATTAGACTCCCCTCTGGAAGCGCTTTCACTGCAAGCTGCAGATTCCCTCCTAACAGCAAGCTTTAGGATAGGGTACTGAATTGTATCTTACTTTCGCCTAATAATGCGATTTTGCAAAGAGAATATCTCCCGCAGGGAAGCTGCTACCATCAAATGTTTGCCCTCATTAGACTCCCCTCTGGAAGCGCTTTCACTGCAAGCTGCAGATTCCCTCCTAACAGCAAGCTTTAGGATAGGGTACTGAATTGTAACTTAACTGCGGCACATAAGGGGATTTCGGAAAAGAGAGAATATCCTGCAGGGAAGCTGCTACCATCAAATGTTTGCCCTCATTAGACTCCCCTCTGGAAGCGCTTTCACTGCAATCTGCAGATTCCCTCCTAACAGCAAGCTTTAGGATAGGGTACTGAATTCTAACTTACTTTCGCCTAATAATGCGATTATGGCAAGGAGACTATCTCCCGCAGGGAAGCTGCTTCCATCAAATGTTTGCCCTCATTAGACTCCCCTCTGGAAGCGCTTTCACTGCAAGCTGCAGATTCCCTCCTAACAGCAAGCTTTAGGAAAGGGTACTGAATTGTAACTTACTTTCGCCTAATAATGTGATTTTGGCAAAGAGAGTATCTCCCGCAGGGAAGCTGCTACCATCAAATGTTTGCCCTCATTAGACTCCCCTCTGGAAGCGCTTTCACTGCAAGCTGCAGATTCCCTCCTAACAGCAAGCTGTAGGACACTGTACTGAATTGTAACTTAACTGCGGCTAATAAGGCGATTTGGCAATGAGAATATCTCCCGCAGGGAAGCTGCTACCATCAAATGTTTGCCCTCATTAGACTCCCCTCTGGAAGCGCTTTCACTGCAAGCTGCAGATTCCCTCCTAACAGCAAGCTTTAGGATAGGGTACTGAATTGTAACTTACTTTCGCCTAATAATGCGGTTTTGGCAAAGAGAGTATCTCCTGCAGGGAAGCTGCTACCATCAAATGTTTGCCCTCATTAGACTCCCCTCTGGAAGTGCTTTCACTGCAAGCTGCAGATTCCCTCCTAACAGCAATCTTTAGGATACGGTACTGAATTGTAACTTACTTTCGCCTAATAATGCGATTTTGGCAAAGAGAGTATCTCCCGCAGGGAAGCTGCTACCATCAAATGTTTGCCCTCATTAGACTCCCCTCTGGAAGCGCTTTCACTGCAAGCTGCAGATTCCCTCCTAACAGCAAGCTTTAGGATAGGGTACTGAATTGTATCTTACTTTCGCCTAATAAAGCGATTTTGGCAAAGAGAGTATCTCCCGCAGGGAAGCTGCTACCATCAAATGTTTGCCCTCATTAGACTCCCCTCTGGAAGCGCTTTCACTGCAAGCTGCAGATTCCCTCCTAACAGCAAGCTTTAGGATAGGGTACTGAATTGTAACTTACTTTCGCCTAATAAAGCGATTTTGGCAAAGAGAATATCTCCCGCAGGGAAGCTGCTACCATCAAATGTTTGCCCTCATTAGACTCCCCTCTGGAAGCGCTTTCACTGCAAGCTGCAGATTCCCTCCTAACAGCAAGCTTTAGGATAGGGTACTGAATTGTAACTTAACTGCGGCACATAAGGCGATTTTGGCAAAGAGAATATCTCCCGCAGGGAAGCTGCTACCATCAAATGTTTGCCCTCGTTAGACTACCCTCTGGAAGCACTTTCACTGCAAGCTGCAGATTCCCTCCTAACAGCAAGCTTTAGGATAGGGTACTGAATTGTAACTTACTTTCGCCTAATAATGCGATTTTGGCAATGAGAGTATCTCCCGCAGGGAAGCTGCTACTATCAAATGTTTGCCCTCATTAGACTACCCTCTGGAAGCGCTTTCACTGCAAGCTGCAGATTCCCTCCTAACAGCAAGCTTTAGGATAGGGTACTGAATTGTAACTTACTTTCGCCTAATAATGCGATTTTGGCAAAGAGAGTATCTTCCGCAGGGAAGCTGCTACCATCAAATGTTTGCCCTCATTAGACTACCCTCTGGAAGCGCATTCCCTTCAAGCTGCAGATTCCCTCCTAACAGCAAGCTTTAGGATAGGGTACTGAATTGTAACTTACTTTCGCCTAATAATGCGATTTTGGCAAAGAGAGTATCTCCCACAGGGAAGCTGCTACCATCAAATGTTTGCCCTCATTAGACTCCACTCTGGATGCGCTTTCACTGCAAGCTGCAGATTCCCTCCTAACAGCAAGCTTTAGGATAGGGTACTGAATTGTAACTTAACTGCGGCTAAAAAGGCGATTTTGGCAAAGAGAATATCTCCCGCAGGGAAGCTGCTACCATCAAATGTTTGCCCTCCTTAGACTCCCCTCTGGAAGCGCTTTCACTGCAAGCTGCAGATTCCTTCCTAACAGCAAGCTTTAGGATAGGGTACTGAATTGTATCTTAACTGCGGCTAATAAGGCGATTTTGGCAATGAGAATAACTCCCGCAGGGAAGCTGTTACCATCAAATGTTAGCCCTCATTAGACTCCCCTCTGGAAGCGCTTTCACTGCAAGCTGAAGATTCCCTCCCAACAGCAAGCTTTAGGATAGGGTACTGAATTGTAACTTACTTTCGCCTAATAATGCGATTTTGGCAAAGAGAGTATCTTCCGCAGGGAAGCTGCTACCATCAAATATTTGCCCTCGTTAGACTACCCTTTGGAAGCGCATTCACTTCAAGCTGCAGATTCCCTCCTAACAGCAAGCTTTAGGATAGGGTACTGAATTGTAACTTACTTTTGCCTAATAATGCGATTTTGGCAAAGAGAGTATCTCCCGCAGGGAAGCTGCTACCATCAAATGTTTGCCCTCATTAGACTCCCCTCTGGAAGCGCTTTCACTGCAAGCTGCAGATTCCCTCCTAACAGCAAGCTTTAGGATAGGGTACTGAATTGTAACTTAACTGCGGCTAATAAGGCGATTTTGGCAAAGAGAGTATCTCCCGCAGGGAAGCTGCTACCATCAAATGTTTGCCCTCGTTAGACTCCCCTCTGGAAGCGCTTTCACTGCAATCTGCAGATTCCCTCCTAAGAGCAAGCTTTAGGATAGGGTACTGAATTGTATCTTACTTTCGCCTAATAATGCGATTTTGGCAAAGAGAGTATCTCCCGCAGGGAAGCTGCTACCATCAAATGTTTGCCCTCATTAGACTCCCCTCTGGAAGCGCTTTCACTGCAAGCTGCAGATTCCCTCCTAACAGCAAGCTGTAGGACACTGTACTGAATTGTAACTTAAGTGCGTATAATAAGGCGATTTTGGCAAAAAGAATATCTCCCGCAGGGAAGCTGCTACCATCAAATGTTTGTCCTCATTAGACTCCCCTCTGGAAGCACTTTCACTGCAAGCTGCAGATTCCCTCCTAAAAGCAAGCTTTAGGATAGGGTACTGAATTGTATCTTCCTTTCGCGTAATAATGCGATTTTGGCAAAGAGAGTATCTCCCGCAGGGAAGCTGCTACCATCAATTATTTGCCCTCATTAGACTCCCCTCTAGAAGCGCTTTCACTGCAAGCTGCAGATTCCCTCCTAACAGCAAGCTTTAGCATAGGGTACTGAATTGTAACTTAACTGCGGCTAATAAGGCGGTTTTGGCAAAGAGAGTAACTTCCGCAGGGAAGATGCTACCATCAAATGTTTGCCCTCATTAGACTCCCCTCTGGAAGCGCTTTCACTGCAAGCTGCAGATTCCTACCTAACAGCAAGCTTTAGAATAGGGTACTGAATTGTAACTTACTTTCGCCTAATAATGCGATTTTGGCAAAGAGAGTATCTCCCGCAGGGAAGCTGCTACCATCAAATGTTTGCCCTCATTAGACTCCCCTCTGGAAGCGCTTTCACTGCAAGCTGCAGATTCCCTCCTAACAGCAAGCTTTAGGATAGGGTACTGAATTGTAACTTACTTTCGCCTAATAATGCGATTTTGGCAAAGAGAGTATCTCCCGCAGGGAAGCTGCTACCATCAAATGTTTGCCCTCGTTAGACTACCCTCTGGAAGCACTTCCACTGCAAGCTGCAGATTCCCTCCTAACAGCAAGCTTTAGGATAGGGTACTGAATTGTAACTTAACTGCGGCTAATAAGGCGATTCTGGCAAAGAGAATATCTCCCGCAGGGAAGCTGCTACCATCCAATGTTTGCCCTCATTAGACTCCCCTCTTGAAGCGCTTTCACTGCAAGCTGCAGATTCCCTCCTAACAGCAAGCTTTAGGATAGGGTACTGAATTGTAACTTACTTTCGCCTAATAATGCGATTTTGGCAAAGAGACTATCTCCCGCAGGGAAGCTGCTACCATCAAATGTTTGCCCTCATTAGACTCCCCTCTGGAAGCGCTTTCACTGCAAGCTGCAGATTCCCTCCTAACAGCAAGCTTTAGGATAGGGTACTGAATTGTATCTTACTTTCGCCTAATACTGCGATTTTGGCAAAGAGAGTATCTCCCGCAGGGAAGGCTCTACCATCAAATATTTACCCTCATTAGACTCCCCTCTGGAAGCGCTTTCACTGCAAGCTGCAGATTCCCTCCTAACAGTAAGCTTTAGGATAGGGTACTGAATTGTAACTTAAATACGGCTAATAAGGCGATATTGGCAAAGAGAGTATCTCCCGCAGGGAAGCTGCTACCATCAAATGTTTGCCCTCATTAGACTCCCCTCTGGAAGCGCTTTCACTGCAAGCTGCAGATTCCCTCCTAACAGCAAGCTTTAGGAAAGGGTACTGAATTGTAACTTACTTTCGCCTAATAATGTGATTTTGGCAAAGAGAGTATCTCCCGCAGGGAAGCTGCTACCATCAAATGTTTGCCCTCATTAGACTCCCCTCTGGAAGCGCTTTCACTGCAAGCTGCAGATTCCCTCCTAACAGCAAGCTGTAGGACACTGTACTGAATTGTAACTTAACTGCGGCTAATAAGGCGATTTGGCAATGAGAATATCTCCCGCAGGGAAGCTGCTACCATCAAATGTTTGCCCTCATTAGACTCCCCTCTGGAAGCGCTTTCACTGCAAGCTGCAGATTCCCTCCTAACAGCAAGCTTTAGGATAGGGTACTGAATTGTAACTTACTTTCGCCTAATAATGCGGTTTTGGCAAAGAGAGTATCTCCTGCAGGGAAGCTGCTACCATCAAATGTTTGCCCTCATTAGACTCCCCTCTGGAAGTGCTTTCACTGCAAGCTGCAGATTCCCTCCTAACAGCAATCTTTAGGATACGGTACTGAATTGTAACTTACTTTCGCCTAATAATGCGATTTTGGCAAAGAGAGTATCTCCCGCAGGGAAGCTGCTACCATCAAATGTTTGCCCTCATTAGACTCCCCTCTGGAAGCGCTTTCACTGCAAGCTGCAGATTCCCTCCTAACAGCAAGCTTTAGGATAGGGTACTGAATTGTATCTTACTTTCGCCTAATAAAGCGATTTTGGCAAAGAGAGTATCTCCCGCAGGGAAGCTGCTACCATCAAATGTTTGCCCTCATTAGACTCCCCTCTGGAAGCGCTTTCACTGCAAGCTGCAGATTCCCTCCTAACAGCAAGCTTTAGGATAGGGTACTGAATTGTAACTTACTTTCGCCTAATAAAGCGATTTTGGCAAAGAGAATATCTCCCGCAGGGAAGCTGCTACCATCAAATGTTTGCCCTCATTAGACTCCCCTCTGGAAGCGCTTTCACTGCAAGCTGCAGATTCCCTCCTAACAGCAAGCTTTAGGATAGGGTACTGAATTGTAACTTAACTGCGGCACATAAGGCGATTTTGGCAAAGAGAATATCTCCCGCAGGGAAGCTGCTACCATCAAATGTTTGCCCTCGTTAGACTACCCTCTGGAAGCACTTTCACTGCAAGCTGCAGATTCCCTCCTAACAGCAAGCTTTAGGATAGGGTACTGAATTGTAACTTACTTTCGCCTAATAATGCGATTTTGGCAATGAGAGTATCTCCCGCAGGGAAGCTGCTACTATCAAATGTTTGCCCTCATTAGACTACCCTCTGGAAGCGCTTTCACTGCAAGCTGCAGATTCCCTCCTAACAGCAAGCTTTAGGATAGGGTACTGAATTGTAACTTACTTTCGCCTAATAATGCGATTTTGGCAAAGAGAGTATCTTCCGCAGGGAAGCTGCTACCATCAAATGTTTGCCCTCATTAGACTACCCTCTGGAAGCGCATTCCCTTCAAGCTGCAGATTCCCTCCTAACAGCAAGCTTTAGGATAGGGTACTGAATTGTAACTTACTTTCGCCTAATAATGCGATTTTGGCAAAGAGAGTATCTCCCACAGGGAAGCTGCTACCATCAAATGTTTGCCCTCATTAGACTCCACTCTGGATGCGCTTTCACTGCAAGCTGCAGATTCCCTCCTAACAGCAAGCTTTAGGATAGGGTACTGAATTGTAACTTAACTGCGGCTAAAAAGGCGATTTTGGCAAAGAGAATATCTCCCGCAGGGAAGCTGCTACCATCAAATGTTTGCCCTCCTTAGACTCCCCTCTGGAAGCGCTTTCACTGCAAGCTGCAGATTCCTTCCTAACAGCAAGCTTTAGGATAGGGTACTGAATTGTATCTTAACTGCGGCTAATAAGGCGATTTTGGCAATGAGAATAACTCCCGCAGGGAAGCTGTTACCATCAAATGTTAGCCCTCATTAGACTCCCCTCTGGAAGCGCTTTCACTGCAAGCTGAAGATTCCCTCCCAACAGCAAGCTTTAGGATAGGGTACTGAATTGTAACTTACTTTCGCCTAATAATGCGATTTTGGCAAAGAGAGTATCTTCCGCAGGGAAGCTGCTACCATCAAATATTTGCCCTCGTTAGACTACCCTTTGGAAGCGCATTCACTTCAAGCTGCAGATTCCCTCCTAACAGCAAGCTTTAGGATAGGGTACTGAATTGTAACTTACTTTTGCCTAATAATGCGATTTTGGCAAAGAGAGTATCTCCCGCAGGGAAGCTGCTACCATCAAATGTTTGCCCTCATTAGACTCCCCTCTGGAAGCGCTTTCACTGCAATCTGCAGATTCCCTCCTAACAGCAAGCTTTAGGATAGGGTACTGAATTGTATCTTACTTTCGCCTAATAATGCGATTTTGGCAAAGAGAGTATCTCCCGCAGGGAAGCTGCTACCATCAAATGTTTGCCCTCATTAGACTCCCCTCTGGAAGCGCTTTCACTGCAAGCTGCAGATTCCCTCCTAACAGCAAGCTGTAGGACACTGTACTGAATTGTAACTTAAGTGCGTATAATAAGGCGATTTTGGCAAAAAGAATATCTCCCGCAGGGAAGCTGCTACCATCAAATGTTTGTCCTCATTAGACTCCCCTCTGGAAGCACTTTCACTGCAAGCTGCAGATTCCCTCCTAAAAGCAAGCTTTAGGATAGGGTACTGAATTGTATCTTCCTTTCGCGTAATAATGCGATTTTGGCAAAGAGAGTATCTCCCGCAGGGAAGCTGCTACCATCAAATATTTGCCCTCATTAGACTCCCCTCTGGAAGCGCTTTCACTGCAAGCTGCAGATTCCCTCCTAACAGCAAGCTTTAGCATAGGGTACTGAATTGTAACTTAACTGCGGCTAATAAGGCGGTTTTGGCAAAGAGAGTAACTTCCGCAGGGAAGATGCTACCATCAAATGTTTGCCCTCATTAGACTCCCCTCTGGAAGCGCTTTCACTGCAAGCTGCAGATTCCTACCTAACAGCAAGCTTTAGAATAGGGTACTGAATTGTAACTTACTTTCGCCTAATAATGCGATTTTGGCAAAGAGAGTATCTCCCGCAGGGAAGCTGCTACCATCAAATGTTTGCCCTCATTAGACTCCCCTCTGGAAGCGCTTTCACTGCAAGCTGCAGATTCCCTCCTAACAGCAAGCTTTAGGATAGGGTACTGAATTGTAACTTACTTTCGCCTAATAATGCGATTTTGGCAAAGAGAGTATCTCCCGCAGGGAAGCTGCTACCATCAAATGTTTGCCCTCGTTAGACTACCCTCTGGAAGCACTTCCACTGCAAGCTGCAGATTCCCTCCTAACAGCAAGCTTTAGGATAGGGTACTGAATTGTAACTTAACTGCGGCTAATAAGGCGATTTTGGCAAAGAGAATATCTCCCGCAGGGAAGCTGCTACCATCCAATGTTTGCCCTCATTAGACTCCCCTCTTGAAGCGCTTTCACTGCAAGCTGCAGATTCCCTCCTAACAGCAAGCTTTAGGATAGGGTACTGAATTGTAACTTACTTTCGCCTAATAATGCGATTTTGGCAAAGAGACTATCTCCCGCAGGGAAGCTGCTACCATCAAATGTTTGCCCTCATTAGACTCCCCTCTGGAAGCGCTTTCACTGCAAGCTGCAGATTCCCTCCTAACAGCAAGCTTTAGGATAGGGTACTGAATTGTATCTTACTTTCGCCTAATACTGCGATTTTGGCAAAGAGAGTATCTCCCGCAGGGAAGGCTCTACCATCAAATATTTACCCTCATTAGACTCCCCTCTGGAAGCGCTTTCACTGCAAGCTGCAGATTCCCTCCTAACAGTAAGCTTTAGGATAGGGTACTGAATTGTAACTTAAATACGGCTAATAAGGCGATATTGGCAAAGAGAGTATCTCCCGCAGGGAAGCTGCTACCATCAAATGTTTGCCCTCATTAGACTCCCCTCTGGAAGCACTTTCACTGCAAGCTGCAGATTCCCTCCTAATAGCAAGCTTTAGGATAGGGTACTGAATTGTATCTTACTTTCGCGTAATAATGCGATTTTGGCAAAGAGAGTATCTCCCGCAGGGAAGCTGCTACCATCAAATATTTGCCCTCATTAGACTCCCCTCTGGAAGCGCTTTCACTGCAAGCTGCAGATTCCCTCCTAACAGCAAGCTTTAGGATAGGGTACTGAATTTTAACTTTACTGTGGCTAATAAGGTGATTTTGGCAATGAGAATATCTCCCCCAGGGAAGCTGTTACCATCAAATGTTTGCCCTCATTAGACTCCCCTCTGGAAGCGCTTTCACTGCAAGCTGCAGATTCCCTCCTAACAGCAAGCTTTAGGATAGGGTACTGAATTGTAACTTACTTTCGCCTAATAAAGCGATTTTGGCAAAGAGAGTATCTCCCGCAGGGAAGCTGCTACCATCAAATGTTTGCCCTCATTAGACTCCCCTCTGGAAGCGCTTTCACTGCAAGCTGCAGATTCCCTCCTAACAGCAAGCTTTAGGATAGGGTACTGAATTGTAACTTAACTGCGGCTAATAATGCGGTTTTGGCAAAGAGAGTATCTCCCGCAGGGAAGCTGCTACCATCAAATGTTTGCCCTCATTAGACTCCCCTCTGGAAGCGCTTTGACTGCAAGCTGCAGATTCCCTCCTAACATCAAGCTTTAGGAAGGGGTACTGAATGGTAACTTACTTTCGCCTAATAATGCGATTTTGGCAAAGAGAGTATCTCCCGCAGGGAAGCTGCTACCATCAAATGTTTGCCCTCATTACACTCCCCTCTGGAAGCGCTTTCACTGCAAGCTGCACATTCCCTCCTAACAGCAATCTTTAGGAAACGGAACTGAATTGTAACGTACTTTCGCCTAATAATGCGATTTTTGCAAAGAGACTTTCTCCCGCAGGGAAGCTGCTACCATCAAATGTTTGCCCTCATTAGACTCCCCTCTGGAAGCGCTTTCACTGCAAGCTGCAGATTTCCTCCTAACAGCAAGCTTTAGGATAGGGTACTGAATTGTAACTTACTTTCGCCTAATAATGCGATTTTGGCAAAGAGAGTATCTCCCGCAGGGAAGCTGCTACCATCAAATGTTTGCCCTCATTAGACTCCCCTCTGGAAGCGCTTTCACTGCAAGCTGCAGATTCCCTCCTAACAGCAAGCTTTAGGATAGGGTACTGAATTGTAACTTACTTTCGCCTAATAATGCGATTTTGGCAAAGAGACTATCTCCCGCAGGGAAGCTGCTACCATCAAATGTTTGCCCTCATTAGACTCCCCTCTGGAAGCGCTTTCACTGCAAGCTGCAGATTCCCTCCTAACAGCAAGCTTTAGGATAGGGTACTGAATTGTAACTTACTTTCGCCTAATAAGGCGATTTTGGCAAAGAGAATATCTCACGCAGGGAAGCTGTTACCATCAAACGTTTGCCCTCATTAGACTCCCCTCTGGAAGCGCTTTCACTGCATGTGGCAGATTCCCACCTAACAGCAAGCTTTAGGATAGGGTACTGAATTGTAACTTACTTTCGCCTAATAAGGCGATTTTGGCAAAGAGAATATCTCACGCAGGGAAGCTGTTACCATCAAACGTTTGCCCTCATTAGACTCCCCTCTGGAAGCGCTTTCACTGCAAGCTGCAGATTCCCTCCTAACAGCAAGCTTTAGGATAGGGTACTGAATGGTAACTTACTTTCGCCTAATAATGCGATTTTGGCAAAGAGAATATCTCCCGCAGGGAAGATGCTACCATCAAATGTTTGCCCTCATTAGACTCCCCTCTGGAAGCGCTTTCACTGCAAGCTGCAGATTCCCTCCTAACAGCAAGCTTTAGGATAGTGTACTGAATTGTAACTTACTTTCGCCTAATAAAGCGATTTTGGCAAAGAGAGTATCTCCCGCAGGGAAGCTGCTACCATCAAATGTTTGCCCTCATTAGACTCCCCTCTGGAAGCGCTTTCACTGCAAGCTGCAGATTCCCTCCTAACAGCAAGCTTTAGGATAGGGTACTGAATGGTAACTTACTTTCGCCTAATAATGCGATTTTGGCAAAGAGAGTATCTCCCGCAGGGAAGCTGCTACCATCAAATGTTTGCCCTCATTAGACACCGCTCTGGAAGCGCTTTCACTGCAAGCTGCAGATTCCCTCCTAACAGCAAGCTTTAGGATAGGGTACTGAATTGTAACTTAACTGCGGCTAATAATGCTATTTTAGCAAAGAGAGTATCTCCCGCAGGTAAGATGCTACCATCAAATGTTTGCCCTCATTAGACTCCCCTCTGGAAGCGCTTTCACTGCAAGCTGCAGATTTCCTCCTAACAGCAAATTTAGGTTAGGGTACTGAATTGTAACTTACTTTCGCCTAATAATGCGATTTTGGAAAAGAGAGTATCTCCCGCAGGGAAGCTGCTACCATCAAATGTTTGCCCTCATTAGACTCCCCTCTGGAAGCGCTTTCACTGCAAGCTGCAGATTCCCTCCTAACAGCAAGCTTTAGGATAGGGTACTGAATTGTAACTTACTTTCGCCTAATAATGCGATTTTGGAAAAGAGACTATCTCCCGCAGGGAAGCTGCTACCATCAAATGTTTGCCCTCATTAGACTCCCCTCTGGAAGCGCTTTCACTGCAAGCTGCAGATTCCCTCCTAACAGCAAGCTTTAGGATATGATACTGAATTGTATCTTACTTTCGCCTAATAATGCGATTTTGGCAAAGAGAATATCTCCCGCAGGGAAGCTGCTACCATCAAATGTTTGCCCTCATTAGAGTCCCCTCTGGAAGCGCTTTCACTGCAAGCTGCAGATTCCCTCCTAACAGCAAGCTTTAGGATAGGGTACTGAATTGTAACTTAACTGCGGCGAATAAGGCGATTTTGGCAAAGAGAATATCTCCCGCAGGGAAGATGCTACAATCAAATATTTGCCCTCATTAGACTCCCCTCTGGAAGCGCTTTCACTGCAAGCTGCAGATTCCCTCCTAACAGCAAGGTTTAGGATAGGGTACTTAATTGTATCTTAAATGCGGATAATAATGCGATTTTGGCAAAGAGAGTATCTCCCGCAGGGAAGCTGCTACCATCAAATGTTTGCCCTCATTAGACTCCCCTCTGGAAGCACTTTCACTGCAAGCTGCAGATTCCCTCCTAACAGCAAGCTTTAGGATAGGGTACTGAATTGTAACTTAACTGCGGCTAATAAGGCGATTTTGTCAAAGAGAATATCTCCCGCAGGGAAGCTGCTACCATCAAATATTTGCCCTCATTAGACTCCCCTCTGGAAGCGCTTTCACTGCAAGCTGCAGATTCCCTCCTAACAGCAAGCTTTAGGATAGGGTACTGAATTGTAACTTACTTTCGCCTAATAATGCGATTTTGGCAAAGAGAGTATCTCCCGCAGGGAAGCTGCTACCATCAAATGTTTGCCCTCATTAGACTCCCCTCTGGAAGCGCTTTCACTGCAAGCTGCAGATTCCCTCCTAACAGCAAGCTTTAGGATAGGGTACTGAATTGTAACTTACTTTTGCCTAATAATGCGATTTTGGCAAAGAGAGTATCACCCGCAGGGAAGCTGCTAACATCAAATGTTTGCCCTCATTAGACTCCCCTCTGGAAGCGCTTTCACTGCAAGCTGCAGATTTCCTCCTAACAGCAAGCTTTAGGATAGGGTACTGAATTGTAACTTACTTTCGCCTAATAATGCGATTTTGGCAAAGACAGTATCTCCCGCAGGGAAGCTGCTACCATCAAATATTTGCCCACATTAGATTCCCCTCTGAAAGCGCTTTCACTGCAAGCTGCAGATTCCCTCCTAACAGCAAGCTTTAGGATAGGGTACTGAATTGTAACTTACTTTCGCCTTATAAGGCGATATTGGCAATGAGAGTATCTCCCGCAGGGAAGCTGCTACCATCAAATGTTTGCCCTCATTAGACTCCCCTCTGGAAGCGCTTTCACTGCAAGCTGCAGATTCCCTCCTAACAGCAAGCTTTAGGATAGGGTACTGAATTGTAACTTACTTTCGCCTAATAATGCGATTTTGGCAAAGAGAGTATCTCCCGCAGGGAAGCTGTTACCATCAAATGTTTGCCCTCATTAGACTCCCCTCTGGAAGTGATTTCACTGCAATCTGCAGATTCCCTCCTAACAGCAAGCTTTAGGATAGGGTACTGAATTGTAACTTAACTGCGGCTAATAAGGCGATTATGGCAATGAGAATATCTCCCGCAGGGAAGCTGCTACCATCAAATGTTTGCCCTCATTAGACTCCCCTCTGGAAGCGCTTTCACTGCAAGCTGCAGATTCCCTCCTAACAGCAAGCTTTAGGATAGGGTACTGAATTGTAACTTAACTGCGGCTAATAAGGCGATTTTGGCAAAGAGAATATCTCCCGCAGGGAAGCTGCTACCATCAAATGTTTGCCCTCATTAGACTCCCCTCTGGAAGCGCTTTCACTGCAAGCTGCAGATTCCCTCCTAACAGCAAGCTTTAGGATAGGGTACTGAATTGTAACTTACTTTCGCCTAATAATGCGATTTTGGCAAAGAGAGTATCTCCCGCAGGGAAGCTGCTACCATCACATGTTTGCCCTCATTAGACTCCCCTCTGGAAGCGCTTTCACTGCAAGCCGCAGATTCCCTCCTAACAGCAAGCTTTAGGATAGGGTACTGAATTGTAACTTACTTTCGCCTAATAATGCGATTTTGGCAAAGAGAGGATCTCCCGCAGGGAAGCTGCTACCATCACATGTTTGCCCTCATTAGACTCCCCTCTGGAAGCGCTTTCACTGCAAGCTGCAGATTCCCTCCTAACAGCAATCTTTAGGATAGGGTACTGAATTGTATCTCACTTTCGCCTAAAAATGCGGTTTTGGCAAAGAGAGTATCTCCCGCAGGGAAGCTGCTACCATCAAATGTTTGCCCTCATTTGACTCCCCTCTGGAAGCGCTTTCACTGCAAGCTGCAGATTCCCTCCTAACAGCAAGCTTTAGGAAAGTGTTCTGAATTGTAACTTACTTTCGCCTAATAATGCGATTTTGGAAAAGAGAGTATCTCCCGCAGGGAAGCTGCTACCATCAAATGTTTGCCTTCATTAGACTCCCCTCTGGAAGCGCTTTCACTGCAAGCTGCAGATTCGCGCCTAACAGCAAGCTTTAGGATAGGGTACTGATTGTAACTTACTTTCGCCTAATAATGCGATTATGGCAAGGAGACTATCTCCCGCAGGGAAGCTGCTACCATCAAATGTTTGCCCTCATTAGACTCCCCTCTGGAAGCGCTTTCACTGCAAGCTGCAGATTCCCTCCTAACAGCAAGCTTTTGGAAAGGGTACTGAATTGTAACTTACTTTCGCCTAATAATGCGATTTTGGCAAAGAGAGTATCTCCCGCAGGGAAGCTGCTACCATCAAATGTTTGCCCTCATTAGACTCCCCTCTGGAAGCGCTTTCACTGCAAGCTGCAGATTCCCTCCTAACAGCAAGCTTTAGGATAGGGTACTGAATTGTAACTTAACTGCGGCTAATAAGGCGATTTGGCAATGAGAATATCTCCCGCAGGGAAGCTGCTACCATCAAATGTTTGCCCTCATTAGACTCCCCTCTGGAAGCGCTTTCACTGCAAGCTGCAGATTCCCTCCTAACAGCAAGCTTTAGGATAGGGTACTGAATTGTAACTTAACTGCGGCTAATAAGGCGATTTTTGCAAAGAGAATATCTCCCGCAGGGAAGGTGCTACCATCAAATGTTTGCCCTCGTTAGACTCCCCTCTGGAAGCGCTTTCACTGCAAGCTGCAGATTCCCTCCTAACAGCAAGCTTTAGGATAGGGTACTGAATTGTAACTTACTTTCGCCTAATAATGCGGTTTTGGCAAAGAGAGTATCTCCCGCAGGGAAGCTGCTACCATCAAATGTTTGCCCTCATTAGACTCCCCTCTGGAAGCGCTTTCACTGCAAGCTGCGGATTCCCTCCTAACAGCAAGCTTTAGGAAAGGGTTCTGAATTGTAACTTACTTTCGCATAATAATGCGATTTTGGCAAAGAGAGTATCTCCCGCAGGGAAGCTGCTACCATCAAATGTTTGCCCTCATTAGACTCCCCTCTGGAAGCGCTTTCACTGCAAGCTGCAGATTCCCTCCTAACAGCAAGCTTTAGGATAGGGTACTGAATTGTAACTTACTTTCGCCTAATAATGCGATTATTGTAAGGAGACTATCTCCGGCAGGGAAGCTGCTACCATCAAATGTTTGCCCTCATTAGACTCCCCTCTGGAAGCGCTTTCACTGCAAGCTGCAGATTCCCTCCTAACAGCAAGCTTTAGGATAGGGTACTGAATTGTAACTTAACTGCGGCTAAAAAGGCGATTTTGGCAAAGAGAGTATCTCCCGCAGGGAAGCTGCTACCATCAAATGTTTGCCCTCATTAGACTCCCCTCTGGAAGCGCTTTCACTGCAAGCTGCAGATTCCCTCCTAACAGCAAGCTGTAGGACACTGTACTGAATTGTAACTTAAGTGCGTCTAATAAGGCGATTTTGGCAAAGAGAGTATCTCCCGCAGGGAAGGCTCTACCATCAAATGTTTGCCCTCATTAGACTCCCCTCTGGAAGCGCTTTCACTGCAAGCTGCAGATTCCCTCCTAACAGCAAGCTTTAGGATAGGGTACTGAATTGTATCTTAACTGCGGCTAATAAGGCGATTTTGGCAAAGAGAGTATCTCCCGCAGGGAAGCTGCTACCGTCAAATATTTGCCCTCATTAGACTCCCCTCTGGAAGCGCTTTCACTGCAAGCTGCAGATTCCCTCCTAACAGCAAGCTTTAGGATAGGGTACTGAATTGTAACTTACTTTCGACTAATAATACGATTTTGGCAAAGAGACTACCTCCCGCAGGGAAGCTGCTACCATCAAATATTTACCCTCATTAGACTCCCCTCTGCAAGCGCTTTCACTGCAAGCTGCAGATTCCCTCCTAAAAGCAAGCTTTAGGATAGGGTACTGAATTGTAACTTACTTTCGCCTAATAAAGCGATTTTGGCAAAGAGAGTATCTCCCGCAGGGAAGCTGCTACCATGAAATGTTTGCCCTCATTAGACTCCCCTCTGGAAGCGCTTTTACTGCAAGCTGCAGATTCCCTCCTAACAGCAAGCTTTAGGATAGGGTCCTGAATTGTATCTTACTTTCGCCTAATAATGCGATTTTGGCAAAGAGAGTATCTCCCGCAGGGAAGCTGCTACCATCAAATGTTTGCCCACATTAGACTCCCCTCTGGAAGCGCTTTCACTGCAAGCTGCAGATTCCCTCCTAACAGCAAGCTTTAGGATAGGGTACTGAATTGTAACTTACTTTCGCCTAATAATGCGATTTTGGCAAAGAGAGTATCTCCCGCAGGGAAGCTGCTACCATCACATGTTTGCCCTCATTAGACTCCCCTCTGGAAGCGCTTTCACTGCAAGCTGCAGATACCCTCCTAACAGCAAGCTTTAGGATAGGGTACTGAATTGTAACTTAACTGCGGCTCATAAGGCGATTTCGGAAAAGAGAGAATATCCTGCAGGGAAGCTGATACCATCAAATGTTTGCCCTCGTTAGACTCCCCTCTGGAAGCGCTTTCACTGCAATCTGCAGATTCCCTCCTAACAGCAAGCTTTAGGATAGGGTACTGAATTGTATCTTACTTTCGCCTAAAAATGCGATTTTGGCAAGGAGAGTATCTCCCACAGGGAAGCTGCTACCATCAAATGTTTGCCCTCATTACACTCCCCTCTGGAAGCGCTTTCACTGCAAGCTGCAGACTCCCTCCTAACAGCAAGCTGTAGGACACTGTACTGAATTGTAACTTAAGTGCGTCTAATAAGGAGATTTTGGCAAAGAGAATATCTCCCACAGGGAAGCTGTTACCATCAAATGTTTGCCCTCATTAGACTCCCCTCTGGAAGCGCTTTCACCGCAAGCTGCAGATTCCCTCCTAACAGCAAGCTTTAGGATAGGGTACTGAATTGTAACTTACTTTCGCCTAATAATGCGATTTTGGCAAAGAGAGTATCTCCCGCAGGGAAGCTGCTACCATCAAATGTTTGCCCTCATTAGACTCCACTCTGGAAGCGCTTTCACTGCAAGCTGCAGATTCCCTCCTAACAGCAAGCTTTAGGATAGAGTACTGAATTGTAACTTAACTGCGGCTAATAAGGCGATTTTGGCAAAGAGACTATCTCCCGCGGGGAAGCTGTTACCATCAAATGTTTGCCCTCATTAGACTCCCCTCTGGAAGCGCTTTCACTGCAAGCTGCAGATTCCCTCCTAACAGCAAGCTTTAGGATAGGGTACTGAATTGTAACTTAACTGGGGCTAATAAGGCGATTTTGGCAAAGAGAGTATCTCCCGCAGGGAAGCTGCTACCATCACATGTTTGCCCTCATTAGACTCCCCTCTGGAAGCGCTTTCACTGCAAGCTGCAGATTCCCTCCTAACAGCAAGCTTTAGGATAGTGTACTGAATTGTATCTTACTTTCGCCTAATAATGCGATTTTGGCAAAGAGAGTATCTCCCGCAGGGAAGCTGCTACCATCAAATGTTTGCCCTCATTAGACTCCCCTCTGGAAGCGCTTTCACTGCAAGCTGCAGATTCCCTCCTAACAGCAAGCTTTAGGATAGGGTACTGAATTGTAACTTAACTGCGGCTAATAAGGCGATTCTGGCAAAGAGAATATCTCCCGCAGGGAAGCTGCTACCATCACATGTTTGCCCTCATTAGACTCCCCTCTGGAAGCGCTTTCACTGCAAGCTGCAGATTCCCTCCTAACAGCAAGCTTTAGGAAAGGGTTCTGAATTATATCTTACTTTCGCCTAATAATGCGATTTTGGCAAAGAGAGTATCTCCCGCAGGGAAGCTGCTACCATCAAATGTTTGCCCTCATTACACTCCCCTCTGGAAGCGCTTTCACTGCAAGCTGCAGATTTCCTCCTAACAGCAAACTTTAGGAAAGGGTACTGAATTGTAACTTCCTTTCGCCTAATAATGCGATTTTGGCAAAGAGAGTATCTCCTGCAGGGAAGCTGCTACCATAAAATGTTTGCCCTCATTAGACTCCCCTCTGGAAGCGCTTTCACTGCAAGCTGCAGATTCCCTCCTAACAGCAAGCTTTAGGATAGGGTACTGAATTGTATCTTAATTTCGCCTAATAAAGCGATTTTGGCAAAGAGAGTATCTCCCGCAGGGAAGCTGCTACCATCAAATGTTTGCCCTCATTAGACTCCCCTCTGGAAGCGCTTTCACTGCAAGCTGCAGATTCCCTCCTAACAGCAAGCTTTAGGATAGGGTACTGAATTGTAACTTACTTTCGCCTAATAATGCGATTTTGGCAAAGAGAGTACCACCCGCAGGGAAGCTGCTAACATCAAATGTTTGCCCTCATTAGACTCCCCTCTGGAAGCGCTTTCACTGCAAGCTGCAGATTCCCTCCTAACAGCAAGCTTTAGGATAGGGTACTGAATTGTAACTTACTTTCGCCTAATAATGCGATTTTGGCAAAGACAGTATCTCCCGCAGGGAAGCTGCTACCATCAAATGTTTGCCCACATTAGATTCCCCTCTGAAAGCGCTTTCACTGCAAGCTGCAGATTCCCTCCTAACAGCAAGCTTTAGGATAGGGTACTGAATTGTAACTTACTTTCGCCTTATAAGGCGATATTGGCAATGAGAGTATCTCCCGCAGGGAAGCTGCTACCATCAAATGTTTGCCCTCATTAGACTCCCCTCTGGAAGCGCTTTCACTGCAAGCTTCAGATTCCCTCCTAACAGCAAGCTTTAGGATAGGGTACTGAATTGTAACTTACTTTCGCCTAATAATGCGATTTTGGCAAAGAGAGTATCTCCCGCAGGGAAGCTGTTACCATCAAATGTTTGCCCTCATTAGACTCCCCTCTGGAAGTGATTTCACTGCAAGCTGCAGATTCCCTCCTAACAGCAAGCTTTAGGATAGGGTACTGAATTGTAACTTAACTGCGGCTAATAAGGCGATTATGGCAATGAGAATATCTCCCGCAGGGAAGCTGCTACCATCACATGTTTGCCCTCATTAGACTCCCCTCTGGAAGCGCTTTCACTGCAAGCTGCAGATTCCCTCCTAACAGCAAGCTTTAGGATAGGGTACTGAATTGTAACTTAACTGCGGCTAATAAGGCGATTTTGGCAAAGAGACTATCTCCCGCAGGGAAGCTGCTACCATCAAATGTTTGCCCTCATTAGACTCCCCTCTGGAAGCGCTTTCACTGCAAGCTGCAGATTCCCTCCTAACAGCAAGCTTTAGGATAGGGTACTGAATTGTAACTTACTTTCGCCTAATAATGCGATTTTGGCAAAGAGAGTATCTCCCGCAGGGAAGCTGCTACCATCACATGTTTGCCCTCATTAGACTCCCCTCTGGAAGTGCTTTCACTGCAAGCCGCAGATTCCCTCCTAACAGCAAGCTTTAGGATAGGGTACTGAATTGTAACTTACTTTCGCCTAATAATGCGATTTTGGCAAAGAGAATATCTCCCGCAGGGAAGCTGCTACCATCACATGTTTGCCCTCATTAGACTCCCCTCTGGAAGCGCTTTCACTGCAAGCTGCAGATTCCCTCCTAACAGCAATCTTTAGGATAGGGTACTGAATTGTAACTTACTTTCGCCTAAAAATGCGGTTTTGGCAAAGAGAGTATCTCCCGCAGGGAAGCTGCTACCATCAAATGTTTGCCCTCATTTGACTCCCCTCTGGAAGCGCTTTCACTGCAAGCTGCAGATTCCCTCCTAACAGCAAGCTTTAGGAAAGTGTTCTGAATTGTAACTTACTTTCGCCTAATAATGCGATTTTGGAAAAGAGAGTATCTCCCGCAGGGAAGCTGCTACCATCAAATGTTTGCCTTCATTAGACTCCCCTCTGGAAGCGCTTTCACTGCAAGCTGCAGATTCGCGCCTAACAGCAAGCTTTAGGATAGGGTACTGATTGTAACTTACTTTCGCCTAATAATGCGATTATGGCAAGGAGACTATCTCCCGCAGGGAAGCTGCTACCATCAAATGTTTGCCCTCATTAGACTCCCCTCTGGAAGCGCTTTCACTGCAAGCTGCAGATTCCCTCCTAACAGCAAGCTTTAGGAAAGGGTACTGAATTGTAACTTACTTTCGCCTAATAATGCGATTTTGGCAAAGAGAGTATCTCCCGCAGGGAAGCTGCTACCATCAAATGTTTGCCCTCATTAGACTCCCCTCTGGAAGCGCTTTCACTGCAAGCTGCAGATTCCCTCCTAACAGCAAGCTTTAGGATAGGGTACTGAATTGTAACTTAACTGCGGCTAATAAGGCGATTTTGGCAAAGAGAATATCTCCCGCAGGGAAGGTGCTACCATCAAATGTTTGCCCTCATTAGACTCCCCTCTGGAAGCGCTTTCACTGCAAGCTGCAGATTCCCTCCTAACAGCAAGCTTTAGGATAGGGTACTGAATTGTAACTTACTTTCGCCTAATAATGCGGTTTTGGCAAAGAGAGTATCTCCCGCAGGGAAGCTGCTACCATCAAATGTTTGCCCTCATTAGACTCCCCTCTGGAAGCGCTTTCACTGCAAGCTGCGGATTCCCTCCTAACAGCAAGCTTTAGGAAAGGGTTCTGAATTGTAACTTACTTTCGCATAATAATGCGATTTTGGCAAAGAGAGTATCTCCCGCAGGGAAGCTGCTACCATCAAATGTTTGCCCTCATTAGACTCCCCTCTGGAAGCGCTTTCACTGCAAGCTGCAGATTCCCTCCTAACAGCAAGCTTTAGGATAGGGTACTGAATTGTAACTTACTTTCGCCTAATAATGCGATTATTGTAAGGAGACTATCTCCGGCAGGGAAGCTGCTACCATCAAATGTTTGCCCTCATTAGACTCCCCTCTGGAAGCGCTTTCACTGCAAGCTGCAGATTCCCTCCTAACAGCAAGCTTTAGGATAGGGTACTGAATTGTAACTTAACTGCGGCTAAAAAGGCGATTTTGGCAAAGAGAGTATCTCCCGCAGGGAAGCTGCTACCATCAAATGTTTGCCCTCATTAGACTCCCCTCTGGAAGCGCTTTCACTGCAAGCTGCAGATTCCCTCCTAACAGCAAGCTGTAGGACACTGTACTGAATTGTAACTTAAGTGCGTCTAATAAGGCGATTTTGGCAAAGAGAGTATCTCCCGCAGGGAAGGCTCTACCATCAAATGTTTGCCCTCATTAGACTCCCCTCTGGAAGCGCTTTCACTGCAAGCTGCAGATTCCCTCCTAACAGCAAGCTTTAGGATAGGGTACTGAATTGTAACTTAACTGCGGCTAATAAGGCGATTTTGGCAAAGAGAGTATCTCCCGCAGGGAAGCTGCTACCGTCAAATATTTGCCCTCATTAGACTCCCCTCTGGAAGCGCTTTCACTGCAAGCTGCAGATTCCCTCCTAACAGCAAGCTTTAGGATAGTGTACTGAATTGTAACTTACTTTCGACTAATAATACGATTTTGGCAAAGAGACTACCTCCCGCAGGGAAGCTGCTACCATCAAATATTTACCCTCATTAGACTCCCCTCTGCAAGCGCTTTCACTGCAAGCTGCAGATTCCCTCCTAAAAGCAAGCTTTAGGATAGGGTACTGAATTGTAACTTACTTTCGCCTAATAAAGCGATTTTGGCAAAGAGAGTATCTCCCGCAGGGAAGCTGCTACCATGAAATGTTTGCCCTCATTAGACTCCCCTCTGGAAGCGCTTTTACTGCAAGCTGCAGATTCCCTCCTAACAGCAAGCTTTAGGATAGGGTCCTGAATTGTATCTTACTTTCGCCTAATAATGCGATTTTGGCAAAGAGAGTATCTCCCGCAGGGAAGCTGCTACCATCAAATGTTTGCCCACATTAGACTCCCCTCGGGAAGCGCTTTCACTGCAAGCTGCAGATTCCCTCCTAACAGCAAGCTTTAGGATAGGGTACTGAATTGTAACTTACTTTCGCCTAATAATGCGATTTTGGCAAAGAGAGTATCTCCCGCAGGGAAGCTGCTACCATCACATGTTTGCCCTCATTAGACTCCCCTCTGGAAGCGCTTTCACTGCAAGCTGCAGATACCCTCCTAACAGCAAGCTTTAGGATAGGGTACTGAATTGTAACTTAACTGCGGCTCATAAGGCGATTTCGGAAAAGAGAGAATATCCTGCAGGGAAGCTGATACCATCAAATGTTTGCCCTCGTTAGACTCCCCTCTGGAAGCGCTTTCACTGCAATCTGCAGATTCCCTCCTAACAGCAAGCTTTAGGATAGGGTACTGAATTGTATCTTACTTTCGCCTAAAAATGCGATTTTGGCAAGGAGAGTATCTCCCGCAGGGAAGCTGCTACCATCAAATGTTTGCCCTCATTACACTCCCCTCTGGAAGCGCTTTCACTGCAAGCTGCAGACTCCCTCCTAACAGCAAGCTGTAGGACACTGTACTGAATTGTAACTTAAGTGCGTCTAATAAGGCGATTTTGGCAAAGAGAATATCTCCCGCAGGGAAGCTGTTACCATCAAATGTTTGCCCTCATTAGACTCCCCTCTGGAAGCGCTTTCACCGCAAGCTGCAGATTCCCTCCTAACAGCAAGCTTTAGGATAGGGTACTGAATTGTAACTTACTTTCGCCTAATAATGCGATTTTGGCAAAGAGAGTATCTCCCGCAGGGAAGCTGCTACCATCAAATGTTTGCCCTCATTAGACTCCACTCTGGAAGCGCTTTCACTGCAAGCTGCAGATTCCCTCCTAACAGCAAGCTTTAGGATAGGGTACTGAATTGTAACTTAACTGCGGCTAATAAGGCGATTTTGGCAAAGAGACTATCTCCCGCGGGGAAGCTGTTACCATCAAATGTTTGCCCTCATTAGACTCCCCTCTGGAAGCGCTTTCACTGCAAGTTGCAGATTCCCTCCTAACAGCAAGCTTTAGGATAGGGTACTGAATTGTAACTTAACTGGGGCTAATAAGGCGATTTTGGCAAAGAGAGTATCTCCCGCAGGGAAGCTGCTACCATCACATGTTTGCCCTCATTAGACTCCCCTCTGGAAGCGCTTTCACTGCAAGCTGCAGATTCCCTCCTAACAGCAAGCTTTAGGATAGTGTACTGAATTGTATCTTACTTTCGCCTAATAATGCGATTTTGGCAAAGAGAGTATCTCCCGCAGGGAAGCTGCTACCATCAAATGTTTGCCCTCATTAGACTCCCCTCTGGAAGCGCTTTCACTGCAAGCTGCAGATTCCCTCCTAACAGCAAGCTTTAGGATAGGGTACTGAATTGTAACTTAACTGCGGCTAATAAGGCGATTCTGGCAAAGAGAATATCTCCCGCAGGGAAGCTGCTACCATCACATGTTTGCCCTCATTAGACTCCCCTCTGGAAGCGCTTTCACTGCAAGCTGCAGATTCCCTCCTAACAGCAAGCTTTAGGAAAGGGTTCTGAATTATATCTTACTTTCGCCTAATAATGCGATTTTGGCAAAGAGAGTATCTCCCGCAGGGAAGCTGCTACCATCAAATGTTTGCCCTCATTAGACTCCCCTCTGGAAGCGCTTTCACTGCAAGCTGCAGATTTCCTCCTAACAGCAAACTTTAGGAAAGGGTACTGAATTGTAACTTCCTTTCGCCTAATAATGCGATTTTGGCAAAGAGAGTATCTCCTGCAGGGAAGCTGCTACCATAAAATGTTTGCCCTCATTAGACTCCCCTCTGGAAGCGCTTTCACTGCAAGCTGCAGATTCCCTCCTAACAGCAAGCTTTAGGATAGGGTACTGAATTGTATCTTAATTTCGCCTAATAAAGCGATTTTGGCAAAGAGAGTATCTCCCGCAGGGAAGCTGCTACCATCAAATGTTTGCCCTCATTAGACTCCCCTCTGGAAGCGCTTTCACTGCAAGCTGCAGATTCCCTCCTAACAGCAAGCTTTAGGATAGGGTACTGAATTGTAACTTACTTTCGCCTAATAATGCGATTTTGGCAAAGAGAGTACCACCCGCAGGGAAGCTGCTAACATCAAATGTTTGCCCTCATTAGACTCCCCTCTGGAAGCGCTTTCACTGCAAGCTGCAGATTCCCTCCTAACAGCAAGCTTTAGGATAGGGTACTGAATTGTAACTTACTTTCGCCTAATAATGCGATTTTGGCAAAGACAGTATCTCCCGCAGGGAAGCTGCTACCATCAAATGTTTGCCCACATTAGATTCCCCTCTGAAAGCGCTTTCACTGCAAGCTGCAGATTCCCTCCTAACAGCAAGCTTTAGGATAGGGTACTGAATTGTAACTTACATTCGCCTTATAAGGCGATATTGGCAATGAGAGTATCTCCCGCAGGGAAGCTGCTACCATCAAATGTTTGCCCTCATTAGACTCCCCTCTGGAAGCGCTTTCACTGCAAGCTTCAGATTCCCTCCTAACAGCAAGCTTTAGGATAGGGTACTGAATTGTAACTTACTTTCGCCTAATAATGCGATTTTGGCAAAGAGAGTATCTCCCGCAGGGAAGCTGTTACCATCAAATGTTTGCCCTCATTAGACTCCCCTCTGGAAGTGATTTCACTGCAAGCTGCAGATTCCCTCCTAACAGCAAGCTTTAGGATAGGGTACTGAATTGTAACTTAACTGCGGCTAATAAGGCGATTATGGCAATGAGAATATCTCCCGCAGGGAAGCTGCTACCATCACATGTTTGCCCTCATTAGACTCCCCTCTGGAAGCGCTTTCACTGCAAGCTGCAGATTCCCTCCTAACAGCAAGCTTTAGGATAGGGTACTGAATTGTAACTTAACTGCGGCTAATAAGGCGATTTTGGCAAAGAGACTATCTCCCGCAGGGAAGCTGCTACCATCAAATGTTTGCCCTCATTAGACTCCCCTCTGGAAGCGCTTTCACTGCAAGCTGCAGATTCCCTCCTAACAGCAAGCTTTAGGATAGGGTACTGAATTGTAACTTACTTTCGCCTAATAATGCGATTTTGGCAAAGAGAGTATCTCCCGCAGGGAAGCTGCTACCATCACATGTTTGCCCTCATTAGACTCCCCTCTGGAAGTGCTTTCACTGCAAGCCGCAGATTCCCTCCTAACAGCAAGCTTTAGGATAGGGTACTGAATTGTAACTTACTTTCGCCTAATAATGCGATTTTGGCAAAGAGAGGATCTCCCGCAGGGAAGCTGCTACCATCACATGTTTGCCCTCATTAGACTCCCCTCTGGAAGCGCTTTCACTGCAAGCTGCAGATTCCCTCCTAACAGCAATCTTTAGGATAGGGTACTGAATTGTATCTCACTTTCGCCTAAAAATGCGGTTTTGGCAAAGAGAGTATCTCCCGCAGGGAAGCTGCTACCATCAAATGTTTGCCCTCATTTGACTCCCCTCTGGAAGCGCTTTCACTGCAAGCTGCAGATTCCCTCCTAACAGCAAGCTTTAGGAAAGTGTTCTGAATTGTATCTTACTTTCGCCTAATAATGCGATTTTGGAAAAGAGAGTATCTCCCGCAGGGAAGCTGCTACCATCAAATGTTTGCCTTCATTAGACTCCCCTCTGGAAGCGCTTTCACTGCAAGCTGCAGATTCGCGCCTAACAGCAAGCTTTAGGATAGGGTACTGATTGTAACTTACTTTCGCCTAATAATGCGATTATGGCAAGGAGACTATCTCCCGCAGGGAAGCTGCTACCATCAAATGTTTGCCCTCATTAGACTCCCCTCTGGAAGCGCTTTCACTGCAAGCTGCAGATTCCCTCCTAACAGCAAGCTTTAGGAAAGGGTACTGAATTGTAACTTACTTTCGCCTAATAATGCGATTTTGGCAAAGAGAGTATCTCCCGCAGGGAAGCTGCTACCATCAAATGTTTGCCCTCATTAGACTCCCCTCTGGAAGCGCTTTCACTGCAAGCTGCAGATTCCCTCCTAACAGCAAGCTTTAGGATAGGGTACTGAATTGTAACTTAACTGCGGCTAATAAGGCGATTTGGCAATGAGAATATCTCCCGCAGGGAAGCTGCTACCATCAAATGTTTGCCCTCATTAGACTCCCCTCTGGAAGCGCTTTCACTGCAAGCTGCAGATTCCCTCCTAACAGCAAGCTTTAGGATAGGGTACTGAATTGTAACTTAACTGCGGCTAATAAGGCGATTTTGGCAAAGAGAATATCTCCCGCAGGGAAGGTGCTACCATCAAATGTTTGCCCTCATTAGACTCCCCTCTGGAAGCGCTTTCACTGCAAGCTGCAGATTCCCTCCTAACAGCAAGCTTTAGGATAGGGTACTGAATTGTAACTTACTTTCGCCTAATAATGCGGTTTTGGCAAAGAGAGTATCTCCCGCAGGGAAGCTGCTACCATCAAATGTTTGCCCTCATTAGACTCCCCTCTGGAAGCGCTTTCACTGCAAGCTGCGGATTCCCTCCTAACAGCAAGCTTTAGGAAAGGGTTCTGAATTGTAACTTACTTTCGCCTAATAATGCGATTTTGGCAAAGAGAGTATCTCCCGCAGGGAAGCTGCTACCATCAAATGTTTGCCCTCATTAGACTCCCCTCTGGAAGCGCTTTCACTGCAAGCTGCAGATTCCCTCCTAACAGCAAGCTTTAGGAAAGTGTTCTGAATTGTAACTTACTTTCGCCTAATAATGCGATTATTGTAAGGAGACTATCTCCGGCAGGGAAGCTGCTACCATCAAATGTTTGCCCTCATTAGACTCCCCTCTGGAAGCGCTTTCACTGCAAGCTGCAGATTCCCTCCTAACAGCAAGCTTTAGGATAGGGTACTGAATTGTAACTTAACTGCGGCTAAAAAGGCGATTTTGGCAAAGAGAGTATCTCCCGCAGGGAAGCTGCTACCATCAAATGTTTGCCCTCATTAGACTCCCCTCTGGAAGCGCTTTCACTGCAAGCTGCAGATTCCCTCCTAACAGCAAGCTGTAGGACACTGTACTGAATTGTAACTTAAGTGCGTCTAATAAGGCGATTTTGGCAAAGAGAGTATCTCCCGCAGGGAAGGCTCTACCATCAAATGTTTGCCCTCATTAGACTCCCCTCTGGAAGCGCTTTCACTGCAAGCTGCAGATTCCCTCCTAACAGCAAGCTTTAGGATAGGGTACTGAATTGTAACTTAACTGCGGCTAATAAGGCGATTTTGGCAAAGAGAGTATCTCCCGCAGGGAAGCTGCTACCGTCAAATATTTGCCCTCATTAGACTCCCCTCTGGAAGCGCTTTCACTGCAAGCTGCAGATTCCCTCCTAACAGCAAGCTTTAGGATAGTGTACTGAATTGTAACTTACTTTCGACTAATAATACGATTTTGGCAAAGAGACTACCTCCCGCAGGGAAGCTGCTACCATCAAATATTTACCCTCATTAGACTCCCCTCTGCAAGCGCTTTCACTGCAAGCTGCAGATTCCCTCCTAAAAGCAAGCTTTAGGATAGGGTACTGAATTGTAACTTACTTTCGCCTAATAAAGCGATTTTGGCAAAGAGAGTATCTCCCGCAGGGAAGCTGCTACCATGAAATGTTTGCCCTCATTAGACTCCCCTCTGGAAGCGCTTTTACTGCAAGCTGCAGATTCCCTCCTAACAGCAAGCTTTAGGATAGGGTCCTGAATTGTATCTTACTTTCGCCTAATAATGCGATTTTGGCAAAGAGAGTATCTCCCGCAGGGAAGCTGCTACCATCAAATGTTTGCCCACATTAGACTCCCCTCTGGAAGCGCTTTCACTGCAAGCTGCAGATTCCCTCCTAACAGCAAGCTTTAGGATAGGGTACTGAATTGTAACTTACTTTCGCCTAATAATGCGATTTTGGCAAAGAGAGTATCTCCCGCAGGGAAGCTGCTACCATCACATGTTTGCCCTCATTAGACTCCCCTCTGGAAGCGCTTTCACTGCAAGCTGCAGATACCCTCCTAACAGCAAGCTTTAGGATAGGGTACTGAATTGTAACTTAACTGCGGCTCATAAGGCGATTTCGGAAAAGAGAGAATATCCTGCAGGGAAGCTGATACCATCAAATGTTTGCCCTCGTTAGACTCCCCTCTGGAAGCGCTTTCACTGCAATCTGCAGATTCCCTCCTAACAGCAAGCTTTAGGATAGGGTACTGAATTGTATCTTACTTTCGCCTAAAAATGCGATTTTGGCAAGGAGAGTATCTCCCGCAGGGAAGCTGCTACCATCAAATGTTTGCCCTCATTACACTCCCCTCTGGAAGCGCTTTCACTGCAAGCTGCAGACTCCCTCCTAACAGCAAGCTGTAGGACACTGTACTGAATTGTAACTTAAGTGCGTCTAATAAGGCGATTTTGGCAAAGAGAATATCTCCCGCAGGGAAGCTGTTACCATCAAATGTTTGCCCTCATTAGACTCCCCTCTGGAAGCGCTTTCACCGCAAGCTGCAGATTCCCTCCTAACAGCAAGCTTTAGGATAGGGTACTGAATTGTAACTTACTTTCGCCTAATAATGCGATTTTGGCAAAGAGAGTATCTCCCGCAGGGAAGCTGCTACCATCAAATGTTTGCCCTCATTAGACTCCACTCTGGAAGCGCTTTCACTGCAAGCTGCAGATTCCCTCCTAACAGCAAGCTTTAGGATAGGGTACTGAATTGTAACTTAACTGGGGCTAATAAGGCGATTTTGGCAAAGAGAGTATCTCCCGCAGGGAAGCTGCTACCATCACATGTTTGCCCTCATTAGACTCCCCTCTGGAAGCGCTTTCACTGCAAGCTGCAGATTCCCTCCTAACAGCAAGCTTTAGGATAGTGTACTGAATTGTATCTTACTTTCGCCTAATAATGCGATTTTGGCAAAGAGAGTATCTCCCGCAGGGAAGCTGCTACCATCAAATGTTTGCCCTCATTAGACTCCCCTCTGGAAGCGCTTTCACTGCAAGCTGCAGATTCCCTCCTAACAGCAAGCTTTAGGATAGGGTACTGAATTGTAACTTAACTGCGGCTAATAAGGCGATTCTGGCAAAGAGAATATCTCCCGCAGGGAAGCTGCTACCATCACATGTTTGCCCTCATTAGACTCCCCTCTGGAAGCGCTTTCACTGCAAGCTGCAGATTCCCTCCTAACAGCAAGCTTTAGGAAAGGGTTCTGAATTATATCTTACTTTCGCCTAATAATGCGATTTTGGCAAAGAGAGTATCTCCTGCAGGGAAGCTGCTACCATCAAATGTTTGCCCTCATTAGACTCCCCTCTGGAAGCGCTTTCACTGCAAGCTGCAGATTTCCTCCTAACAGCAAACTTTAGGAAAGGGTACTGAATTGTAACTTCCTTTCGCCTAATAATGCGATTTTGGCAAAGAGAGTATCTCCCGCAGGGAAGCTGCTACCATCAAATGTTTGCCCTCATTAGACTCCCCTCTGGAAGCGCTTTCACTGCAAGCTGCAGATTCCCTCCTAACAGCAAGCTGTAGGACACTGTACTGAATTGTAACTTAACTGCGGCTAATAATGCGGTTTTGGCAAAGAGAGTATCTCCTGCAGGGAAGCTGCTACCATCAAATGTTTGCCCTCATTAGACTCCCCTCTGGAAGTGCTTTCACTGCAAGCTGCAGATTCCCTCCTAACAGCAATCTTTAGGATACGGTACTGAATTGTAACTTACTTTCGCCTAATAATGCGATTTTGGCAAAGAGAGTATCTCCCGCAGGGAAGCTGCTACCATCAAATGTTTGCCCTCATTAGACTCCCCTCTGGAAGCGCTTTCACTGCAAGCTGCAGATTCCCTCCTAACAGCAAGCTTTAGGATAGGGTACTGAATTGTAACTTACTTTCGCCTAATAATGCGATTTTGGCAAAGAGAGTATCTCCCGCAGGGAAGCTGCTACCATCAAATATTTGCCCTCATTAGACTCCCCTCTGGAAGCGCTTTCACTGCAAGCTGCAGATTCCCTCCTAACAGCAAGCTTTAGGATAGGGTACTGAATTGTAACTTACTTTCGCCTTATAATGCGATTTTGGCAAAGAGACTACCTCCCGCAGGGAAGCTGCTACCATCAAATATTTACCCTCATTAGACTCCCCTCTGGAAGCGCTTTCACTGCAAGCTGCAGATTCCCTCCTAAAAGCAAGCTTTAGGATAGGGTACTGAATTGTAACTTACTTTCGCCTAATAATGCGATTTTGGCAAAGAGAGTATCTCCCGCAGGGAAGCTGCTACCATGAAATGTTTGCCCTCATTAGACTCCCCTCTGGAAGCGCTTTCACTGCAAGCTGCAGATTCCCTCCTAACAGCAAGCTTTAGGATAGGGTACTGAATTGTATCTTACTTTCGCCTAATAATGCGATTTTGCAAAGAGACTATCTCCCGCAGGGAAGCTGCTACCATCAAATGTTTGCCCTCATTAGACTCCCCTCTGGAAGCGCTTTCACTGCAAGCTGCAGATTCCCTCCTAACAGCAAGCTTTAGGAAAGGGTACTGAATTGTAACTTACTTTCGCCTAATAATGTGATTTTGGCAAAGAGAGTATCTCCCGCAGGGAAGCTGCTACCATCAAATGTTTGCCCTCATTAGACTCCCCTCTGGAAGCGCTTTCACTGCAAGCTGCAGATTCCCTCCTAACAGCAAGTCGTAGGACACTGTACTGAATTGTAACTTAACTGCGGCTAATAAGGCGATTTGGCAAAGAGAGTATCTCCCGCAGGGAAGCTGCTACCATCAAATATTTGCCCTCATTAGACTCCCCTCTGGAAGCGCTTTGACTGCAAGCTGCAGATTCCCTCCTAACAGCAAGCTTTAGCATAGGGTACTGAATTGTAACTTACTTTCGCCTAATAAAGCGATTTTGGCAAAGAGAGTATCTCCCGCAGGGAAGCTGCTACCATCAAATGTTTGCCCTCATTAGACTCCCCTCTGGAAGCGCTTTCACTGCAAGCTGCAGATTCCCTCCTAACAGCAAGCTTTAGGATAGGGTACTGAATTGTATCTTACTTTCGCCTAATAATGCGATTTTGGCAAAGAGAATATCTCCCGCAGGGAAGCTGCTACCATCAAATGTTTGCCCTCATTAGACTCCCCTCTGGAAGCGCTTTCACTGCAAGCTGCAGATTCCCTCCTAACAGCAAGCTTTAGGATAGGGTACTGAATTGTAACTTAACTGCGGCACATAAGGCGATTTTGGCAAAGAGAGTATCTCCCGCAGGGAAGCTGCTACCATCAAATGTTTGCCCTCGTTAGACTACCCTCTGGAAGCACTTTCACTGCAAGCTGCAGATTCCCTCCTAACAGCAAGCTTTAGGATAGGGTACTGAATTGTACCTTACTTTCGCCTAATAATGCGATTTTGGCAATGAGAGTATCTCTTGCAGGGAAGCTGCTACTATCAAATGTTTGCCCTCATTAGACTACCCTCTGGAAGCGCTTTCACTGCAAGCTGCAGATTCCCTCCCAACAGCAAGCTTTAGGATAGGGTACTGAATTGTAACTTAACTGCGGCTAAAAATGCGATTTTGGCAAAGAGAATATCTCCCGCAGGGAAGATGCTACCATCAAATGTTTGCCCTCCTTAGACTCCCCTCTGGAAGCGCTTTCACTGCAAGCTGCAGATTCCTTCCTAACAGCAAGCTTTAGGATAGGGTACTGAATTGTATCTTAACTGCGGCTAATAAGGCGATTTTGGCAATGAGAATAACTCCCGCAGGGAAGCTGTTACCATCAAATGTTAGCCCTCATTAGACTCCCCTCTGGAAGCGCTTTCAATGCAAGCTGAAGATTCCCTCCCAACAGCAAGCTTTAGGATAGGGTACTGAATTGTAACTTACTTTCGCCTAATAATGCGATTTTGGCAAAGAGAGTATCTTCCGCAGGGAAGCTGCTACCATCAAATGTTTGCCCTCATTAGACTCCCCTCTGCAAGCGCTTTCACTGCAAGCTGAAGATTCCCTCCTAACAGCAAGCTTTAGGATAGGGTACTGAATTGTATCTTACTTTCGCCTAATACTGCGATTTTGGCAAAGAGAGTATCTCCCGCAGGGAAGGCTCTACCATCAAATGTTTGCCCTCATTAGACTCCCCTCTGGAAGCGCTTTCACTGCAAGCTGCAGATTCCCTCCTAACAGTAAGCTTTAGGATAGGGTACTGAATTGTAACTTAAATACTGCTAATAAGGCGATATTGGCAAAGAGAGTATCTCCCGCAGGGAAGCTGCTACCATCAAATGTTTGCCCTCATTAGACTCCCCTCTGGAAGCGCTTTCACTGCAAGCTGCAGATTCCCTCCTAATAGCAAGCTTTAGGATAGGGTACTGAATTGTATCTTACTTTCGCGTAATAATGCGATTTTGGCAAAGAGAGTATCTCCCGCAGGGAAGCTGCTACCATCAAATATTTGCCCTCATTAGACTCCCCTCTGGAAGCGCTTTCACTGCAAGCTGCAGATTCCCTCCTAACAGCAAGCTTTAGGATAGGGTACTGAATTTTAACTTTACTGCGGCTAATAAGGTGATTTTGGCAATGAGAATATCTCCCGCAGGGAAGCTGTTACCATCAAATGTTTGCCCTCATTAGACTCCCCTCTGGAAGCGCTTTCACTGCAAGCTGCAGATTCCCTCCTAACAGCAAGCTTTAGGATAGGGTACTGAATTGTAACTTACTTTCGCCTAATAAAGCGATTTTGGCAAAGAGAGTATCTCCCGCAGGGAAGCTGCTACCATCAAATGTTTGCCCTCATTAGACTCCCCTCTGGAAGCGCTTTCACTGCAAGCTGCAGATTCCCTCCTAACAGCAAGCTTTAGGATAGGGTACTGAATTGTAACTTAACTGCGGCTAATAATGCGGTTTTGGCAAAGAGAGTATCTCCCGCAGGGAAGCTGCTACCATCAAATGTTTGCCCTCATTAGACTCCCCTCTGGAAGCGCTTTGACTGCAAGCTGCAGATTCCCTCCTAACATCAAGCTTTAGGAAGGGGTACTGAATGGTAACTTACTTTCGCCTAATAATGCGATTTTGGCAAAGAGAGTATCTCCCGCAGGGAAGCTGCTACCATCAAATGTTTGCCCTCATTAGACTCCCCTCTGGAAGCGCTTTCACTGCAAGCTGCAGATTCCCTCCTAACAGCAAGCTTTAGGATAGGGTACTGAATTGTAACTTACTTTCGCCTAATAATGCGATTTTGGCAAAGAGAGAGAATATGGGACAATGGCAAAGAGGGGCGGACAAGGGCAAAGAGGGGAGGAAAATTGCGAAAGGGGCGGACAAGGGCAAAGAGGGTCGGACAAAGGCAAAGAGGGGCGGACAATTGTGGAGAATACGGGACAAGGGCAAAGAGGGGCAGACATTGGCAAAGAGGGGCGGACAAGGGCAAAGATTGGCGGACAAGGGCAAAGAGGAGAGGACAATTGTGGAGAATACGCGGCAAAGGCAAAGAGGGGTGGACAAGTGCAAAGAGTGTTGGACAAGGGCAAAGAAGAGCGTACAAGTGTGGAAAATACGGGACAAGGGCAAAGAGGGGCGGACCACAGTAAAGAAGGGCGGAGAAGGGCAAAGTGGGGCGGAGAAGTACGGAGAACACAGGACAAGTGCAAAGAGGGGTGGACAAGGGCAAAGAGGGGCGGACAAGGGTAAAGAGGGGCGGACAAGGGTAAAGAGGGGCGGACAAGTGCGGAGAATACGGGACAAGTGCAAAGAGGGGCGGACAAGGGCGGAGAACACCGGAAAAGGGCAAAGAGGGGCGGACAAGTGCGGAGGATACGGGACAAAGGCCAAGAGGGGCGGACAAGTACGGAGAATAAGGGACAAGGGCAAAGAGGGGCGGACAAGGGCAGAGAGGGGCGGACAAGGGCAGAGAATATGGGACAAGTGCAAGGAGGGATGGACAAGTGCGGAGAATACGGGACAAGGGCAAAGAGGGGCGGACAAGGGCAAAGAGGGGCGGACAAGGGCAAAGAGGGGCGGACAAGGGCAAAGAGGGGCGGACAAGGGCAAAGAGGGGCGGACAAGGGCAAAGAGGGGCGGACAAGGGCAAAGAGGGGCGGACAAGGGCAAAGAGGGGCGGACAAGGGCAAAGAGGGGCGGACAAGGGCAAAGAGGGGCGGACAAGGGCAAAGAGGGGCGGACAAGGGCAAAGAGGGGCGGACAAGGGCAAAGAGGGGCGGACAAGGGCAAAGAGGGGCGGACAAGGGCAAAGAGGGGCGGACAAGGGCAAAGAGGGGCGGACAAGGGCAAAGAGGGGCGGACAAGGGCAAAGAGGGGCGGACAAGGGCAAAGAGGGGCGGACAAGGGCAAAGAGGGGCGGACAAGGGCAAAGAGGGGCGGACAAGGGCAAAGAGGGGCGGACAAGGGCAAAGAGGGGCGGACAAGGGCAAAGAGGGTCGGACAAGGGCAAAGAGGGTCGGACAAGGGCAAAGAGGGGCGGACAAGGGCAAAGAGGGGCGGACAAGGGCAAAGAGGGGCGGACAAGGGCAAAGAGGGGCGGACAAGGGCAAAGAGGGGCGGACAAGGGCAAAGAGGGGCGGACAAGGGCAAAGAGGGGCGGACAAGGGCAAAGAGGGGCGGACAAGGGCAAAGAGGGGCGGACAAGGGCAAAGAGGGGCGGACAAGGGCAAAGAGGGGCGGACAAGGGCAAAGAGGGGCGGACAAGGGCAAAGAGGGGCGGACAAGGGCAAAGAGGGGCGGACAAGGGCAAAGAGGGGCGGACAAGGGCAAAGAGGGGCGGACAAGGGCAAAGAGGGGCGGACAAGGGCAAAGAGGGGCGGACAAGGGCAAAGAGGGGCGGACAAGGGCAAAGAGGGGCGGACAAGGGCAAAGAGGGGCGGACAAGGGCAAAGAGGGGCGGACAAGGGCAAAGAGGGGCGGACAAGGGCAAAGAGGGGCGGACAAGGGCAAAGAGGGGCGGACAAGGGCAAAGAGGGGCGGACAAGGGCAAAGAGGGGCGGACAAGGGCAAAGAGGGGCGGACAAGGGCAAAGAGGGGCGGACAAGGGCAAAGAGGGGCGGACAAGTGCGGAGAATACCGGACAAGTGCGGAGAATACCGGACAAGGGCAATGCCGGGCGGACAAGTGCGGAGAATACCGGACAAGGGCAAAGACGGGCGGACAAGGGCAAAGAGGCGCGGACAAGTGCGGAGAATACCGGACAAGGGCAAAGACGGGCGGACAAGGGCAAAGACGGGCGGACAAGGGCAAAGACGGGCGGACAAGGGCAAAGACGGGCGGACAAGTGCGGAGAATACCGGACAAGTGCGGAGAATACTGGACAAGGGCAAAGCCGCGCGGACAAGTGCGGAGAATACCGGACAAGGGCAAAGACGGGCGGACAAGGGCAAAGACGGGCGGACAAGGGCAAAGACGGGCGGACAAGTGCGGAGAATACCGGACAAGTGCGGAGAATACTGGACAAGGGCAAAGCCGGGCGGACAAGTGCGGAGAATACCGGACAAGTGCGGAGAATACCGGACAAGGGCAAAGAGGGGCGGACAAGGGCAAAGAGGGGCGGACAAGGGCAAAGAGGGGCGGACAAGGGCAAAGACGGGCGGACAAGGGCAAAGACGGGCGGAGAAGTGCGGGGAATACCGGAAAAGGGCAAACACGGGCGGACAAGTGCGGGGAATACCGAAAAAGGGCGAAGACGGGCGGAAAAGTGCAAATAGGGGCGGACAAGGGCAAAGAGGGCCCGACCAGGGCAAAGAGGGGCGGACAAGTTCGGAGAGTACGGGACAAGGGCACAGAGGGGCGGACAAGGGCCCAGATTGGCAGACAATTTCGGAGAATACGGGACAAGGGCCCAGAGGGGCGGACAAGGGCCCAGAGGGGCGGACAAGGGCCCAGAGGGGCGGACAAGGGCCCAGAGGGGCGGACAAGTTAGGAGAATACGGGACACGGGCCCAGAGGGGCGGACAAGTTAGGAGAATACGGGACACGGGCCCAGAGAATACGGGACACGGGCCCAGAGAATACGGGACACGGGCCCAGAGGGGCGGACAAGTTTGGAGTATACGGGACAAGGGCCCAGACGGGCGGACACGAGCCCAGAGGGGCGGACAAGTTCGGAGAATACGGGACAAGGGCCCAGAGGGGCGGACACGGGCCCAGAGGGGCGGACAAGTGCGGATAATACGGGACAAGGCCACAGAGGGTCGGACAAGTGCGGATAATACGGGACAAGGCCACAGAGGGGCGGACAAGGGCAGAGAACACGGGACAAGGGGAAAGAGGGTCGGACAAGTGTGGAGAACACGGTACAAGGCCACAGAGTGGCGGACAATGGCGGAGAACACGGGACAAGGCCACAGAGTGGTGGACAATGGCGGAGAACACGGGACAAGGCCACAGATTGGCGGACAAGGGCGGAGAACACGGGACAAGGGCACAGAGGGGCGGACAAGGGCGGAGAACACGGGACAAGGGCCCAAGTCGGGCCGGGAGGGGCCCAAGTCGGGGCGGGCAAGTGCGGAAAATACCGGACAAGTGCGGATAATACGGGACAAGGCCACAGAGGGGCGGACAAGGGCAGAGAACACAGGACAAGGCCACAGAGGGGCGGACAAGGGCGGAGACACGGGACAAGGGCCCAAGTCGGGCCGGGCAAGTGCGGAAAATACCGGACAAGTGCGGATAATACGGGACAAGGCCACAGAGGGGCGGACAAGGGCGGAGAACACGGGACAAGGGCACAGAGGGGCGGACAAGGGCGGAGAATACGGGACAAGGGCCCAAGTCGGGCCGGGAGGGGCCCAAGTCGGGCCGGGCAAGTGCGGAAAATACCGGACAAGGGTAAGAGCAGGGCCGCACGGGGTAAGAGCAGGGCCGCACGGGGTAAGAGCAGGGCCGCACGGGGTAAGAGCAGGGCCGCACGGGGTAAGAGCAGGGCCGCACGGGGTGGAGGTGCAGTTCAGTCTCAACTCAGTACCTTATATTAAACGTTCTGTTAGTCGAGCTTAACCAGCTTGAAGTGAAAGCACTTCCGGAGAAGACTCTACTGAGAGCCAGCATTTGATTGTAGCAGATTCCCCGCAGTCCTTGTGCTGAACGGTATGAAATTTCAAAGTGACACTTTAACCGCCATTCTGATGTTACTGTACACAAGCCGAGACTGAACATTCTACAAGCCTTGCTTTGCACTGAAAGCACTCTAAGAGAAGACATTCAGAAACAGCAGCATTCCATGCTAGCATCTTCCCTGCGGGAGACACTCTCTTTTCCCAAATCGCCTTATTAGGCGAAAGTAAGTCACAATTCAGTACCCTATACTAAACCATTCTGTTAGACATTCTTCTGCAGCTTGCAGTGAAGGCGCTTCCAGAGAAGACTCTAACAAAAGCCAGAATTTGATCATAGCAGCTTCCCTACAGTACTTCTCTGCATCCCCTCCATGGTTTCAGAGACTAGCAGAAACTACCACACTTAGGGCTGCTAGCTCTCCAAAGTAATGGATGCCCCTAGACTGCATGGTCTAGTCACATTAAAACATTAAGATAAGAACCGGGCCGCTATACCTTGGCTGACTCTTATCACCTCCTCCATGCACCAGGCAGAGCAGCTTGAACTGGACACAAATACACACGGAACACTAACACACAAGACCGATGTCGTGAACCGAGGACAAAAGAAGATTTGCAGCAACATGGAGGACTCTTGGACCACGCTTGCCAATGGGCAAGGCAATGGACAGGGCTCTGAGGAAGAACCTACGGTAGCCCTGGAAAAGCAAAGATGGTTCCAAAGAGATGTGGCTGCAACTGGCAAGATGAACGGGAAAGAAACACTTTTAAAGTCCTAAAGATGCAGAGGATGGATGGAACAAGTCCCAGAACAGGGATCCAACAAAACGGAAGACTAACTATCCTGGATAATAAGGCCGGCTGCAAGGCTGCAGCAGAAGACAACTGACCGGATGCTTCCAAAACACAAGAGCGATCCACGCTTTAAAAATGTGAAGAAAGAAAAGCAGTGCCCCATCGACACTGCTTTGATCAGTACAAGCATTTGGGACCCTAGACATGGTGCCCAAGGCACATCCGGCATGCCTCGAGTACAAAAGAGGACATCAAGACCTGCAGAAAATTTCAGACACAGCACAGTGACTACACAAACTAGATAACAACAGATACAGGCTGGAACTGCCCTGCCCATGCAGGGTTTGGGCTCAGAAGTACACCCCTCTGCCTTCACCTGCCCAAAGAGGACTCTCCCTGCACAGCCTAGGCTACCTTCAAAACCCCTCCCTGCTATCCCCAACCCGCCTCCCGCTTCCCAAATCTGGTCCCTCAACTTAGCTTTCAGAGGGCCACGAATGAAGCTGTCCTTGGCCAAAGCAGCTCAAATCACATCAGCTAACAGAAATAATCCTGCAGTCACTGGGTTCCTCTTCAGCATCTGCAAGGAAAACAAGGAGAAAAACACAGTGCCAAAACACGAGAACGATCCCGGCTTTAGGAGCACGATGCAAGAAAAGCAGTGCCCAATCGACAGTGCATTGATGGGTACAAGCATTCAGGACCCTAGATATGGTGCTCGAGGCATGTCCGGCATGCTGTAAAGGATCCCTCATTACGATGGTATGTGGCCAAGACTGGGATGATGTACGTGAGAGGATCACCTTTTAAATGTCTAAAGACACAAGATGCATGGAAGAAGTCTTAGGCCTACAGGGATCCTTGAAAATACAAGACTAGCGATTGTGGCCACCAACACAGTCTGCAAGGTCACAGGAAAAGATGGCTGACTAGAAACTTTGAAAATGTGAAGCCAATCCACACTTAGGTTATGATGCAAGAAGAACAGTGCCTAATTGGCATTGTACCCATGAGTACAGGCATTCAAGACCCTCGAGATGCTGCTCAAGTCATATGCTGCATTCCTTTAAAGCAAAGGGGACATCAAGGCTTAAGAAACATGAAAGAGAAACAGAATATAAAGCACACAGCACACACAAGCTGGAACGGCCCTACCTGGAACATGCTAGCTTTGGGCTGAGAAGTAACACCCTCCAGCTCTCCATGCCCAAAGGGGACATTTCCTGCACAGCCCTCTCCCCTAGGCTACTTTTAAAACTCCACCCTGCCATCCCCAGCCTTCTCCCCTCTGTCACACCCCACCCCTGCCCCCGTCCCTCAACTTAGCTTTCAGACCACCAGGAGGCTTCCTCAGCAGAAAAAACTCCAAGAGCATCAGCTCCCTGGGATGATCCTACAGTTGCCAGGTTCCACTTGGCCATCTGTAAGAAAACCAATGAGAAAACTAAAATAGTGCCAACAGCCAGCATTGCACTGATCAATGTCAGCACCTTACATGACAACTTGCTCTGCCTAACTGCCATGTTCTTCCACTCACTTGCTCCACAGCAGTTCTTATGTCAGATGCTGCAGCTGTTATCACCCAGGGTAATTAAATTAAGAGAATTACTCACACCTGTGAGAAGTCTGCCCCATGCTCCTTCTCCCTACTACCCAGCTCATCTCAAATGCTCTTCCCATTCCCAAGGTGGCCCACACAGTGCCTGCCAAACCAAAAGTAAATACTATGTTGCCAAAGAACACTTTGCTCTTCTAGACATACTCAACTTCCTCCTCACCATCAGCCCCACAATGATGAGAAAAAGCCTGACTACCTCACCGGCACCCCAAAATTCTCTGCTGTCTGCTTGCTTCTCCTCTCCTCCTCAGCACTTAAGTTGTAGGACCAGTAGTGGTGATACCCAGGACAAAAGAAAGATGAGCCATGGAGATCCTAATTCTAGGAAGTTACCAGACTTTAGTCACAGGAGTAAACAAGAAGAACTTGAAAAAGAATATTCTTATCAAAACCCAGTAAAGATTATTAACACAGAAGACATAAAAACACAGGACACTCACCACACAGCAATGGAGACTGGAATTACAGAGGCAGTCAGCCAATAAAAAACTCGCAACAGTGGGATTTGACTGCTCTAAGACCTAAATTGGAAACTCAATGACCGTAAAAAAACACAATGGATAACAGGGACAAGGTAACAACCGCTGTAAGCAATAACAAAGCAAACCTCACTGGTAAGTTCAGGAAAAATCCAAAACTCTACTAAATAAGGGAGGCTTGTGTGCCCACAGACCAGATGAAAAAGAGTTGCTCAGCTGCTAACTGTTACGAGCCAAAACAATATCCAATCTCTTCCCTGAGAAATGCAAGGGAAACAAGCAGCAGAATCCTGCACTGTAGATAGGCAGTGAGTCCATATGTTTAAGTAGCAAGGTGTCTGATATTCATAGGATCACCCGGTTGGAAAAGACCCATTGGATCATTGAGTCCAACCATTCCTATCAATCACTAAACCACGTCCCTCAGCACTTCGGCCACCCGTCCTTTAAACACCTCCAGGGAAGGTGACTCTACCACCTCCTTGAGCAGCCTTTGCCCATCCCTAATAACCCTTTCAGTGAAATATTTTTTCCTGATGTACAGCCTGAACCTTCCCTGGCAGAGCTTGAGGCTATTCCCTCTTGTCCTGTCCCCTGTCACTTTGGAGAGGTGGCCAGCTCCCTTATCTCCACAACCTCCTTTCAGCAATGAGATCTCCCCTCAGCCTCCTCTTCTCCAGGCTAAACACCCCCAGCCCTCTCAGCCACTCCTCATAAGGCTTATTCACCAGCCCCCTCACCAGCTACAGTACTCTTCTCTGGACATTCAGATGGATGGAGACAGGATGGATGCAAAGAAGTTGGTTGAGGAACACAATAAGTAGAAAGTATAAGGGAGCAGAGATCTCACAGCCCTAGAGATTACATTTCTTAGGGTAACTAATGCTTTTCAACTTGTGTCTCAACCTCATCGTTACCTCGTTGGCTACAGAGAGACTAGAACAACAGACACCTGAATGGCACTTGCATCTGACCACCAAACTGACCCAAGAAAGACTGATGAACCCATCTCCCTTTCCCCAAACCATTAAAGCCCTTTTCTACCCCTGAAGTATCAGAGAAGGAACCCTGCTCCTTCTTAACAGAACCTGTCCTATATTTTAACCCCCCGACCCTTCTGTGTTGCTGTTCCTTGGGAGCTGGGCTCCTGAGCCCTTCCCAAGGCTCCCCTGGCCCCTTCTATCTTCCACCAACCCACAGACTCAACTTCCTACCACAGGCCAACAAGGCTCATTCCAGGTTATTATCACCCACAAGATGCCCATTACAAACTGCAGAGCCCCTAGGGCCAATACATCATGCCACACAGAATGAGGAACAACAACAAATCATCCCATAACTAAAAACTCCAGGCAAAGCACCCAGAAAAAAAACAAAGAAGGAAAACAAACCATTAAAACATCTTGCCCCCGCAAACACCCAATCAAAAATTACTGACAAAAAAGCCCCATAGTTACAGCTGTATGTGCTGCTTTGCCTGGACTCTTCCAAAGCTCATACCTCCTCCAACAGATGCCTCTGCGTCTTTAGAGGATCAGAAAAAAAAAAATCAAAAAAAAAAGCCAAAAAACACCACTTACCCAACTAGCCTAAAATATATAATGAATTGAAACAGCAGCAAAACTCTAATCTCAAGGATAAACCACAACCTAAATGACCTCCAGAGGCAAGGCCTGTAGCTTATATACCCCCTGGCCCTTCCCACCCACCACCTGTGACTGGGGTGTGGTGAAGCCCTCACAGGTATAAATAGTGCCTGGGGAGCAGCTGTGTTTTATTAAGTCTGCCTCACATTCTCAGCTAGAACAACACTACTATGTGTCTGAAAGCATCCTTACAAGAAATAACAGTATGCGTGCTGTCACTGCAACATTGCTAGTTGTGACAGTGATGGAACTAGGTAACGAACATTTAAGACCTGGACTTTTTTGTTCCTTTCATTTATCGTGCTGCTACAATTACTGTTCCCAGGTATCCCTATACCCCTACTCTTTAATTTTTCTGTGCTCTTTTCTCTCTCTTTTTTCCCCCAGTCTTCAGTATCAGTTCTCTGTCCATACTTTTTTTCTCCTTTTCCATCTTTCTACCAATTTGCGTTCCTCATTCTGTTGATACTCCCCTTTGCTCCTCTTGCTGTTTCTGAATCTTTGTGCTAGTCCCTCCCCTTTTTATAATCCTCTGTCTGTCTGTAGTGCTCCTAGTTCCTCTCAAAAAAGTCACCGCTGTTTTATGTACACACATGGCCTTATGAGAAACAGCTGAGAGGACTGGGGTTGTTTAGTCTGGAGAAAAGGAGGCTGAGGGGAGACTTCATTGCTCTCTACAATTACCTGAAAGGAGATTGTAGAGAGGAGGATGATGGCCATTTCTCCCAAGTGACAGGGGACAGGACAAGAGGAAATGGCCTCAAGCTCCACCAGGGGAATCTGCAGCTTGCAGTGAAAGCGCTTCCAGAGGGAAGTCTAAAGAGGGCAAACACTTGATGGTAGCAGCTTCCCTGCGGGAGATACTCTCTTTTCCAAAATCACTTTATTAGGCGAAAGTAAGTTACAATTCAGTACCCTATCCTAAAGCTTGCTGTTAGGAGGGAATCTGCAGCTTGCAGTGAAAGTGCTTCAAGAGAGGAATCTAACGAGAGCCAGCATTTGATGGTAGCACCTTCCCTGCGGGAGATATTCTAATTTCCAAAATCGCATTATTAGCCGCATTTAAGTTACAATTCAGTACCCTATCCTAAAGCTTGCTGTTAGGAGGGAATCTGCAGCTTGCAGTGAAAGCACTTCCAGAGGGGAGTCTAATGAGGGCAAACATTTGATGGTAGCAGCTTCCCTGCGGGAGATACTCTCTTTGCCAAAATCGCATTATTAGGCAAAAGTAAGTTACAATTCAGTACACTATCCTAAAGCTTGCTGTTAAGAGCGAATATGTGCCTTGCAGTGAAAGCGATTCCAGAGGGGAGTCTAACGAGGGCAAACATTTGATGGTAGCAGCTTCCCTGCGGGAGATACTCTCTTTGCCAAAATCGCATTATTATGCGAAAGTAAGTTACAATTCAGTACCCTATCCTAAAGCTTGCTGTTAGGAGGGAATCTGCACCTTGCAGTGAAAGCGCTTCCAGAGATGAGTCTAACGAGGGCAAACATTTGATGGTAGCAGCTTCCCTGCGGGAGATACTCTCTTTTCCATAATCGCATTATTAGCCGCATTAAAGTTACAATTCAGTACACTGTCCTACAGCTTGCTGTTAGGAGGGAATCTGCACCTTGCAGTGAAAGCGCTTCCAGAGATGAGTCTAACGAGGGCAAACATTTGATGGTAGCAGCTTCCCTGCGGGAGATACTCTCTTTGCCAAAATCGCATTATTAGGCGAAAGTAAGTTACAATTCAGTACCCTATCCTAAAGCTTGCTGTTAGGAGGGAATCTGCAGCTTCCTTCCCGCAGGGAAGCTGCTACCATCAAATGTTTGCCCTCGTTAGACTCCCCTCTGGAAGCGCTTTCTCTGCAAGCTGCAGATTCCCTCCTAACAGCAAGCTTTAGGATAGGGTACTGAATTGTATCTTAACTGCGGCTAAAAAGGCGATTATGGAAAAGAGAGTATCTCCCGCAGGGAAGCTGCTACCATCAAATGTTTGCCCTCGTTAGACTCCCCTCTGGAAGCGCTTTCACTGCAAGCTGCAGATTCCCTCCTAACAGCAAGCTTTAGGATAGGGTACTGAATTGTAACTTACTTTCGCCTAATAATGCGATTTTGGCAAAGAGACTATCTCCCGCAGGGAAGCTGCTACCATCAAATGTTTTCCCTCATTAGACTCCCCTCTGGAAGCGCTTTCACTGCAAGCTGCAGATTCCCTCCTAACAGCAAGCTTTAGGATAGGGTACTGAATTGTAACTTACTTTCGCCTAATACTGCGATTTTGGCAAAGAGAGTATCTCCCGCAGGAAAGCTGCTACCATCAAATGTTTGCCCTCGTTAGATTCCTCTCTTGAAGCGCTTTCACTGCAAGCTGCAGATTCCCTCCTAACAGCAAGCTTTAGGATAGGGTACTGAATTGTATCTTAACTGCGGCTAATAAGGCGATTTTGGCAAAGAGAGTATCTCCCGCAGGGAAGCTGCTACCATCAAATGCTGGCTCTCGTTAGATTCCTCTCTTGAAGCACTTTCACTGCAAGCTGCAGATTCCCTCCTAACAGCAAGCTTTAGGATAGGGTACTGAATTGTATATTAACTGCGGCTAATAATGCGATTTTGGCAAAGAGACTATCTCCCGCAGGGAAGCTGCTACCATTAAATGTTTGCCCTCATTAGACTCCCCTCTGGAAGTGCTTTCACTGCAAGCTGCAGATTCCCTCCTAACAGCAAGTTTAGGATAGGGTACTGAATTGTAACTTACTTTCGCCTAATAATGCGTTTTTAGCAAAGAGAGTATCTCCCGCAGGGAAGCTGCTACCATCAAATGTTTGCCCTCATTAGACTCCCCTCTGGAAGCGCTTTCACTACAAGCTGCAGATTCCCTCCTAACAGCAAGCTTTAGGATAGGGTACTGAATTGTAACTTACTTTCGCCTAATAATGTGATTTTGGAAAAGAGAGTATCTCCCGCAGGGAAGCTGCTACCATCAAATGTTTGCCCTCGTTAGACTCCCCTCTGGAAGCGCTTTCACTGCAAGCTGCAGATTCCCTCCTAACAGCAAGCTTTAGGATAGGGTACTGAATTGTAACTTACTTTCGCCTAATAATGCGATTTTGGCAAAGAGACTATCTCCCGCAGGGAAGCTGCTACCATCGAATGTTTGCCCTCATTAGACTCCCCTCCGGAAGCGCTTTCACTGCAAGCTGCAGATTCCCTCCTAACAGCAAGCTTTAGGATAGGGTACTGAATTGTAACTTACTTTCGCCTAATAATGCGATTTTGGCAAAGAGAGTATCTCCCGCAGGGAAGCTGCTACCATCAAATGTTTGCCCTCATTAGACTCCCCTCTGGAAGCGCTTCCACTGCAAGCTGCAGATTCCCTCCTAACAGCAAGCTTTAGGATAGGGTACTGAATTGTAACTTATTTTCGCCTAATAAGGCGATTTTGGCAAAGAAAATATCTCCCGCAGTGAATCTGCTACCATCATATATTTGCCGTCATTAGACTCCCCTCTAGACACTCTTTCACTGCAAGCTGCAGATTCCCTCCTAACAGCAAGCTTTAGGATAGGATACTGAATTGTAACTTACTTTCGCCTAATAATGCGGTTTTGGAAAAGAGAGTATCTCCCGCAGGGAAGCTGCTACCATCAAGTGTTTGCCCTCATTAGACTCCCCTCTGGAAGCGCTTTCAGTGCAAGCTGCAGATTCCCTCCTAACAGCAAGCTTTAGGATAGGGTACTGAATTGTAACTTAACTGAGGCTAATAATGCGATTTTGGCAAAGAGACTATCTCCCGCAGGGAAGCTGCTACCATAAAATGCTGGCTCTCGTTAGATTCCTCTCTTGAAGCACTTTCACTGCAAGCTGCAGATTCCCTCCTAACAGCAAGCTTTAGGATAGGGTACTGAGTTGTAACTTACTTTCGCCTAATAAAGCGATTTTGGCAAAGAGACTATCTCCTGCAGCGAAGCTGCTACCATCAAATCTTTGCCCTCATTAGACTCCCCTCTGGAAGCGCTTTCACTGCAAGCTGCAGATTCCCTCCTAACAGCAAGCTTTAGGATAGGGTACTGAATTGTAACTTACTTTCGCCTAATAATGCGATTTTGGCAAAGAGAGTATCTCCCGCAGGGAAGCTGCTACCATCAAATGTTTGCCCTCATTAGACTCCCCTCTGGAAGCGCTTTCACTGCAAGCTGCAGATTCCCTCCTAACAACAAGCTTTAGGATAGGGTACTGAATTGTAACTTACTTTCGCCTAATAATGCGATTATGGCAAAGAGAGTATCTCCGGCAGGGAAGCTGCTACCATCAAATGTTTGCCCTCATTAGACTCCCCTCTGGAAGCGCTTTCACTGCAAGCTGCAGATTCCCTCCTAACAGCAAGCTTTAGGATAGGGTACTGAATTGTAACTTACTTTCGCCTAATAATGCGATTTTTGCAATGAGAGTATCTCCCGCAGGGAAGCTGCTACCATCAAATCTTTGCCCTCATTAGACTCCCCTCTGGAAGCGCTTTCACTGCAAGCTGCAGATTCCCTCCTAACAGCAAGCTTTAGGATAGGGTACTGAATTGTAACTTACTTTCGCCTAATAATGCGATTTTGGCAAAGAGAGTATCTCCCGCAGGGAAGCTCCTACCATCAAATCTTTGCCCTCGATAGACTCCCCTCTGGAAGCGCTTTCACTGCAAGCTGCAGATTCCCTCCTAACAGCAAGCTTTAGGATAGGGTACTGAATTGTAACTTAACTGCGGCTAATAAAGCAATTTTGGCAAAGAGACTATCTCCCGCAGGGAAGCTGCTACCATCAAATGTTTGCCCTCATTAGACTCCCCTCTGGAAGCGCTTTCACTGCAAGCTGCAGATTCCCTCCTAACAGCAAGCTTTAGGATAGGGTACTGAATTGTAACTTAACTGCGGCTAATAATGCGATTTTGGCAAAGAGACTATCTCCCGCAGGGAAGCTGCTACCATCAAATGTTTGCCCTCATTAGACTCCCCTCTGGAATCGCTTTCACTGCAAGCTGCAGATTCCCTCCTAACAGCAAGCTTTAGGATAGGGTACTGAATTGTAACTTACTTTCGCCTAATAATGCGATTTTGGCAATGAGAGTATCTCCCGCAGGGAAGCTGCTACCATCAAATGTTTGCCCTCATTAGACTCCCCTCTGGAAGCGCTTTCACTGCAAGCTGCAGATTCCCTCCTAACAGCAAGCTTTAGGATAGGGTACTGAATTGTATCTTACTTTCGCCTAATAATGCGATTTTGGCAAAGAGACTATCTCCCGCAGGGAAGCTGCTACCATCAAATGTTTGCCCTCATTAGACTCCCCTCTGGAAGCGCTTTCACTGCAAGCTGCAGATTCCCTCCTAACAGCAAGCTTTAGGATAGGGTACTGAATTGTAACTTACTTTCGCCTAATAATGCGATTTTGGCAAAGAGAGTATCTCCCGCAGGGAAGCTGCTACCATCAAATGTTTGCCCTCATTAGACTCCCCTCTGGAAGCGCTTTCACTGCAAGCTGCAGATTCCCTCCTAACAGCCAGCTTTAGGATAGGGTACTGAATTGTAACTTACTTTCGCCTAATAATGCGATTTTGGCAAAGAGAGTATCTCCCGCAGGGAAGCTGCTACCATCAAATGCTTGCCCTCATTAGACTCCCCTCTGGAAGCGCTTTCAGTGCAAGCTGCAGATTCCCTCCTAACAGCAAGCTTTAGGATAGGGTACTGAATTGTAACTTACTTTCGCCTAATAATGCGATTTTGGCAAAGAGAGTATCTCCCGCAGGGAAGCTGCTACCATCAAATCTTTGCCCTCGATAGACTCCCCTCTGGAAGCGCTTTCACTGCAAGCTGCAGATTCCCTCCTAACAGCAAGCTTTAGGATAGGGTACTGAATTGTAACTTACTTTCGCCTAATAATGCGATTTTGGCAAAGAGACTATCTCCCGCAGGGAAGCTGCTACCATCAAATGTTTGCCCTCATTAGACTCCCCTCTGGAAGCGCATTCACTGCAAGCTGCAGATTCCCTCCTAACAGCAAGCTTTAGGATAGGGTACTGAATTGTAACTTACTTTCGCCTAATAATGCGATTTTGGCAAAGAGACTATCTCCCGCAGGGAAGCTGTTACAATCAAATGTTTGCCCTCATTAGACTCCCCTCTGGAAGCGCTTTCAGTGCAAGCTGCAGATTCCCTCCTAACAGCAAGCTTTAGGATAGGGTACTGAATTGTAACTTACTTTCGCCTAATAATGCGATTTTGGCAAAGAGAGTATCTCCCGCAGGGAAGCTGCTACCATCAAATGTTTGCCCTCATTAGACTCCCCTCTGGAAGCGCTTTCAGTGCAAGCTGCAGATTCCCTCCTAACAGCAAGCTTTAGGATAGGGTACTGAATTGTAACTTAACTGAGGCTAATAATGCGATATTGGCAAAGAGACTATCTCCCGCAGGGAAGCTGCTACCATCAAATGTTTGCCCTCATTAGACTCCCCTCTGGAAGCGCTTTCACTGCAAGCTGCAGATTCCCTCCTAACAGCAAGCTTTAGGATAGGGTACTGAATTGTAGCTTACTTTCGCCTAATAATGCGATTTTGGCAAAGAGACTATCTCCCGCAGGGAAGCTGCTACCATCAAATGTTTGCCCTCATTAGACTCCCCTCTGGAAGCGCTTTCACTGCAAGCTGCAGATTCCCTCCTAACAGCAAGCTTTAGGATAGGGTACTGAATTGTAACTTAACTGAGGCTAATAATGCGATTTTGGCAAAGAGAGTATCTCCCGCAGGGAAGCTGCTACCATCAAATGTTTGCCCTCATTAGACTCCCCTCTGGAAGCGCTTTCACTGCAAGCTGCAGATTCCCTCCTAACAGCAAGCTTTAGGATAGGGTACTGAATTGTAACTTACTTTCGCCTAATAATGCGATTTTGGCAAAGAGACTATCTCCCGCAGGGAAGCTGCTACCATCAAATGTTTCCCTCATTAGACTCCCCTCTGGAAGCGCTTTCACTGCAAGCTGCAGATTCCCTCCTAACAGCAAGCTTTAGGATTGGGTACTGAATTGTAACTTACTTTCGCCTAATAATGCGATTTTGGCAAAGAGAGTATCTCCCGCAGGGAAGCTGCTGCCATCAAATGTTTGCCCTCATTAGACTCCCCTCTGGAAGCGCTTTCACTGCAAGCTGCTGATTCCCTCCTAACAGCAAGCTTTAGGATAGGGTACTGAATTGTAACTTACTTTCGCCTAATAATGCGATTTTGGCAATGAGAGTATCTCCCGCAGGGAAGCTGCTACCATCAAATGTTTGCCCTCATTAGACTCCCCTCTGGAAGCGCTTTCACTGCAAGCTGCAGATTCCCTCCTAACAGCAAGCTTTAGGATAGGGTACTGAATTGTAACTTACTTTCGCCTAATAATGCGATTTTGGCAAAGAGACTATCTCCCGCAGGGAAGCTGCTACCATCAAATGTTTGCCCTCATTAGACTCCCCTCTGGAAGCACTTTCACTGCAAGCTGCAGATTCCCTCCTAACAGCAAGCTTTAGGATAGGGTACTGAATTGTAACTTAACTGAGGCTAATAATGCGATTTTGGCAAAGAGACTATCTCCCGCAGGGAAGCTGCTACCATCAAATGTTTGCCCTCATTAGACTCCCCTCTGGAAGCGCTTTCACTGCAAGCTGCAGATTCCCTCCTAACAGCAAGCTTTAGGATAGGGTACTGAATTGTAACTTACTTTCGCCTAATAATGCGATTTTGGCAAAGAGACTATCTCCCGCAGGGAAGCTGCTACCATCAAATGTTTGCCCTCATTAGACTCCCCTCTGGAAGCGCTTTCACTGCAAGCTGCAGATTCCCTCCTAACAGCAAGCTTTAGGATAGGGTACTGAATTGTAACTTAACTGCGGCTAATAAAGCAATTTTGGCAAAGAGACTATCTCCCGCAGGGAAGCTGCTACCATCAAATGTTTGCCCTCATTAGACTCCCCTCTGGAAGCGCTTTCACTGCAAGCTGCAGATTCCCTCCTAACAGCAAGCTTTAGGATAGGGTACTGAAATGTAACTAAACTGCGGCTAATAATGCGATTTTGGCAAAGAGACTATCTCCCGCATGGAAGCTGCTACCATCAAATGTTTGCCCTCATTAGACTCCCCTCTGGAAGCGCTTTCACTGCAAGCTGCAGATTCCCTCCTAACAGCAAGCTTTAGGATATGGTACTGAATTGTAACTTACTTTCGCCTAATAATGCGATTTTGGCAATGAGAGTATCTCCCGCAGGGAAGCTGCTACCATCAAATGTTTGCCCTCATTAGACTCCCCTCTGGAAGCGCTTTCACTGCAAGCTGCAGATTCCCTCCTAACAGCAAGCTTTAGGATAGGGTACTGAATTGTATCTTACTTTCGCCTAATAATGCGATTTTGGCAAAGAGACTATCTCCCGCAGGGAAGCTGCTACCATCAAATGTTTGCCCTCATTAAACTCCCCTCTGGAAGCGCTTTCACTGCAAGCTGCAGATTCCCTCCTAACAGCAAGCTTTAGGATAGGGTACTGAATTGTAACTTACTTTCGCCTAATAATGCGATTTTGGCAAAGAGAGTATCTCCCGCAGGGAAGCTGCTACCATCAAATGTTTGCCCTCATTAGACTCCCCTCTGGAAGCGCTTTCACTGCAAGCTGCAGATTCCCTCCTAACAGCCAGCTTTAGGATAGGGTACTGAATTGTAACTTACTTTCGCCTAATAATGCGATTTTGGCAAAGAGAGTATCTCCCGCAGGGAAGCTGCTACCATCAAATGCTTGCCCTCATTAGACTCCCCTCTGGAAGCGCTTTCAGTGCAAGCTGCAGATTCCCTCCTAACAGCAAGCTTTAGGATAGGGTACTGAATTGTAACTTACTTTCGCCTTATAATGCGATTTTGGCAAAGAGAGTATCTCCCGCAGGGAAGCTGCTACCATCAAATCTTTGCCCTCGATAGACTCCCCTCTGGAAGCGCTTTCAGTGCAAGCTGCAGATTCCCTCCTAACAGCAAGCTTTAGGATAGGGTACTGAATTGTAACTTACTTTCGCCTAATAAAGCGATTTTGGCAAAGAGAGTATCTCCCGCAGGGAAGCTGCTACCATCAAATGTTTGCCCTCGATAGACTCCCCTCTGGAAGCGCTTTCACTGCAAGCTGCAGATTCCCTCCTAACAGCAAGCTTTAGGATAGGGTACTGAATTGTAGCTTACTTTCGCCTAATAATGCGATTTTGGCAAAGAGACTATCTCCCGCAGGGAAGCTGCTACCATCAAATGTTTGCCCTCATTAGACTCCCCTCTGGAAGCGCTTTCACTGCAAGCTGCAGATTCCCTCCTAACAGCAAGCTTTAGGATAGGGTACTGAATTGTAACTTACTTTCGCCTAATAATGCGATTTTGGCAAAGAGACTATCTCCCGCAGGGAAGCTGCTACCATCAAATGTTTGCCCTCATTAGACTCCCCTCTGGAAGCGCTTTCACTGCAAGCTGCAGATTCCCTCCTAACAGCAAGCTTTAGGATAGGGTACTGAATTGTAACTTACTTTCGCCTAATAATGCGATTTTGGCAAAGAGACTATCTCCCGCAGGGAAGCTGCTACCATCAAATGTTTCCCTCATTAGACTCCCCTCTGGAAGCGCTTTCACTGCAAGCTGCAGATTCCCTCCTAACAGCAAGCTTTAGGATTGGGTACTGAATTGTAACTTACTTTCGCCTAATAATGCGATTTTGGCAAAGAGAGTATCTCCCGCAGGGAAGCTGCTGCCATCAAATGTTTGCCCTCATTAGACTCCCCTCTGGAAGCGCTTTCACTGCAAGCTGCTGATTCCCTCCTAACAGCAAGCTTTAGGATAGGGTACTGAATTGTAACTTACTTTCGCCTAATAATGCGATTTTGGCAATGAGAGTATCTCCCGCAGGGAAGCTGCTACCATCAAATGTTTGCCCTCATTAGACTCCCCTCTGGAAGCGCATTCACTGCAAGCTGCAGATTCCCTCCTAACAGCAAGCTTTAGGATAGGGTACTGAATTGTAACTTACTTTCGCCTAATAATGCGATTTTGGCAAAGAGAGTATCTCCCGCAGGGAAGCTGCTACCATCAAATGTTTGCCCTCATTAGACTCCCCTCTGGAAGCGCTTTCACTGCAAGCTGCAGATTCCCTCCTAACAGCAAGCTATAGGATAGGGTACTGATTTGTAACTTACTTTCGCCTAATAATGCGATTTTGGCAAAGAGACTATCTCCCGCAGGGAAGCTGCTACCATCAAATCTTTGCCCTCATTAGACTCCCCTCTGGAAGCACTTTCACTGCAAGCTGCAGATTCCCTCCTAACAGCAAGCTTTAGGATAGGGTACTGAATTGTAACTTACTTTCGCCTAATAATGCGATTTTGGCAAAGAGACTATCTCCCGCAGGGAAGCTGCTACCATCAAATGTTTGCCCTCATTAGACTCCCCTCTGGAAGCGCATTCACTGCAAGCTGCAGATTCCCTCCTAACAGCAAGCTTTAGGATTGGGTACTGAATTGTAACTTACTTTCGCCTAATAATGCGATTTTGGCAAAGAGACTATCTCCCGCAGGGAAGCTGTTACCATCAAATGTTTGCCCTCATTAGACTCCCCTCTGGAAGCGCTTTCAGTGCAAGCTGCAGATTCCCTCCTAACAGCAAGCTTTAGGATAGGGTACTGAATTGTAACTTACTTTTGCCTAATAATGCGATATTGGCAAAGAGAGTATCTCCCGCAGGGAAGCTGCTACCATCAAATGTTTGCCCTCGTTAGACTCCCCTCTGGAAGCGCTTTCACTGCAAGCTGCAGATTCCCTCCTAACAGCAAGCTTTAGGATAGGGTACTGAATTGTAACTTAACTGAGGCTAATAATGCGATTTTGGCAAAGAGAGTATCTCCCGCAGGGAAGCTGCTACCATCAAATGTTTGCCCTCATTAGACTCCCCTCTGGAAGCGCTTTCAGTGCAAGCTGCAGATTCCCTCCTAACAGCAAGCTTTAGGATAGGGTACTGAATTGTAACTTACTTTCGCCTAATAATGCGATTTTGGCAAAGAGACTATCTCCCGCAGGGAAGCTGCTACCATCAAATGTTTGCCCTCATTAGACTCCCCTCTGGAAGCGCTTTCACTGCAAGCTGCAGATTCCCTCCTAACAGCAAGCTTTAGGATAGGGTACTGAATTGTAACTTACTTTCGCCTAATAATGCGATTTTGGCAAAGAGACTATCTCCCGCAGGGAAGCTGCTGCCATCAAATGTTTGCCCTCATTAGACTCCCCTCTGGAAGCGCTTTCACTGCAAGCTGCAGATTCCCTCCTAACAGCAAGCTTTAGGATAGGGTACTGAATTGTAACTTAGTTTCGCCTAATAATGCGATTTTGGCAATGAGAGTATCTCCCGCAGGGAAGCTGCTACCATCAAATGCTTGCCCTCATTAGACTCCCCTCTGGAAGCGCTTTCACTGCAAGCTGCAGATTCCCTCCTAACAGCAAGCTTTAGGATAGGGTACTGAATTGTAACTTACTTTCGCCTAATAATGCGATTTTGGCAAAGAGAGTATCTCCCGCAGGGAAGCTGCTACCATCAAATCTTTGCCCTCGATAGACTCCCCTCTGGAAGCGCTTTCACTGCAAGCTGCAGATTCCCTCCTAACAGCAAGCTTTAGGATAGGGTACTGAATTGTAACTTACTTTCGCCTAATAATGCGATTTTGGCAAAGAGAGTATCTCCCGCAGGGAAGCTGCTACCATCAAATCTTTGCCCTCATTAGACTCCCCTCTGGAAGCGCATTCACTGCAAGCTGCAGATTCCCTCCTAACAGCAAGCTTTAGGATAGGGTACTGAATTGTAACTTACTTTCGCCTAATAATGCGATTTTGGCAAAGAGAGTATCTCCCGCAGGGAAGCTGCTACCATCAAATGTTTGCCCTCATTAGACTCCCCTCTGGAAGCGCTTTCACTGCAAGCTGCAGATTCCCTCCTAACAGCAAGCTTTAGGATAGGGTACTGAATTGTAACTTAACTGAGGCTAATAATGCGATTTTGGCAAAGAGACTATCTCCCGCAGGGAAGCTGCTACCATCAAATGTTTGCCCTCATTAGACTCCCCTCTGGAAGCGCTTTCACTGCAAGCTGCAGATTCCCTCCTAACAGCAAGCTTTAGGATAGGGTACTGAATTATAACTTACTTTCGCCTAATAATGCGATTTTGGCAAAGAGACTATCTCCCGCAGGGAAGCTGCTACCATCAAATCTTTGCCCTCATTAGACTCCCCTCTGGAAGCGCTTTCACTGCAAGCTGCAGATTCCCTCCTAACAGCAAGCTTTAGGATTGGGTACTGAATTGTAACTTAACTGCGGCTAATAATGCGATTTTGGCAAAGAGAGTATCTCCCGCAGGGAAGCTGCTACTATCAAATGTTTGCCCTCATTAGACTCCCCTCTGGAAGCACTTTCACTGCAAGCTGCAGATTCCCTCCTAACAGCAAGCTTTAGGATACGGTACTGAATTGTAACTTAACTGAGGCTAATAATGCGATTTTGGCAAAGAGACTATCTCCCGCAGGGAAGCTGCTACCATCAAATGTTTGCCCTCATTAGACTCCCCTCTGGAAGCGCTTTCACTGCAAGCTGCAGATTCCCTCCTAACAGCAAGCTTTAGGATTGGGTACTGAATTGTAACTTACTTTCGCCTAATAATGCGATTTTGGCAAAGAGACTATCTCCCGCAGGGAAGCTGCTGCCATCAAATGTTTGCCCTCATTAGACTCCCCTCTGGAAGCGCTTTCACTGCAAGCTGCAGATTCCCTCCTAACAGCAAGCTTTAGGATAGGGTACTGAATTGTAACTTACTTTCGCCTAATAATGCGATTTTGGCAATGAGAGTATCTCCCGCAGGGAAGCTGCTACCATCAAATGTTTGCCCTCATTAGACTCCCCTCTGGAAGCGCTTTCACTGCAAGCTGCAGATTCCCTCCTAACAGCAAGCTTTAGGATAGGGTACTGAATTGTAACTTACTTTCGCCTAATAATGCGATTTTGGCAAAGAGACTATCTCAGGCAGGGAAGCTGCTACCATCAAATGTTTGCCCTCATTAGACTCCCCTCTGGAAGCGCTTTCACTGCAAGCTGCAGATTCCCTCCTAACAGCAAGCTTTAGGATAGGGTACTGAATTGTAACTTACTTTCGCCTAATAATGCGATTTTGGCAAAGAGAGTATCTCCCGCAGGGAAGCTGCTACCATCAAATCTTTGCCCTCATTAGACTCCCCTCTGGAAGCGCTTTCACTGCAAGCTGCAGATTCCCTCCTAACAGCAAGCTTTAGGATAGGGTACTGAATTGTAACTTACTTTCGCATAATAATGCGATTTTGGCAAAGAGACTATCTCCCGCAGGGAAGCTGCTACCATCAAATGTTTGCCCTCATTAGACTCCCCTCTGGAAGCGCTTTCACTGCAAGCTGCAGATTCCCTCCTAACAGCAAGCTTTAGGATAGGGTACTGAATTGTAACTTAACTGAGGCTAATAATGCGATTTTGGCAAAGAGAGTATCTCCCGCAGGGAAGCTGCTACCATCAAATGTTTGCCCTCATTAGACTCCCCTCTGGAAGCGCTTTCACTGCAAGCTGCAGATTCCCTCCTAACAGCAAGCTTTAGGATAGGGTACTGAATTGTATCTTACTTTCGCCTAATAATGCGATTTTGGCAAAGAGACTATCTCCCGCAGGGAAGCTGCTACCATCAAATCTTTGCCCTCATTAGACTCCCCTCTGGAAGCGCTTTCACTGCAAGCTGCAGATTCCCTCCTAACAGCAAGCTTTAGGATAGGGTACTGAATTGTAACTTACTTTCGCCTAATAATGCGATTTTGGCAAAGAGACTATCTCCCGCAGGGAAGCTGTTACCATCAAATGTTTGCCCTCGTTAGACTCCCCTCTGGAAGCGCTTTCACTGCAAGCTGCAGATTCCCTCCTAACAGCAAGCTTTAGGATAGGGTACTGAATTGTAACTTACTTTCGCCTAATAATGCGATTTTGGCAAAGAGAGTATCTCCCGCAGGGAAGCTGCTACCATCAAATGTTTGCCCTCATTAGACTCCCCTCTGGAAGCGCTTTCACTGCAAGCTGCAGATTCCCTCCTAACAGCAAGCTTTAGGATAGGGTACTGAATTGTAACTTAACTGAAGCTAATAATGCGATTTTGGCAAAGAGACTATCTCCCTCAGGGAAGCTGCTACCATCAAATGTTTGCCCTCATTAGACTCCCCTCTGGAAGCGCTTTCACTGCAAGCTGCAGATTCCCTCCTAACAGCAAGCTTTAGGATAGGGTACTGAATTGTAACTTACTTTCGCTTAATAATGCGATAACGTCAAAGAGAGTATCTCCAGCAGGGAAGCTGCTGCCATCAAATGTTTGCCCTCATTAGACTCCCCTCTGGAAGCGCTTTCACTGCAAGCTGCAGATTCCCTCCTAACAGCAAGCTTTAGGATAGGGTACTGAATTGTAACTTAACTGCGGCTAATAAAGCAATTTTGGCAAAGAGACTATCTCCCGCAGGGAAGCTGCTACCATCAAATGTTTGCCCTCATTAGACTCCCCTCTGGAAGCGCTTTCACTGCAAGCTGCAGATTCCCTCCTAACAGCAAGCTTTAGGATAGGGTACTGAATTGTAACTTACTTTCGCCTAATAATGGGATTTTGGCAAAGAGACTATCTCCCGCAGGGAAGCTGCTACCATCAAATGCTTGCCCTCATTAGACTCCCCTCTGGAAGCGCTTTCACTGCAAGCTGCAGATTCCCTCCTAACAGCAAGCTTTAGGATAGGGTACTGAATTGTAACTTACTTTCGCCTAATAATGCGATTTTGGCAATGAGAGTATCTCCCGCAGGGAAGCTGCTACCATCAAATCTTTGCCCTCGATAGACTCCCCTCTGGAAGCGCTTTCACTGCAAGCTGCAGATTCCCTCCTAACAGCAAGCTTTAGGATAGGGTACTGAATTGTAACTTACTTTCGCCTAATAATGCGATTTTCGCAAAGAGAGTATCTCCCGCAGGGAATCTGCTGCCATCAAATGTTTGCCCTCATTAGACTCCCCTCTGGAAGCGCTTTCACTGCAAGCTGCAGATTCCCTCCTAACAGCAAGCTTTAGGATAGGGTACTGAATTGTAACTTACTTTCGCCTAATAATGCGATTTTGGCAAAGAGAGTATCTCCCGCAGGGAAGCTGCTGCCATCAAATGTTTGCCCTCATTAGACTCCCCTCTGGAAGCGCTTTCACTGCAAGCTGCAGATTCCCTCCTAACAGCAAGCTTTAGGATAGGGTACTGAATTGTAACTTACTTTCGCCTAATAATGCGATTTTGGCAAAGAGACTATCTCACGCAGGGAAGCTGTTACCATCAAATGTTTGCCCTCATTAGACTCCCCTCTGGAAGCGCTTTCACTGCAAGCTGCAGATTCCCTCCTAACAGCAAGCTTTAGGATAGGGTACTGAATTGTAACTTACTTTCGCCTAATAATGCGATTTTGGCAAAGAGAGTATCTCCCGCAGGGAAGCTGCTACCATCAAATGTTTGCCCTCATTAGACTCCCCTCTGGAAGCGCTTTCACTGCAAGCTGCAGATTCCCTCCTAACAGTAAGCTTTAGGATAGGGTACTGAATTGTATCTTAACTGAGGCTAATAATGCGATTTTGGCAAAGAGAGTATCTCCCGCAGGGAAGCTGCTACCATCAAATGTTTGCCCTCATTAGACTCCCCTCTGGAAGCGCTTTCACTGCAAGCTGCAGATTCCCTCCTAACAGCAAGCTTTAGGATAGGGTACTGAATTGTAACTTACTTTCGCCTAATAATGCGATTTTGGCAAAGAGAGTATCTCCCGCAGGGAAGCTGCTACCATCAAATGTTTGCCCTCATTAGACTCCCCTCTGGAAGCGCTTTCACTGCAAGCTGCAGATTCCCTCCTAACAGCAAGCTTTAGGATTGGGTACTGAATTGTAACTTAACTGCGGCTAATAATGCGATTTTGGCAAAGAGAGTATCTCCCGCAGGGAAGCTGCTACTATCAAATGTTTGCCCTCATTAGACTCCCCTCTGGAAGCACTTTCACTGCAAGCTGCAGATTCCCTCCTAACAGCAAGCTTTAGGATACGGTACTGAATTGTAACTTAACTGAGGCTAATAATGCGATTTTGGCAAAGAGACTATCTCCCGCAGGGAAGCTGCTACCATCAAATGTTTGCCCTCATTAGACTCCCCTCTGGAAGCGCTTTCACTGCAAGCTGCAGATTCCCTCCTAACAGCAAGCTTTAGGATTGGGTACTGAATTGTAACTTACTTTCGCCTAATAATGCGATTTTGGCAAAGAGACTATCTCCCGCAGGGAAGCTGCTGCCATCAAATGTTTGCCCTCATTAGACTCCCCTCTGGAAGCGCTTTCACTGCAAGCTGCAGATTCCCTCCTAACAGCAAGCTTTAGGATAGGGTACTGAATTGTAACTTACTTTCGCCTAATAATGCGATTTTGGCAATGAGAGTATCTCCCGCAGGGAAGCTGCTACCATCAAATGTTTGCCCTCATTAGACTCCCCTCTGGAAGCGCTTTCACTGCAAGCTGCAGATTCCCTCCTAACAGCAAGCTTTAGGATAGGGTACTGAATTGTAACTTACTTTCACCTAATAATGCGATTTTGGCAAAGAGACTATCTCCCGCAGGGAAGCTGCTACCATCAAATGTTTGCCCTCATTAGACTCCCCTCTGGAAGCGCTTTCACTGCAAGCTGCAGATTCCCTCCTAACAGCAAGCTTTAGGATAGGGTACTGAATTGTAACTTAACTGAGGCTAATAATGCGATTTTGGCAAAGAGAGTATCTCCCGCAGGGAAGCTGCTACCATCAAATGTTTGCCCTCATTAGACTCCCCTCTGGAAGCGCTTTCACTGCAAGCTGCAGATTCCCTCCTAACAGCAAGCTTTAGGATAGGGTACTGAATTGTAACTTACTTTCGCCTAATAATGCGATTTTGGCAATGAGAGTATCTCCCGCAGGGAAGCTGCTACCATCAAATGTTTGCCCTCATTAGACTCCCCTCTGGAAGCGCTTTCACTGCAAGCTGCAGATTCCTTCCTAACAGCAAGCCTTAGGATAGGGTACTGAATTGTAACTTACTTTCGCCTAATAATGCGATTTTGGCAAAGAGACTATCTCCCGCAGGGAAGCTGCTACCATCAAATGTTTGCCCTCATTAGACTCCCCTCTGGAAGCGCTTTCACTGCAAGCTGCAGATTCCCTCCTAACAGCAAGCTTTAGGATAGGGTACTGAATTGTAACTTACTTTCGCCTAATAATGCGATTTTGGCAAAGAGACTATCTCCCGCAGGGAAGCTGCTACCATCAAATCTTTGCCCTCATTAGACTCCCCTCTGGAAGCGCTTTCACTGCAAGCTGCAGATTCCCTCCTAACAGCAAGCTTTAGGATAGGGTACTGAATTGTAACTTACTTTCGCCTAATAATGCGATTTTGGCAAAGAGACTATCTCCCGCAGGGAAGCTGCTACCATCAAATGTTTGCCCTCATTAGACTCCCCTCTGGAAGCGCATTCACTGCAAGCTGCAGATTCCCTCCTAACAGCAAGCTTTAGGATAGGGTACTGAATTGTAACTTACTTTCGCCTAATAATGCGATTTTGGCAAAGAGAGTATCTCCCGCAGGGAAGCTGTTACCATCAAATGTTTGCCCTCGTTAGACTCCCCTCTGGAAGCGCTTTCACTGCAAGCTGCAGATTCCCTCCTAACAGCAAGCTTTAGGATAGGGTACTGAATTGTAACTTACTTTCGCCTAATAATGCGATTTTGGCAAAGAGAGTATCTCCCGCAGGGAAGCTGCTACCATCAAATGTTTGCCCTCATTAGACTCCCCTCTGGAAGCGCTTTCACTGCAAGCTGCAGATTCCCTCCTAACAGCAAGCTTTAGGATAGGGTACTGAATTGTAACTTAACTGAGGCTAATAATGCGATTTTGGCAAAGAGACTATCTCCCTCAGGGAAGCTGCTACCATCAAATGTTTGCCCTCATTAGACTCCCCTCTGGAAGCGCTTTCACTGCAAGCTGCAGATTCCCTCCTAACAGCAAGCTTTAGGATAGGGTACTGAATTGTAACTTACTTTCGCTTAATAATGCGATAACGTCAAAGAGAGTATCTCCAGCAGGGAAGCTGCTGCCATCAAATGTTTGCCCTCATTAGACTCCCCTCTGGAAGCGCTTTCACTGCAAGCTGCAGATTCCCTCCTAACAGCAAGCTTTAGGATAGGGTACTGAATTGTAACTTACTTTCGCCTAATAATGCGATTTTGGCAATGAGAGTCTCTCCCGCAGGGAAGCTGCTACCATCAAATGTTTGCCGTCATTAGACTCCCCTCTGGAAGCGCTTTCACTGCAAGCTGCAGATTCCCTCCTAACAGCAAGCTTTAGGATAGGGTACTGAATTGTAACTTACTTTCGCCTAATAATGGGATTTTGGCAAAGAGACTATCTCCCGCAGGGAAGCTGCTACCATCAAATGCTTGCCCTCATTAGACTCCCCTCTGGAAGCGCTTTCACTGCAAGCTGCAGATTCCCTCCTAACAGCAAGCTTTAGGATAGGGTACTGAATTGTAACTTACTTTCGCCTAATAATGCGATTTTGGCAATGAGAGTATCTCCCGCAGGGAAGCTGCTACCATCAAATCTTTGCCCTCGATAGACTCCCCTCTGGAAGCGCTTTCACTGCAAGCTGCAGATTCCCTCCTAACAGCAAGCTTTAGGATAGGGTACTGAATTGTAACTTACTTTCGCCTAATAATACGATTTTGGCAAAGAGAGTATCTCCCGCAGGGAAGCTGCTGCCATCAAATGTTTGCCCTCATTAGACTCCCCTCTGGAAGCGCTTTCACTGCAAGCTGCAGATTCCCTCCTAACAGCAAGCTTTAGGATAGGGTACTGAATTGTAACTTACTTTCGCCTAATAATGCGATTTTGGCAAAGAGAGTATCTCCCGCAGGGAAGCTGCTACCATCAAATGTTTGCCCTCATTAGACTCCCCTCTGGAAGCGCTTTCACTGCAAGCTGCAGATTCCCTCCTAACAGTAAGCTTTAGGATAGGGTACTGAATTGTAACTTACTTTCGCCTAATGCTATTTTGGCAAAGAGACTATCTCCCGCAGGGAAGCTGCTACCATCAAATCTTTGCCCTCATTAGAGTCCCCTCTGGAAGCGCATTCACTGCAAGCTGCAGATTCCCTCCTAACAGCAAGCTTTAGGATAGGGTACTGAATTGTAACTTACTTTCGCCTAATAATGCGATTTTGGCAAAGAGAGTATCTCCCGCAGGGAAGCTGCTACCATCAAATGTTTGCCCTCATTAGACTCCCCTCTGGAAGCGCTTTCACTGCAAGCTGCAGATTCCCTCCTAACAGCAAGCTTTAGGATAGGGTACTGAATTGTATCTTAACTGAGGCTAATAATGCGATTTTGGCAAAGAGACTATCTCCCGCAGGGAAGCTGCTACCATCAAATCTTTGCCCTCGTTAGACTCCCCTCTGGAAGCGCTTTCACTGCAAGCTGCAGATTCCCTCCTAACAGCAAGCTTTAGGATAGGGTACTGAATTGTAACTTACTTTCGCCTAATAATGCGATTTTGGCAAAGAGAGTATCTCCCGCAGGGAAGCTGCTACCATCAAATGTTTGCCCTCATTAGACTCCCCTCTGGAAGCGCATTCACTGCAAGCTGCAGATTCCCTCCTAACAGCAAGCTTTAGGATAGGGTACTGAATTGTAACTTACTTTCGCCTAATAATGCGATTTTGGCAAAGAGAGTATCTCCCGCAGGGAAGCTGCTACCATCAAATGTTTGCCCTCGATAGACTCCCCTCTGGAAGCGCTTTCACTGCAAGCTGCAGATTCCCTCCTAACAGCAAGCTTTAGGATAGGGTACTGAATTGTAACTTAACTGAGGATAATAATGCGATTTTGGCAAGGAGACTATCTCCCGCAGGGAAGCTGCTACCATCAAATGTTTGCCCTAATTAGACTCCCCTCTGGAAGCGCTTTCACTGCAAGCTGCAGATTTCCTCCTAACAGCAAGCTTTAGGATAGGGTACTGAATTGTAACTTACTTTCGCCTAATAATGCGATTTTGGCAATGAGAGTATCTCCCGCAGGGAAGCTGCTACCATCAAATCTTTGCCCTCGATACACTCCCCTCTGGAAGCGCTTTCACTGCAAGCTGCAGATTCCCTCCTAACAGCAAGCTTTAGGATAGGGTAATGAATTGTAACTTACTTTCGCCTAATAATGCGATTTTGGCAAAGAGAGTATCTCCCGCAGGGAATCTGCTGCCATCAAATGTTTGCCCTCATTAGACTCCCCTCTGGAAGCGCTTTCACTGCAAGCTGCAGATTCCCTCCTAACAGCAAGCTTTAGGATAGGGTACTGAATTGTAACTTACTTTCGCCTAATAATGCGATTTTGGCAAAGAGACTATCTCCCGCAGGGAAGCTGCTACCATCAAATCTTTGCCCTCGTTAGACTCCCCTCTGGAAGCGCTTTCACTGCAAGCTGCAGATTCCCTCCTAACAGCAAGCTTTAGGATAGGGTACTGAATTGTAACTTACTTTCGCCTAATAATGCGATTTTGGCAAAGAGAGTATCTCCCGCAGGGAAGCTGTGACCATCAAATGTTTGCCCTCATTAGACTCCCCTCTGGAAGCGCTTTCACTGCAAGCTGCAGATTCCCTCCTAACAGCAAGCTTTAGGATAGGGTACTGAATTGTAACTTAACTGAGGCTAATAATGCGATTTTGGCAAAGAGAGTATCTCCCGCAGGGAAGCTGCTACCATCAAATCTTTGCCCTCGTTAGACTCCCCTCTGGAAGCGCTTTCACTGCAAGCTGCAGATTCCCTCCTAACAGCAAGCTTTAGGATAGGGTACTGAATTGTAACTTACTTTCGCCTAATAATGCGATTTTGGCAAAGAGAGTATCTCCCGCAGGGAAGCTGCTACCATCAAATCTTTGCCCTCATTAGACTCCCCTCTGGAAGCGCTTTCACTGCAAGCTGCAGATTCCCTCCTAACAGCAAGCTTTAGGATAGGGTACTGAATTGTAACTTACTTTCGCCTAATAATGCGATTTTGGCAAAGAGAGTATCTCCCGCAGGGAAGCTGTTACCATCAAATGTTTGCCCTCATTAGACTCCCCTCTGGAAGCGCTTTCACTGCAAGCTGCAGATTCCCTCCTAACAGCAAGCTTTAGGATAGGGTACTGAATTGTAACTTACTTTCGCCTAATAATGCGATTTTGGCAAAGAGAGTATCTCCCGCAGGGAAGCTGCTACCATCAAATGTTTGCCCTCATTAGACTCCCCTCTGGAAGCGCTTTCACTGCAAGCTGCAGATTCCCTCCTAACAGCAAGCTTTAGGATAGGGTACTGAATTGTATCTTAACTGAGGCTAATAATGCGATTTTGGCAAAGAGACTATCTCCCGCAGGGAAGCTGCTACCATCAAATCTTTGCCCTCGTTAGACTCCCCTCTGGAAGCGCTTTCACTGCAAGCTGCAGATTCCCTCCTAACAGCAAGCTTTAGGATAGGGTACTGAATTGTAACTTACTTTCGCCTAATAATGCGATTTTGGCAAAGAGAGCATCTCCCGCAGGGAAGCTGCTACCATCAAATGTTTGCCCTCGATAGACTCCCCTCTGGAAGCGCTTTCACTGCAAGCTGCAGATTCCCTCCTAACAGCAAGCTTTAGGATAGGGTACTGAATTGTAACTTAACTGAGGCTAATAATGCGATTTTGGCAAGGAGACTATCTCCCGCAGGGAAGCTGCTACCATCAAATGTTTGCCCTCATTAGACTCCCCTCTGGAAGCGCTTTCACTGCAAGCTGCAGATTCCCTCCTAACAGCAAGCTTTAGGATAGGGTACTGAATTGTAACTTACTTTCGCCTAATAATGCGATTTTGGCAAAGAGACTATCTCCCGCAGGGAAGCTGCTGCCATCAAATGTTTGCCCTCATTAGACTCCCCTCTGGAAGCGCTTTCACTGCAAGCTGCAGATTCCCTCCTAACAGCAAGCTTTAGGATAGGGTACTGAATTGTAACTTACTTTCGCCTAATAATGCGATTTTGGCAAAGAGAGTATCTCCCGCAGGGAAGCTGCTACCATCAAATGTTTGCCCTCATTAGACTCCCCTCTGGAAGCGCTTTCACTGCAAGCTGCAGATTCCCTCCTAACAGCAAGCTTTAGGATAGGGTACTGAATTGTATCTTAACTGAGGCTAATAATGCGATTTTGGCAAAGAGACTATCTCCCGCAGGGAAGCTGCTACCATCAAATCTTTGCCCTCGTTAGACTCCCCTCTGGAAGCGCTTTCACTGCAAGCTGCAGATTCCCTCCTAACAGCAAGCTTTAGGATAGGGTACTGAATTGTAACTTACTTTCGCCTAATAATGCGATTTTGGCAAAGAGAGTATCTCCCGCAGGGAAGCTGCTACCATCAAATGTTTGCCCTCATTAGACTCCCCTCTGGAAGCGCATTCACTGCAAGCTGCAGATTCCCTCCTAACAGCAAGCTTTAGGATAGGGTACTGAATTGTAACTTACTTTCGCCTAATAATGCGATTTTGGCAAAGAGAGTATCTCCCGCAGGGAAGCTGCTACCATCAAATGTTTGCCCTCGATAGACTCCCCTCTGGAAGCGCTTTCACTGCAAGCTGCAGATTCCCTCCTAACAGCAAGCTTTAGGATAGGGTACTGAATTGTAACTTAACTGAGGATAATAATGCGATTTAGGCAAGGAGACTATCTCCCGCAGGGAAGCTGCTACCATCAAATGTTTGCCCTCATTAGACTCCCCTCTGGAAGCGCTTTCACTGCAAGCTGCAGATTCCCTCCTAACAGCAAGCTTTAGGATAGGGTACTGAATTGTAACTTACTTTCGCCTAATAATGCGATTTTGGCAATGAGAGTATCTCCCGCAGGGAAGCTGCTACCATCAAATCTTTGCCCTCGATAGACTCCCCTCTGGAAGCGCTTTCACTGCAAGCTGCAGATTCCCTCCTAACAGCAAGCTTTAGGATAGGGTAATGAATTGTAACTTACTTTCGCCTAATAATGCGATTTTGGCAAAGAGAGTATCTCCCGCAGGGAATCTGCTGCCATCAAATGTTTGCCCTCATTAGACTCCCCTCTGGAAGCGCTTTCACTGCAAGCTGCAGATTCCCTCCTAACAGCAAGCTTTAGGATAGGGTACTGAATTGTAACTTACTTTCGCCTAATAATGCGATTTTGGCAAAGAGACTATCTCCCGCAGGGAAGCTGTTACCATCAAATCTTTGCCCTCGTTAGACTCCCCTCTGGAAGCGCTTTCACTGCAAGCTGCAGATTCCCTCCTAACAGCAAGCTTTAGGATAGGGTACTGAATTGTAACTTACTTTCGCCTAATAATGCGATTTTGGCAAAGAGAGTATCTCCCGCAGGGAAGCTGTGACCATCAAATGTTTGCCCTCATTAGACTCCCCTCTGGAAGCGCTTTCACTGCAAGCTGCAGATTCCCTCCTAACAGCAAGCTTTAGGATAGGGTACTGAATTGTAACTTAACTGAGGCTAATAATGCGATTTTGGCAAAGAGAGTATCTCCCGCAGGGAAGCTGCTACCATCAAATCTTTGCCCTCGTTAGACTCCCCTCTGGAAGCGCTTTCACTGCAAGCTGCAGATTCCCTCCTAACAGCAAGCTTTAGGATAGGGTACTGAATTGTAACTTACTTTCGCCTAATAATGCGATTTTGGCAAAGAGAGTATCTCCCGCAGGGAAGCTGCTACCATCAAATCTTTGCCCTCATTAGACTCCCCTCTGGAAGCGCTTTCACTGCAAGCTGCAGATTCCCTCCTAACAGCAAGCTTTAGGATAGGGTACTGAATTGTAACTTACTTTCGCCTAATAATGCGATTTTGGCAAAGAGAGCATCTCCCGCAGGGAAGCTGCTACCATCAAATGTTTGCCCTCGATAGACTCCCCTCTGGAAGCGCTTTCACTGCAAGCTGCAGATTCCCTCCTAACAGCAAGCTTTAGGATAGGGTACTGAATTGTAACTTACTTTCGCCTAATAATGCGATTTTGGCAAGGAGACTATCTCCCGCAGGGAAGCTGCTACCATCAAATGTTTGCCCTCATTAGACTCCCCTCTGGAAGCGCTTTCACTGCAAGCTGCAGATTCCCTCCTAACAGCAAGCTTTAGGATAGGGTACTGAATTGTAACTTACTTTCGCCTAATAATGCGATTTTGGCAAAGAGACTATCTCCCGCAGGGAAGCTGCTGCCATCAAATGTTTGCCCTCATTAGACTCCCCTCTGGAAGCGCTTTCACTGCAAGCTGCAGATTCCCTCCTAACAGCAAGCTTTAGGATAGGGTACTGAATTGTAACTTACTTTCGCCTAATAATGCGATTTTGGCAAAGAGAGTATCTCCAGCAGGGAAGCTGCTACCAGCAAATGTTTGCCCTCATTAGACTCCCCTCTGGAAGCGCTTTCACTGCAAGCTGCAGATTCCCTCCTAACAGCAAGCTTTAGGATAGGGTACTGAATTGTATCTTAACTGAGGCTAATAATGCGATTTTGTCAAAGAGAGTATCTCCCGCAGGGAAGCTGCTACCATCAAATGTTTGCCCTCATTAGACTCCCCTCTGGAAGCGCATTCACTGCAAGCTGCAGATTCCCTCCTAACAGCAAGCTTTAGGATAGGGTACTGAATTGTAACTTACTTTCGCCTAATAATGCGATTTTGGCCAAGAGAGTATCTCCCGCAGGGAAGCTGCTACCATCAAATGTTTGCCCTCGATAGACTCCCCTCTGGAAGCGCTTTCACTGCAAGCTGCAGATTCCCTCCTAACAGCAAGCTTTAGGATAGGGTACTGAATTGTAACTTAACTGAGGATAATAATGCGATTTTGGCAAGGAGACTATCTCCCGCAGGGAAGCTGCTACCATCAAATGTTTGCCCTCATTAGACTCCCCTCTGGAAGCGCTTTCACTGCAAGCTGCAGATTCCCTCCTAACAGCAAGCTTTAGGATAGGGTACTGAATTGTAACTTACTTTCGCCTAATAATGCGATTTTGGCAATGAGAGTATCTCCCGCAGGGAAGCTGCTACCATCAAATCTTTGCCCTCGATAGACTCCCCTCTGGAAGCGCTTTCACTGCAAGCTGCAGATTCCCTCCTAACAGCAAGCTTTAGGATAGGGTACTGAATTGTATCTTAACTGAGGCTAATAATGCGATTTTGGCAAAGAGAGTATCTCCCGCAGGGAATCTGCTGCCATCAAATGTTTGCCCTCATTAGACTCCCCTCTGGAAGTGCTTTCACTGCAAGCTGCAGATTCCCTCCTAACAGCAAGCTTTAGGATAGGGTACTGAATTGTAACTTACTTTCGCCTAATAATGCGATTTTGGCAAAGAGACTATCTCCCGCAGGGAAGCTGTTACCATCAAATGTTTGCCCTCATTAGACTCCCCTCTGGAAGCGCTTTCACTGCAAGCTGCAGATTCCCTCCTAACAGCAAGCTTTAGGATAGGGTACTGAATTGTAACTTACTTTCGCCTAATAATGCGATTTTGGCAAAGAGACTATCTCCCGCAGGGAAGCTGCTACCATCAAATCTTTGCCCTCATTAGACTCCCCTCTGGAAGCGCTTTCACTGCAAGCTGCAGATTCCCTCCTAACAGCAAGCTTTAGGATAGGGTACTGAATTGTATCTTAACTGAGGCTAATAATGCGATTTTGGCAAAGAGACTATCTCCCGCAGGGAAGCTGCTACCATCAAATCTTTGCCCTCGTTAGACTCCCCTCTGGAAGCGCTTTCACTGCAAGCTGCAGATTCCCTCCTAACAGCAAGCTTTAGGATAGGGTACTGAATTGTAACTTACTTTCGCCTAATAATGCTATTTTGGCAAAGAGAGTATCTCCCGCAGGGAAGCTGCTACCATCAAATGTTTGCCCTCATTAGACTCCCCTCTGGAAGCGCATTCACTGCAAGCTGCAGATTCCCTCCTACAGCAAGCTTTAGGATAGGGTACTGAATTGTAACTTACTTTCGCCTAATAATGCGATTTTGGCAAAGAGACTATCTCCCGCAGGGAAGCTGCTACCATCAAATGTTTGCCCTCATTAGACTCCCCTCTGGAAGCGCTTTCACTGCAAGCTGCAGATTCCCTCCTAACAGCAAGCTTTAGGATAGGGTACTGAATTGTAACTTAACTGAGGATAATAATGCGATTTTGGCAAGGAGACTATCTCCCGCAGGGAAGCTGCTACCATCAAATGTTTGCCCTCATTAGACTCCCCTCTGGAAGCGCTTTCACTGCAAGCTGCAGATTCCCTCCTAACAGCAAGCTTTAGGATAGGGTACTGAATTGTAACTTACTTTCGCCTAATAATGCGATTTTGGCAATGAGAGTATCTCCCGCAGGGAAGCTGCTGCCATCAAATGTTTGCCCTCATTAGACTCCCCTCTGGAAGGGCTTTCACTGCAAGCTGCAGATTCCCTCCTAACAGCAAGCTTTAGGATAGGGTACTGAATTGTAACTTACTTTCGCCTAATAATGCGATTTTGGCAAAGAGAGTATCTCCAGCAGGGAAGCTGCTGCCATCAAATGTTTGCCCTCATTAGACTCCCCTCTGGAAGCGCTTTCACTGCAAGCTGCAGATTCCCTCCTAACAGCAAGCTTTAGGATAGGGTACTGAATTGTATCTTAACTGAGGCTAATAATGCGATTTTGGCAAAGAGAGTATCTCCCGCAGGGAAGCTGCTACCATCAAATCTTTGCCCTCGTTAAACTCCCCTCTGGAAGCGCTTTCACTGCAAGCTGCAGATTCCCTCCTAACAGCAAGCTTTAGGATAGGGTACTGAATTGTAACTTACTTTCGCCTAATAATGCGATTTTGGCAAAGAGAGTATCTCCCGCAGGGAAGCTTCTACCATCAAATGCTTGCCCTCATTAGACTCCCCTCTTGAAGCGCTTTCACTGCAAGCTGCAGATTCCCTCCTAACAGCAAGCTTTAGGATAGGGTACTGAATTGTAACTTACTTTCGCCTAATAATGCGATTTTGGCAAAGAGACTATCTCCCGCAGGGAAGCTGCTACCATCAAATCTTTGCCCTCGATAGACTCCCCTCTGGAAGCGCTTTCACTGCAAGCTGCAGATTCCCTCCTATCAGCAAGCTTTAGGATAGGGTACTGAATTGTAACTTAAATGCGGCTAATAATGCGATTTTGGCAAAGAGACTATCTCCCGCAGGGAAGCTGTTACCATCAAATCTTTGCCCTCGTTAGACTCCCCTCTGGAAGCGCTTTCACTGCAAGCTGCAGATTCCCTCCTAACAGCAAGCTTTAGGATAGGGTACTGAATTGTAACTTACTTTCACCTAATAATGCGATTTTGGCAATGAGAGTATCTCCCGCAGGGAAGCTGCTGCCATCAAATGTTTGCCCTCATTAGACTCCCCTCTGGAAGCGCTTTCACTGCAAGCTGCAGATTCCCTCCTAACAGCAAGCTTTAGGATAGGGTACTGAATTGTAACTTAACTGAGGCTAATAATGCGATTTTGGCAAAGAGACTATCTCCCGCAGGGAAGCTGCTACCATCAAATGTTTGCCCTCATTAGACTCCTCTCTGGAAGCGCTTTCACTGCAAGCTGCAGATTCCCTCCTAACAGCAAGCTTTAGGACAGTGTACTGAATTGTAACTTAACTGCGGCTACTAAGGCGATTATGGCAAAGAGAGTATCTCCAGCAGGGAAGCTGCTGCCAGCAAATGTTTGCCCTCATTAGACTCCCCTCTGGAAGCGCTTTCACTGCAAGCTGCAGATTCCCTCCTAACAGCAAGCTTTAGGATAGGGTACTGAATTGTAACTTACTTTCGCCTAATAATGCGATTTTGGCAAAGAGACTATCTCCCGCAGGGAAGCTGCTACCATCAAATCTTTGCCTTCATTAGACTCCCCTCTGGAAGCGCTTTCACTGCAAGCTGCAGATTCCCTCCTAACAGCAAGCTTTAGGATAGGGTACTGAATTGTAACTTACTTTCGCCTAATAATGCGATTTTGGCAAAGAGAGTATCTCCCGCAGGGAAGCTGCTGCCATCAAATCTTTGCCCTCATTAGACTCCCCTCTGGAAGCGCTTTCACTGCAAGCTGCTGATTCCCTCCTAACAGCAAGCTTTAGGATAGGGTACTGAATTGTATCTTAACTGAGGCTAATAATGCGATTTTGGCAAAGAGACTATCTCCCGCAGGGAAGCTGCTACCATCAAATATTTGCCCTCGTTTGACTCCCCTCTGGAAGCGCTTTCACTGCAAGCTGCAGATTCCCTCCTAACAGCAAGCTTTAGGATAGGGTACTGAATTGTAACTTACTTTCGCCTAATAAAGCGATTTTGGCAATGAGAGTATCTCCCGCAGGGAAGCTGCTACCATCAAATGTTTGCCCTCATTAGACTCCCCTCTGGAAGCGCTTTCACTGCAAGCTGCAGATTCCCTCCTAACAGCAAGCTTTAGGATAGGGTACTGAATTTTAACTTACTTTCGCCTAATAAAGCGATTTTGGCAAAGAGACTATCTCCCGCAGGGAAGCTGCTGCCGTCAAATGTTTGCCCTCATTAGACTCCCCTCTGGAAGCGCTTTCACTGCAAGCTGCAGATTCCCTCCTAACAGTAAGCTTTAGGATAGGGTACTGAATTGTAACTTACTTTCGCCTAATAATGCGATTTTGGCAAAGAGACTATCTCCCTCAGGGAAGCTGCTACCATCAAATGTTTGCCCTCATTAGACTCCCCTCTGGAAGCGCTTTCACTGCAAGCTGCAGATTCCCTCCTAACAGCAAGCTTTAGGATAGGGTACTGAATTGTAACTTACTTTCGCCTAATAATGCGATTTTGGCAAAGAGACTATCTCCCGCAGGGAAGCTGCTACCATCAAATGTTTGCCCTCGTTAGACTCCCCTCTGGAAGCGCTTTCACTGCAAGCTGCAGATTCCCTCCTAACAGCAAGCTTTAGGATAGGGTACTGAATTGTAACTTACTTTCGCCTAATAATGCGATTTTGGCAAAGAGTCTATCTCCCGCAGGGAAGCTGCTACCATCAAATCTTTGCCCTCATTAGACTCCCCTCTCGAAGCGCTTTCACTGCAAGCTGCAGATTCCCTCCTAACAGCAAGCTTTAGGATAGGGTACTGAACTGTAACTTAACTGAGGCTAATAATGCGATTTTGGCAAAGAGACTATCTCCCGCAGGGAAGCTGCTACCATCAAATGTTTGCCCTCATTAGACTCCCCTCTGGAAGCGCTTTCACTGCAATCTGCAGATTCCCTCCTAACAGCAAGCTTTAGGATAGGGTACTGAATTGTAACTTACTTTCGCCTAATAATGCGATTTTGGCAAAGAGAGTATCTCCCGCAGGGAAGCTGCTACCATCAAATGTTTGCCCTCATTAGACTCCCCTCTGGAAGCGCTTTCACTGCAAGCTGCAGATTCCCTCCTAACAGCAAGCTTTAGGATAGGGTACTGAATTGTAACTTACTTTCGCCTAATAATGCGATTTTGGCAAAGAGAGTATCTCCCGCAGGGAAGCTGCTACCATCAAATCTTTGCCCTCATTAGACTCCCCTCTGGAAGCGCTTTCACTGCAAGCTGCAGATTCCCTCCTAACAGCAAGCTTTAGGATAGGGTACTGAATTGTAACTTACTTTCGCCTAATAATGCGATTTTGGCAAAGAGAGTATCTCCCGCAGGGAAGCTGCTGCCATCAAATGTTTGCCCTCATTAGACTCCCCTCTGGAAGCGCTTTCACTGCAAGCTGCAGATTCCCTCCTAACAGCAAGCTTTAGGATAGGGTACTGAATTGTAACTTAACTGAGGCTAAAAACGCGATTTTGGCAAAGAGACTATCTCCCGCAGGGAAGCTGCTACCATCAAATGTTTGCCCTCATTAGACTCCCCTCTGGAAGCGCTTTCACTACAAGCTGCAGATTCCCTCCTAACAGCAAGCTTTAGGATAGGGTACTGAATTGTAACTTACTTTCGCCTAATAATGCGATTTTGGCAAAGAGACTATCTCCCGCAGGGAAGCTGCTACCATCAAATGTTTGCCCTCATTAGACTCCCCTCTGGAAGTGCTTTCACTGCAAGCTGCAGATTCCCTCCTAACAGCAAGCTGTAGGACAGTGTACTGAATTGTAACTTAACTGCGGCTACTAAGGCGATTATGGCAAAGAGAGTATCTCCCGCAGGGAAGCTGCTACCACCAAATGTTTGCCCTCATTAGACTCCTCTCTGGAAGCGCTTTCACTGCAAGCTTCAGATTCCCTCCTAACAGCAAGCTTTAGGATAGGGTACTGAATTGTAACTTACTTTCGCCTAATAATGCGATTTTGGCAAAGAGACTATCTCCCGCAGGGAAGCTGCTACCATCAAATGTTTGCCCTCATTAGACTCCCCTCTGGAAGCGCTTTCACTGCAAGCTGCAGATTCCCTCCTAACAGCAAGCTTTAGGATAGGGTACTGAATTGTATCTTAACTGAGGCTAATAATGCGATTTTGGCAAAGAGACTATCTCCCGCAGGGAAGCTGCTACCATCAAATGTTTGCCCTCATTAGACTCCCCTCTGGAAGCGCTTTCACTGCAAGCTGCAGATTCCCTCCTAACAGCAAGCTGTAGGATAGGGTACTGAATTGTAACTTACCTGCGGCTACTAAGGCGATTATGGCAAAGAGAGTATCTCCCGCAGGGAAGCTGCTACCATCAAATGTTTGCCCTCATTAGACTCCCCTCTGGAAGCGCTTTCACTGCAAGCTGCAGATTCCCTCCTAACAGCAAGCTTTAGGATAGGGTACTGAATTGTAACTTAACTGAGGCTAATAATGCGATTTTGGCAAAGAGACTATCTCCCGCAGGGAAGCTGCTACCATCAAATGTTTGCCCTCGTTAGACTCCCCTCTGGAAGCGCATTCACTGCAAGCTGCAGATTCCCTCCTAACAGCAAGCTTTAGGATAGGGTACTGAATTGTAACTTACTTTCGCCTAATAATGCGATTTTGGCAAAGAGAGTATCTCCCGCAGAGAAGCTGCTGCCATCAAATGTTTGCCCTCATTAGACTCCCCTCTGGAAGTGCTTTCACTGCAAGCTTCAGATTCCCTCCTAACAGCAAGCTTTAGGATAGGGTTCTGAATTGTAACTTACTTTCGCCTAATAATGCGATTTTGGCAAAGAGACTATCTCCCGCAGGGAAGCTGCTACCATCAAATGTTTGCCCTCATTAGACTCCCCTCTGGAAGCGCTTTCACTGCAAGCTGCAGATTCCCTCCTAACAGAAAGCTTTAGGATAGGGTACTGAATTGTATCTTACTTTAGCCTAATAAGGCGATTTTGGCAAAGAGACTATCTCCCGCAGGGTAGCTGCTACCATCAAATCTTTGCCCTCATTAGACTCCCCTCTGGAAGCGCTTTCACTGCAAGCTGCAGATTCCCTCCTAACAGCAAGCTTTAGGATAGGGTACTGAATTGTAACTTAACTGCGGCTAATAATGCGATTTTGGCAAGAGACTATCTCCCGCAGGGAAGCTGCTACCATCAAATCTTTGCCCTCGTTAGACTCCCCTCTGGAAGCGCTTTCACTGCAAGCTGCAGATTCCCTCCTAACAGCAAGCTTTAGGATAGGGTACTGAATTGTAACTTACTTTCGCCTAATAATGCGATTTTGGCAAAGAGACTATCTCCCGCAGGGAAGCTGCTACCATCAAATGTTTGCCCTCATTAGACTCCCCTCTGGAAGCGCTTTCACTGCAAGCTGCAGATTCCCTCCTATCAGCAAGCTTTAGGATAGGGTACTGAATTGTAACTTAGTTTCGCCTAATAATGCGATTTTGGCAAAGAGACTATCTCCCGCAGGGAAGCTGCTACCATCAAATGTTTGCCCTCATTAGACTCCCCTCTGGAAGCGCTTTCACTGCAAGCTGCAGATTCCCTCCTAACAGCAAGCTTTAGGATAGGGTACTGAATTGTAACTTACTTTCGCCTAATAATGCGATTTTGGCAAAGAGACTATCTCCCGCAGGGAAGCTGCTACCATCAAATGTTTGCCCTCATTAGACTCCCCTCTGGAAGCGCTTTCACTGCAAGCTGCAGATTCCCTCCTAACAGCAAGCTTTAGGATAGGGTACTGAATTGTAACTTAACTGCGGCTACTAAGGCGATTATGGCAAAGATACTATCTCCCGCAGGGAAGCTGCTACCATCAAATGTTTGCCCTCATTAGACTCCCCTCTGGAAGCGCTTTCACTGCAAGCTGCAGATTCCCTCCTATCAGCAAGCTTTAGGATAGGGTACTGAATTGTATCTTAGTTTCGCCTAATAATGCGATTTTGGCAAAGAGAATATCTCCCGCAGGGAAGCTGCTACCATCAAATGTTTGCCCTCATTAGACTCCCCTCTGGAAGTGCATTCACTGCAAGCTACAGATTCCCTCCTAACAGCAAGCTTTAGGATAGGGTACTGAATTGTAACTTACTTTCGCCTAATAATGCGATTTTGGCAAAGAGACTATCTCCCGCAGGGAAGCTGCTACCATCAAATGTTTGCCCTCATTAGACTCCCCTCTGGAAGCGCTTTCACTGCAAGCTGCAGATTCCCTCCTAACAGCAAGCTTTAGGATAGGGTACTGAATTGTAACTTAACTGAGGCTAATAATGCGATTTTGGCAAAGAGACTATCTCCCGCATGGAAGCTGTTACCATCAAATCTTTGCCCTCATTAGACTCCCCTCTGGAAGCGCATTCACTGCAAGCTGCAGATTCCCTCCTAACAGCAAGCTTTAGGATAGGGTACTGAATTGTAACTTACTTTCGCCTAATAATGCGTTTTTGGCAAAGAGACTATCTCCCGCAGGGAAGCTGCTACCATCAAATGTTTGCCCTCATTAGACTCCCCTCTGGAAGCGCTTTCACTGCAAGCTGCAGATTCCCTCCTAACAGCAAGCTTTAGGATAGGGTACTGAATTGTAACTTACTTTCGCCTAATAATGCGATTTTGGCAAAGAGAGTATCTCCCGCAGGGAAGCTGCTACCATCAAATGTTTGCCCTCATTAGACTCCCCTCTGGAAGCGCTTTCACTGCAAGCTGCAGATTCCCTCCTAACAGCAAGCTTTAGGATAGGGTACTGAATTGTAACTTACTTTCGCCTAATAATGCGATTTTGGCAAAGAGAGTATCTCCCGCAGGGATGCTGCTGCCATCAAATGTTTGCCTTCATTAGACTCCCCTCTGGAAGCGCTTTCACTGCAAGCTGCAGATTCCCTCCTAACAGCAAGCTTTAGGATAGGGTACTGAATTGTAACTTACTTTCGCCTAATAATGCGATTATGGCAAAGAGACTATCTCCCGCAGGGAAGCTGCTACCATCAAATGTTTGCCCTCATTAGACTCCCCTCTGGAAGCGCTTTCACTGCAAGCTGCAGATTCCCTCCTAACAGCAAGCTTTAGGATAAGGTACTGAATTGTAACTTACTTTCGCCTAATAATGCGATTTTGGCAAAGAGAGTATCTCCCGCAGGGAAGCTGCTGCCATCAAATGTTTGCCCTCATTAGACTCCCCTCTGGAAGCGCTTTCACTGCAAGCTACAGATTCCCTCCTAACAGCAAGCTTTAGGATAGGGTACTGAATTGTAACTTAACTGAGGCTAATAATGCGATTTTGGCAAAGAGACTATCTCCCGCAGGGAAGCTGCTACCATCAAATGTTTGCCCTCATTAGACTCCCCTCTGGAAGCGCTTTCACTACAAGCTGCAGATTCCCTCCTAACAGCAAGCTTTATGATAGGGTACTGAATTGTAACTTACTTTCGCCTAATAATGCGATTATGGCAAAGAGACTATCTCCCGCAGGGAAGCTGCTACCATCAAATGTTTGCCCTCATTAGACTCCCCTCTGGAAGCGCTTTCACTGCAAGCTGCAGATTCCCTCCTAACAGCAAACTTTAGGATAGTGTACTGAATTGTAACTTAACTGAGGCTAATAATGCGATTTTGGCAAAGAGACTATCTCCCGCAGGGAAGCTGCTACCATCAAATCTTTGCCCTCGTTAGACTCCCCTCTGGAAGTGCTTTCACTGCAAGCTGCAGATTCCCTCCTAACAGCAAGCTTTAGGATAAGGTACTGAATTGTAACTTACTTTCGCCTAATAATGCGATTTTGGCAAAGAGAGTATCTCCCGCAGGGAAGCTGCTGCCATCAAATGTTTGCCCTCATTAGACTCCCCTCTGGAAGCGCTTTCACTGCAAGCTGCAGATTCCCTCCTAACAGCAAGCTTTAGGATAGGGTACTGAATTGTAACTTAACTGAGGCTAATAATGCGATTTTGGCAAAGAGACTATCTCCCGCAGGGAAGCTGCTACCATCAAATGTTTGCCCTCATTAGACTCCCCTCTGGAAGCGCTTTCACTGCAAGCTGCAGATTCCCTCCTAACAGCAAGCTTTAGGATAGGGTACTGAATTGTAACTTACTTTCGCCTAATAATGCGATTATGGCAAAGAGACTATCTCCCTCAGGGAAGCTGCTACCATCAAATCTTTGCCCTCATTAGACTCCTCTCTGGAAGCGCTTTCACTGCAAGCTTCAGATTCCCTCCTAACAGCAAGCTTTAGGATAGGGTACTGAATTGTAACTTACTTTCGCCTAATAATGCGATTTTGGCAAAGAGACTATCTCCCGCAGGGAAGCTGCTACCATCAAATGTTTGCCCTCATTAGACTCCCCTCTGGAAGCGCTTTCACTGCAAGCTGCAGATTCCCTCCTAACAGCAAGCTTTAGGATAGGGTACTGAATTGTATCTTAACTGAGGCTAATAATGAGATTTTGGCAAAGAGACTATCTCCCGCAGGGAAGCTGCTACCATCAAATGTTTGCCCTCATTAGACTCCCCTCTGGAAGCGCTTTCACTGCAAGCTGCAGATTCCCTCCTAACAGCAAGCTGTAGGATAGGGTACTGAATTGTAACTTAACTGCGGCTACTAAGGCGATTATGGCAAAGAGAGTATCTCCCGCAGGGAAGCTGCTACCATCAAATGTTTACCCTCATTAGACTCCCCTCTGGAAGCGCTTTCACTGCAAGCTGCAGATTCCCTCCTAACAGCAAGCTTTAGGATAGGGTACTGAATTGTAACTTAACTGAGGCTAATAATGCGATTTTGGCAAAGAGACTATCTCCCGCAGGGAAGCTGCTACCATCAAATCTTTGCCCTCGTTAGACTCCCCTCTGGAAGCGCATTCACTGCAAGCTGCAGATTCCCTCCTAACAGCAAGCTTTAGGATAGGGTACTGAATTGTAACTTACTTTCGCCTAATAATGCGATTTTGGCAAAGAGAGTATCTCCCGCAGAGAAGCTGCTGCCATCAAATGTTTGCCCTCATTAGACTCCCCTCTGGAAGTGCTTTCACTGCAAGCTTCAGATTCCCTCCTAACAGCAAGCTTTAGGATAGGGTTCTGAATTGTAACTTACTTTCGCCTAATAATGCGATTTTGGCAAAGAGACTATCTCCCGCAGGGAAGCTGCTACCATCAAATGTTTGCCCTCATTAGACTCCCCTCTGGAAGCGCTTTCACTGCAAGCTGCAGATTCCCTCCTAACAGAAAGCTTTAGGATAGGGTACTGAATTGTAACTTACTTTCGCCTAATAATGCGATTTTGGCAAAGAGACTATCTCCCGCAGGGAAGCTGCGACCATCAAATGTTTGCCCTCATTAGACTCCCCTCTGGAAGCGCTTTCACTGCAAGCTGCAGATTCCCTCCTAACAGCAAGCTTTAGGATAGGGTACTGAATTGTAACTTACTTTCGCCTAATAATGCGATTTTGGCAAAGAGACTATCTCCCGCAGGGAAGCTGCTACCATCAAATGTTTGCCCTCATTAGACTCCCCTCTGGAAGCGCATTCACTGCAAGCTGCAGATTCCCTCCTAACAGCAAGCTTTAGGATAGGGTACTGAATTGTAACTTACTTTCGCCTAATAATGCGATTTTGGCAAAGAGACTATCTCCCGCAGGGAAGCTGCTACCATCAAATGTTTGCCCTCATTAGACTCCCCTCTGGAAGCGCTTTCACTGCAAGCTGCAGATTCCCTCCTAACAGCAAGCTTTAGGATAGGGTACTGAATTGTATCTTACTTTAGCCTAATAAGGCGATTTTGGCAAAGAGACTATCTCCCGCAGGGTAGCTGCTACCATCAAATCTTTGCCCTCATTAGACTCCCCTCTGGAAGCGCTTTCACTGCAAGCTGCAGATTCCCTCCTAACAGCAAGCTTTAGGATAGGGTACTGAATTGTAACTTAACTGCGGCTAATAATGCGATTTTGGCAAGAGACTATCTCCCGCAGGGAAGCTGCTACCATCAAATCTTTGCCCTCGTTAGACTCCCCTCTGGAAGCGCTTTCACTGCAAGCTGCAGATTCCCTCCTAACAGCAAGCTTTAGGATAGGGTACTGAATTGTAACTTACTTTCGCCTAATAATGCGATTTTGGCAAAGAGACTATCTCCCGCAGGGAAGCTGCTACCATCAAATGTTTGCCCTCATTAGACTCCCCTCTGGAAGCGCTTTCACTGCAAGCTGCAGATTCCCTCCTATCAGCAAGCTTTAGGATAGGGTACTGAATTGTAACTTAGTTTCGCCTAATAATGCGATTTTGGCAAAGAGACTATCTCCCGCAGGGAAGCTGCTACCATCAAATGTTTGCCCTCATTAGACTCCCCTCTGGAAGCGCTTTCACTGCAAGCTGCAGATTCCCTCCTAACAGCAAGCTTTAGGATAGGGTACTGAATTGTAACTTACTTTCGCCTAATAATGCGATTTTGGCAAAGAGACTATCTCCCGCAGGGAAGCTGCTACCATCAAATGTTTGCCCTCATTAGACTCCCCTCTGGAAGCGCTTTCACTGCAAGCTGCAGATTCCCTCCTAACAGCAAGCTTTAGGATAGGGTACTGAATTGTAACTTAACTGCGGCTACTAAGGCGATTATGGCAAAGATACTATCTCCCGCAGGGAAGCTGCTACCATCAAATGTTTGCCCTCGATAGACTCCCCTCTGGAAGCGCTTTCACTGCAAGCTGCAGATTCCCTCCTAACAGCAAGCTTTAGGATAGGGTACTGAATTGTATCTTAGTTTCGCCTAATAATGCGATTTTGGCAAAGAGAATATCTCCCGCAGGGAAGCTGCTACCATCAAATGTTTGCCCTCATTAGACTCCCCTCTGGAAGTGCATTCACTGCAAGCTACAGATTCCCTCCTAACAGCAAGCTTTAGGATAGGGTACTGAATTGTAACTTACTTTCGCCTAATAATGCGATTTTGGCAAAGAGACTATCTCCCGCAGGGAAGCTGCTACCATCAAATGTTTGCCCTCATTAGACTCCCCTCTGGAAGCGCTTTCACTGCAAGCTGCAGATTCCCTCCTAACAGCAAGCTTTAGGATAGGGTACTGAATTGTAACTTAACTGAGGCTAATAATGCGATTTTGGCAAAGAGACTATCTCCCGCATGGAAGCTGTTACCATCAAATCTTTGCCCTCATTAGACTCCCCTCTGGAAGCGCATTCACTGCAAGCTGCAGATTCCCTCCTAACAGCAAGCTTTAGGATAGGGTACTGAATTGTAACTTACTTTCGCCTAATAATGCGTTTTTGGCAAAGAGACTATCTCCCGCAGGGAAGCTGCTACCATCAAATGTTTGCCCTCATTAGACTCCCCTCTGGAAGCGCTTTCACTGCAAGCTGCAGATTCCCTCCTAACAGCAAGCTTTAGGATAGGGTACTGAATTGTAACTTACTTTCGCCTAATAATGCGATTTTGGCAAAGAGAGTATCTCCCGCAGGGAAGCTGCTACCATCAAATGTTTGCCCTCATTAGACTCCCCTCTGGAAGCGCTTTCACTGCAAGCTGCAGATTCCCTCCTAACAGCAAGCTTTAGGATAGGGTACTGAATTGTAACTTACTTTCGCCTAATAATGCGATTTTGGCAAAGAGAGTATCTCCCGCAGGGATGCTGCTGCCATCAAATGTTTGCCTTCATTAGACTCCCCTCTGGAAGCGCTTTCACTGCAAGCTGCAGATTCCCTCCTAACAGCAAGCTTTAGGATAGGGTACTGAATTGTAACTTACTTTCGCCTAATAATGCGATTATGGCAAAGAGACTATCTCCCGCAGGGAAGCTGCTACCATCAAATGTTTGCCCTCATTAGACTCCCCTCTGGAAGCGCTTTCACTGCAAGCTGCAGATTCCCTCCTAACAGCAAGCTTTAGGATAAGGTACTGAATTGTAACTTACTTTCGCCTAATAATGCGATTTTGGCAAAGAGAGTATCTCCCGCAGGGAAGCTGCTGCCATCAAATGTTTGCCCTCATTAGACTCCCCTCTGGAAGCGCTTTCACTGCAAGCTACAGATTCCCTCCTAACAGCAAGCTTTAGGATAGGGTACTGAATTGTAACTTAACTGAGGCTAATAATGCGATTTTGGCAAAGAGACTATCTCCCGCAGGGAAGCTGCTACCATCAAATGTTTGCCCTCATTAGACTCCCCTCTGGAAGCGCTTTCACTGCAAGCTGCAGATTCCCTCCTAACAGCAAGCTTTATGATAGGGTACTGAATTGTAACTTACTTTCGCCTAATAATGCGATTATGGCAAAGAGACTATCTCCCGCAGGGAAGCTGCTACCATCAAATGTTTGCCCTCATTAGACTCCCCTCTGGAAGCGCTTTCACTGCAAGCTGCAGATTCCCTCCTAACAGCAAACTTTAGGATAGTGTACTGAATTGTAACTTAACTGAGGCTAATAATGCGATTTTGGCAAAGAGACTATCTCCCGCAGGGAAGCTGCTACCATCAAATCTTTGCCCTCGTTAGACTCCCCTCTGGAAGTGCTTTCACTGCAAGCTGCAGATTCCCTCCTAACAGCAAGCTTTAGGATAAGGTACTGAATTGTAACTTACTTTCGCCTAATAATGCGATTTTGGCAAAGAGAGTATCTCCCGCAGGGAAGCTGCTGCCATCAAATGTTTGCCCTCATTAGACTCCCCTCTGGAAGCGCTTTCACTGCAAGCTGCAGATTCCCTCCTAACAGCAAGCTTTAGGATAGGGTACTGAATTGTAACTTAACTGAGGCTAATAATGCGATTTTGGCAAAGAGACTATCTCCCGCAGGGAAGCTGCTACCATCAAATGTTTGCCCTCATTAGACTCCCCTCTGGAAGCGCTTTCACTGCAAGCTGCAGATTCCCTCCTAACAGCAAGCTTTAGGATAGGGTACTGAATTGTAACTTACTTTCGCCTAATAATGCGATTATGGCAAAGAGACTATCTCCCTCAGGGAAGCTGCTACCATCAAATCTTTGCCCTCATTAGACTCCCCTCTGGAAGCGCTTTCACTGCAAGCTGCAGATTCCCTCCTAACAGCAAGCTTTAGGATAGGGTACTGAATTGTAACTTACTTTCGCCTAATAATGCGATTTTGGCAAAGAGAGTATCTCCCGCAGGGAAGCTGCTACCATCAAATGTTTGCCCTCATTAGACTCCCCTCTGGAAGCGCTTTCACTGCAAGCTGCAGATTCCCTCCTAACAGCAAGCTTTAGGATAGGGTACTGAATTGTAACTTACTTTCGCCTAATAATGCGATTTTGGCAAAGAGAGTATCTCCCGCAGGGATGCTGCTGCCATCAAATGTTTGCCTTCATTAGACTCCCCTCTGGAAGCGCTTTCACTGCAAGCTGCAGATTCCCTCCTAACAGCAAGCTTTAGGATAGGGTACTGAATTGTAACTTACTTTCGCCTAATAATGCGATTATGGCAAAGAGACTATCTCCCGCAGGGAAGCTGCTACCATCAAATGTTTGCCCTCATTAGACTCCCCTCTGGAAGCGCTTTCACTGCAAGCTGCAGATTCCCTCCTAACAGCAAGCTTTAGGATAAGGTACTGAATTGTAACTTACTTTCGCCTAATAATGCGATTTTGGCAAAGAGAGTATCTCCCGCAGGGAAGCTGCTGCCATCAAATGTTTGCCCTCATTAGACTCCCCTCTGGAAGCGCTTTCACTGCAAGCTACAGATTCCCTCCTAACAGCAAGCTTTAGGATAGGGTACTGAATTGTAACTTAACTGAGGCTAATAATGCGATTTTGGCAAAGAGACTATCTCCCGCAGGGAAGCTGCTACCATCAAATGTTTGCCCTCATTAGACTCCCCTCTGGAAGCGCTTTCACTGCAAGCTGCAGATTCCCTCCTAACAGCAAGCTTTATGATAGGGTACTGAATTGTAACTTACTTTCGCCTAATAATGCGATTATGGCAAAGAGACTATCTCCCGCAGGGAAGCTGCTACCATCAAATGTTTGCCCTCATTAGACTCCCCTCTGGAAGCGCTTTCACTGCAAGCTGCAGATTCCCTCCTAACAGCAAACTTTAGGATAGTGTACTGAATTGTAACTTAACTGAGGCTAATAATGCGATTTTGGCAAAGAGACTATCTCCCGCAGGGAAGCTGCTACCATCAAATCTTTGCCCTCGTTAGACTCCCCTCTGGAAGTGCTTTCACTGCAAGCTGCAGATTCCCTCCTAACAGCAAGCTTTAGGATAAGGTACTGAATTGTAACTTACTTTCGCCTAATAATGCGATTTTGGCAAAGAGAGTATCTCCCGCAGGGAAGCTGCTGCCATCAAATGTTTGCCCTCATTAGACTCCCCTCTGGAAGCGCTTTCACTGCAAGCTGCAGATTCCCTCCTAACAGCAAGCTTTAGGATAGGGTACTGAATTGTAACTTAACTGAGGCTAATAATGCGATTTTGGCAAAGAGACTATCTCCCGCAGGGAAGCTGCTACCATCAAATGTTTGCCCTCATTAGACTCCCCTCTGGAAGCGCTTTCACTGCAAGCTGCAGATTCCCTCCTAACAGCAAGCTTTAGGATAGGGTACTGAATTGTAACTTACTTTCGCCTAATAATGCGATTATGGCAAAGAGACTATCTCCCTCAGGGAAGCTGCTACCATCAAATCTTTGCCCTCATTAGACTCCCCTCTGGAAGCGCTTTCACTGCAAGCTGCAGATTCCCTCCTAACAGCAAGCTTTAGGATAGGGTACTGAATTGTAACTTACTTTCGCCTAATAATGCGATTTTGGCAAAGAGACTATCTCCCGCAGGGAAGCTGTTACCATCAAATGTTGCCCTCATTAAACTCCCCTCTGGAAGCGCTTTCACTGCAAGCTGCAGATTCCCTCCTAACAGCAAGCTTTAGGATAGGGTACTGAATTGTAACTTACTTTCGCCTAATAATGCGATTTTGGCAAAGAGAGTATCTCCCGCAGGGAAGCTGCTACCATCAAATCTTTGCCCTCGTTAGACTCCCCTCTGGAAGCGCTTTCACTGCAAGCTGCAGATTCCCTCCTAACAGCAAGCTTTAGGATAGGGTACTGAATTGTAACTTACTTTCGCCTAATAATGCGATTTTGGCAAAGAGACTATCTCCCGCAGGGAAGCTGTTACCATCAAATGTTTGGCCTCATTAGACTCCCCTCTGGAAGCGCTTTCACTGCAAGCTGCAGATTCCCTCCTAACAGCAAGCTTTAGGATAGGGTACTGAATTGTAACTTACTTTCGCCTAATAATGCGATTTTGGCAAAGAGACTATCTCCCGCAGGGAAGCTGCTACCATCAAATGTTTGCCCTCATTAGACTCCCCTCTGGAAGCGCTTTCACTGCAAGCTGCAGATTCCCTCCTAACAGCAAGCTTTAGGATAGGGTACTGAATTGTAACTTACTTTCGCCTAATAATGCGATTTTGGCAAAGAGAGTATCTCCCGCAGGGAAGCTGCTACCATCAAATCTTTGCCCTCATTAGACTCCCCTCTGGAAGCGCTTTTACTGCAAGCTGCAGATTCCCTCCTAACAGCAAGCTTTAGGATAGTGTACTGAATTGTAACTTACTTTCGCCTAATAATGCGATTTTGGCAAAGAGAGTATCTCCCGCTGGGAAGCTGCTACCATCAAATGTTTGCCCTCATTAGACTCCCCTCTGGAAGGGCTTTCACTGCAAGCTGCAGATTCCCTCCTAACAGCAAGCTTTAGGATAGGGTACTGAATTGTAACTTAACTGCGGTTAATCAGGCGATTATGGCAAAGAGAGTATCTCCCGCAGGGAAGCTGCTACCATCAAATGTTTGCCCTCATTAGACTCCCCTCTGGAAGCGCTTTCACTGCAAGCTGCAGATTCCCTCCTAACAGCAAGCTTTAGGATAGGGTACTGAATTGTAACTTAACTGAGGCTAATAATGCGATTTTGGCAAAGAGAGTATCTCCCGCAGGGAAGCTGCTACTATCAAATCTTTGCCCTCATTAGACTCCCCTCTGGAAGCGTATTCACTGCAAGCTGCAGATTCCCTCCTAACAGCAAGCTTTAGGATAGGGTACTGAATTGTAACTTAGTTTCGCCTAATAATGCGATTTTGGCAAAGAGACTATCTCCCGCAGGGAAGCTGCTACCATCAAATGTTTTCCCTCATTAGACTCCCCTCTGGAAGCGCTTTCACTGCAAGCTACAGATTCCCTCCTAACAGCAAGCTTTAGGATAGGGTACTGAATTGTAACTTACTTTCGCCTAATAATGCGATTTTGGGAAAGAGACTATCTCCCGCAGGGAAGCTGTTACCATCAAATGTTTACCCTCGTTAGACTCCTCTCTGGAAGCGCTTTCACTGCAAGCTGCAGATTCCCTCCTAACAGCAAGCTTTAGGATAGGGTATTGAATTGTAACTTACTTTCGCCTAATAATGCCATTTTGGCAAAGAGAGTATCTCCCGCAGGGAAGCTGCTGCCATCAAATGTTTGCCTTCATTAGACTCCCCTCTGGAAGCGCTTTCACTGCAAGCTGCAGATTCCCTCCTAACAGCAAGCTTTAGGATAGGGTACTGAATTGTATCTTAACTGAGGCTAATAATGCGATTTTGGCAAAGAGACTATCTCCCGCAGGGAAGCTGCTACCATCAAATCTTTGCCCTCGTTAGACTCCCCTCTGGAAGCGCTTTCACTGCAAGCTGCAGATTCCCTCCTAACAGCAAGCTTTAGGATAGGGTACTGAATTGTAACTTACTTTCGCCTAATAATGCGATTTTGGCAAAGAGACTATCTCCCGCAGGGAAGCTGCTACCATCAAATGTTTGCCCTCATTAGACTCCCCTCTTAAGCGCTTTCACTGCAAGCTGCAGATTCCCTCCTAACAGCAAGCTTTAGGATAGGGTACTGAATTGTAACTTACTTTCGCCTAATAATGCGATTTTGGCAAAGAGACTATCTCCCGCAGGGAAGCTGCTACCATCAAATGTTTGCCCTCATTAGACTCCCCTCTGGAAGCGCTTTCACTGCAAGCTGCAGATTCCCTCCTAACAGCAAGCTTTAGGATAGGGTACTGAATTGTATCTTAACTGAGGCTAATAATGCGATTTTGGCAAAGAGACTATCTCCCGCAGGGAAGCTGCTACCATCAAATCTTTGCCCTCGTTAGACTCCCCTCTGGAAGCGCTTTCACTGCAAGCTGCAGATTCCCTCCTAACAGCAAGCTTTAGGATAGGGTACTGAATTGTAACTTACTTTCGCCTAATAATGCAATTTGGCAAAGAGACTATCTCCCGCAGGGAAGCTGCTACCATCAAATGTTTGCCCTCATTAGACTCCCCTCTGGAAGCGCTTTCACTGCAAGCTGCAGATTCCCTCCTTAACAGCAAGCTTTAGGATAGGGTACTGAATTGTAACTTACTTTCGCCTAATAATGCGATTTTGGCAAAGAGACTATCTCCCGCAGGGAAGCTGCTACTATCAAATCTTTGCCCTCGTTAGACTCCCCTCTGGAAGCGCTTTCACTGCAAGCTGCAGATTCCCTCCTAACAGCAAGCTTTAGGATAGGGTACTGAATTGTAACTTACTTTCGCCTAATAATGCGATTTTGGCAAAGAGACTATCTCCCGCAGGGAAGCTGCTACCATCAAATGTTTGCCCTCATTAGACTCCCCTCTGGAAGCGCTTTCACTGCAAGCTGCAGATTCCCTCCTAACAGCAAGCTTTAGGATAGGGTACTGAATTGTAACTTACTTTCGCCTAATAATGCGATTTTGGCAAAGAGACTATCTCCCGCAGGGAAGCTGCTACCATCAAATGTTTGCCCTCATTAGACTCCCCTCTGGAAGCGCTTTCAGTGCAAGCTGCAGATTCCCTCCTAACAGCAAGCTTTAGGATAGGGTACTGAATTGTAACTTACTTTCGCCTAATAATGCGATTTTGGCAAAGAGAGTATCTCCCGCAGGGAAGCTGCTACCATCAAATCTTTGCCCTCATTAGACTCCCCTCTGGAAGCGCTTTTACTGCAAGCTGCAGATTCCCTCCTAACAGCAAGCTTTAGGATAGTGTACTGAATTGTAACTTACTTTCGCCTAATAATGCGATTTTGGCAAAGAGAGTATCTCCCGCTGGGAAGCTGATACCATCAAATGTTTGCCCTCATTAGACTCCCCTCTGGAAGGGCTTTCACTGCAAGCTGCAGATTCCCTCCTAACAGCAAGCTTTAGGATAGGGTACTGAATTGTAACTTAACTGCGGTTAATCAGGCGATTATGGCAAAGAGAGTATCTCCCGCAGGGAAGCTGCTACCATCAAATGTTTGCCCTCATTAGACTCCCCTCTGGAAGCGCTTTCACTGCAAGCTGCAGATTCCCTCCTAACAGCAAGCTTTAGGATAGGGTACTGAATTGTAACTTATCTGAGGCTAATAATGCGATTTTGTCAAAGAGAGTATCTCCCGCAGGGAAGCTGCTACTATCAAATCTTTGCCCTCATTAGACTCCCCTCTGGAAGCGTATTCACTGCAAGCTGCAGATTCCCTCCTAACAGCAAGCTTTAGGATAGGGTACTGAATTGTAACTTAGTTTCGCCTAATAATGCGATTTTGGCAAAGAGACTATCTCCCGCAGGGAAGCTGCTACCATCAAATGTTTTCCCTCATTAGACTCCCCTCTGGAAGCGCTTTCACTGCAAGCTACAGATTCCCTCCTAACAGCAAGCTTTAGGATAGGGTACTGAATTGTAACTTACTTTCGCCTAATAATGCGATTTTGGCAAAGAGACTATCTCCCGCAGGGAAGCTGTTACCATCAAATGTTTACCCTCGTTAGACTCCTCTCTGGAAGCGCTTTCACTTGAAGCTGCAGATTCCCTCCTAACAGCAAGCTTTAGGATAGGGTACTGAATTGTAACTTACTTTCGCCTAATAATGCGATTTTGGCAAAGAGAGTATCTCCCGCAGGGAAGCTGCTGCCATCAAATGTTTGCCTTCATTAGACTCCCCTCTGGAAGCGCTTTCACTGCAAGCTGCAGATTCCCTCCTAACAGCAAGCTTTAGGATAGGGTACTGAATTGTATCTTAACTGAGGCTAATAATGCGATTTTGGCAAAGAGACTATCTCCCGCAGGGAAGCTGCTACCATCAAATCTTTGCCCTCGTTAGACTCCCCTCTGGAAGCGCTTTCACTGCAAGCTGCAGATTCCCTCCTAACAGCAAGCTTTAGGATAGGGTACTGAATTGTAACTTACTTTCGCCTAATAATGCGATTTTGGCAAAGAGAGTATCTCCCGCAGGGAAGCTGCTACCATCAAATGTTTGCCCTCATTAGACTCCCCTCTGGAAGCGCTTTCACTGCAAGCTGCAGATTCCCTCCTAACAGCAAGCTTTAGGATAGGGTACTGAATTGTAACTTACTTTCGCCTAATAATGCGATTTTGGCAAAGAGACTATCTCCCGCAGGGAAGCTGCTACCATCAAATCTTTGCCCTCATTAGACTCCCCTCTGGAAGCGCTTTCACTGCAAGCTGCAGATTCCCTCCTAACAGCAAGCTTTAGGATAGGGTACTGAATTGTAACTTACTTTCGCCTAATAATGCGATTTTGGCAAAGAGAGTATCTCCCGTAGGGAAGCTGTTACCATCAAATGTTTGCCCTCATTAGACTCCCCTCTGGAAGCGCTTTCACTGCAAGCTGCAGATTCCCTCCTAACAGCAAGCTTTAGGATAGGGTACTGAATTGTAACTTACTTTCGCCTAATAATGCGATTTTGGCAAAGAGACTATCTCCCGCAGGGAAGCTGCTACCATCAAATCTTTGCCCTCATTAGACTCCCCTCTGGAAGCGCTTTCACTGCAAGCTGCAGATTCCCTCCTAACAGCAAGCTTTAGGATAGGGTACTGAATTGTAACTTACTTTCGCCTAATAATGCGATTTTGGCAAAGAGACTATCTCCCGCAGGGAAGCTGCTACCATCAAATCTTTGCCCTCATTAGACTCCCCTCTGGAAGCGCTTTCACTCCAAGCTGCAGATTCCCTCCTAACAGCATGCTTTAGGATAGGGTACTGAATTGTAACTTACTTTCGCCTAATAATGCGATTTTGGCAAAGAGACTATCTCCCGCAGGAAAGCTGCTACCATCAAATGTTTGCCCTCGTTAGACTCCCCTCTGGAAGCGCTTTCACTGCAAGCTGCAGATTTTCTCCTAACAGCAAGCTTTAGGATAGGGTACTGAATTGTAACTTACTTTCGCCTAATAATGCGATTTTGGCAAAGAGAGTATCTCCCGCAGGGAAGCTGCTACCATCAAATCTTTGCCCTCATTAGACTCCCCTCTGGAAGCGCTTTCACTGCAAGCTGCAGATTCCCTCCTAACAGCAAGCTTTAGGATAGGGTACTGAATTGTAACTTAACTGAGGCTAATAATGCGATTTTGGCAAAGAGACTATCTCCCGCAGGGAAGCTGCTACCATCAAATCTTTGCCCTCGTTAGACTCCCCTCTGGAAGCGCTTTCACTGCAAGCTGCAGATTCCCTCCTAACAGCAAGCTTTAGGATAGGGTACTGAATTGTAACTTACTTTTGCCTAATAATGCGATTTTGGCAAAGAGAGTATCTCCCGCAGGGAAGCTGCTGCCATCAAATGTTTGCCCTCATTAGACTCCCCTCTGGAAGCGCTTTCACTACAAGCTGCAGATTCCCTCCTAACAGCAAGCTTTAGGATAGGGTACTGAATTGTATCTTAACTGAGGCTAATAATGCGATTTTGGCAAAGAGACTATCTCCCGCAGGGAAGCTGCTACCATCAAATCTTTGCCCTCGTTAGACTCCCCTCTGGAAGCGCTTTCACTGCAAGCTGCAGATTCCCTCCTAACAGCAAGCTTTAGGATAGGGTACTGAATTGTAACTTAACAGAAGCTAATAATGAGATTTTGGCAAAGAGACTATCTCCCGCAGGGAAGCTGCTACCATCAAATGTTTGCCCTCATTAGACTCCTCTCTGGAAGCGCTTTCACTGCAAGCTGCAGATTCCCTCCTAACAGCAAGCTTTAGGACAGTGTACTGAATTGTAACTTAACTGCGGCTACTAAGGCGATTATGGCAAAGAGACTATCTCCCGCAGGGAAGCTGCTACCATCAAATCTTTGCCCTCATTAGACTCCCCTCTGGAAGCGCTTTCACTGCAAGCTGCAGATTCCCTCCTAACAGCAAGCTTTAGGATAGGGTACTGAATTGTAACTTACTTTAGCCTAATAATGCGATTTTGGCAAAGAGATTATCTCCCGCAGGGAAGCTGCTACCATCAAATGTTTGCCCTCATTAGACTCCCCTCTGGAAGCGCTTTCACTCCAAGCTGCAGATTCCCTCCTAACAGCAAGCTTTAGGATAGGGTACTGAATTGTAACTTAACTGAGGCTAATAATGCGATTTTGGCAAAGAGACTATCTCCCGCAGGGAAGCTGCTACCATCAAATGTTTGCCCTCGTTAGACTCCCCTCTGGAAGCGCTTTCACTGCAAGCTACAGATTCCCTCCTAACAGCAAGCTTTAGGATAGGGTACTGAATTGTAACTTAACTGCGGCTAATAAGGCGATTTGGCAAAGAGACTATCTCCCGCAGGGAAGCTGTTACCATCAAATGTTTGCCCTCATTAGACTCCCCTCTGGAAGCGCTTTCACTGCAAGCTGCAGATTCCCTCCTAACAGCAAGCTTTAGGATAGGGTACTGAATTGTAACTTACTTTCGCCTAATAATGCGATTTTGGCAAAGAGAGTATCTCCCGCAGGGAAGCTGCTACCATCAAATGTTTGCCCTCATTAGACTCCCCTCTGGAAGCGCTTTCACTGCAAGCTGCAGATTCCCTCCTAACAGCAAGCTTTAGGATAGGGTACTGAATTGTAACTTACTTTCGCCTAATAATGCGATTTTGGCAAAGAGACTATCTCCCGCAGGGAAGCTGCTACCATCAAATCTTTGCCCTCATTAGACTCCCCTCTGGAAGCGCTTTCACTGCAAGCTGCAGATTCCCTCCTAACAGCAAGCTTTAGGATAGGGTTCTGAATTGTAACTTACTTTCGCCTAATAATGCGATTTTGTCAAAGAGACTATCTCCCGCAGGGAAGCTGTTACCATCAAATGTTTGCCCTCATTAGACTCCCCTCTGGAAGCGCTTTCACTGCAAGCTGCAGATTCCCTCCTAACAGCAAGCTTTAGGATAGGGTACTGAATTGTAACTTACTTTCGCCTAATAATGCGATTTTGGCAAAGAGACTATCTCCCGCAGGGAAGCTGCTACCATCAAATCTTTGCCCTCATTAGACTCCCCTCTGGAAGCGCTTTCACTGCAAGCTGCAGATTCCCTCCTAACAGCAAGCTTTAGGATAGGGTACTGAATTGTAACTTACTTTCGCCTAATAATGCGATTTTGGCAAAGAGACTATCTCCCGCAGGGAAGCTGCTACCATCAAATCTTTGCCCTCATTAGACTCCCCTCTGGAAGCGCTTTCACTGCAAGCTGCAGATTCCCTCCTAACAGCATGCTTTAGGATAGGGTACTGAATTGTAACTTACTTTCGCCTAATAATGCGATTTTGGCAAAGAGACTATCTCCCGCAGGGAAGCTGCTACCATCAAATCTTTGCCCTCGTTAGACTCCCCTCTGGAAGCGCTTTCACTGCAAGCTGCAGATTCCCTCCTAACAGCAAGCTTTAGGATAGGGTACAGAATTGTAACTTACTTTTGCCTAATAATGCGATTTTGGCAAAGAGAGTATCTCCCGCAGGGAAGCTGCTGCCATCAAATGTTTGCCCTCATTAGACTCCCCTCTGGAAGCGCTTTCACTACAAGCTGCAGATTCCCTCCTAACAGCAAGCTTTAGGATAGGGTACTGAATTGTATCTTAACTGAGGCTAATAATGCGATTTTGGCAAAGAGACTATCTCCCGCAGGGAAGCTGCTACCATCAAATATTTGCCCTCGTTAGACTCCCCTCTGGAAGCGCTTTCACTGCAAGCTGCAGATTCCCTCCTAACAGCAAGTTTTAGGATAGGGTACTGAATTGTAACTTACTTTCGCCTAATAATGCGATTTTGGCAAAGAGACTATCTCCCGCAGGGAAGCTGCTACCATCAAATGTTTGCCCTCATTAGACTCCCCTCTGGAAGCGCTTTCACTGCAAGCTGCAGATTCCCTCCTAACAGCAAGCTTTAGGATAGGGTACTGAATTGTATCTTAGTTTCGCCTAATAATGCGATTTTGGCAAAGAGACTATCTCCCGCAGGGAAGCTGCTACCATCAAATGTTTGCCCTCATTAGACTCCCCTCTGGAAGCGCTTTCACTGCAAGCTGCAGATTCCCTCCTAACAGCAAGCTTTAGGATAGGGTACTGAATTGTAACTTAACTGCGGCTACTAAGGCGATTATGGCAAAGAGACTATCTCCCGCAGGGAAGCTGCTACCATCAAATGTTTGCCCTCATTAGACTCCCCTCTGGAAGCGCTTTCACTGCAAGCTGCAGATTCCCTCCTAACAGCAAGCTTTAGGATAGGGTACTGAATTGTAACTTAACAGAAGCTAATAATGAGATTTTTGGCAAAGAGACTATCTCCCGCAGGGAAGCTGCTACCATCAAATGTTTGCCCTCATTAGACTCCCCTCTGGAAGTGCTTTCACTGCAAGCTGCAGATTCCCTCCTAACAGCAAGCTTTAGGATAAGGTACTGAATTGTAACTTACTTTCGCCTAATAATGCGATTTTGGCAAAGAGAGTATCTCCCGCAGGGAAGCTGCTGCCATCAAATGTTTGCCCTCATTAGACTCCCCTCTGGAAGCGCTTTCACTGCAAGCTGCAGATTCCCTCCTAACAGCAAGCTTTAGGATAGGGTACTGAATTGTATCTTAACTGAGGCTAATAATGCGATTTTGGCAAAGAGACTATCTCCCGCAGGGAAGCTGCTACCATCAAATGTTTGACCTCATTAGACTCCCCTCTGGAAGCGCTTTCACTACAAGCTGCAGATTCCCTCCTAACAGCAAGCTTTAGGATAGGGTACTGAATTGTAACTTACTTTCGCCTAATAATGCGATTTTGGCAGAGAGACTATCTCCCGCAGGGAAGCTGCTACCATCAAATGTTTGCCCTCATTAGACTCCCCTCTGGAAGCGCTTTCACTGCAAGCTGCAGATTCCCTCCTAACAGCAAGCTTTAGGATAGGGTACTGAATTGTAACTTACTTTCGCCTAATAATGCGATTTTGGCAAAGAGACTATCTCCCGCAGGGAAGCTGCTACCATCAAATGTTTGCCCTCGTTAGACTCCTCTCTGGAAGCGCTTTCACTGCAAGCTTCAGATTCCCTCCTAACAGCAAGCTTTAGGATAGTTTACTGAATTGTAACTTACGTTCGCCTAATAATGCGATTTTGGCAAAGAGAGTATCTCCCGCAGGGAAGCTGCTGCCATCAAATGTTTGCCCTCATTAGACTCCCCTCTGGAAGCGCTTTCACTGCAAGCTGCAGATTCCCTCCTAACAGCAAGCTTTAGGATAGGGTACTGAATTGTAACTTACTTTAGCCTAATAATGCGATTTTGGCAAAGAGACTATCTCCCGCAGGGAAGCTGCTACCATCAAATGTTTGCCCTCGTTAGACTCCCCTCTGGAAGTGCTTTCACTGCAAGCTGCAGATTCCCTCCTAACAGCAAGCTTTAGGATAAGGTACTGAATTGTAACTTACTTGCGCCTAATAATGCGATTTTGGCAAGAGACTATCTCCCGCAGGGAAGCTGCTACCATCAAATGTTTGCCCTCATTAGACTCCCCTCTGGAAGCGCTTTCACTGCAAGCTGCAGATTCCCTCCTAACAGCAAGCTTTAGGATAGGGTACTGAATTGTAACTTACTTTAGCCTAATAATGCGATTTTGGCAAAGAGAGTATCTCCCGCAGGGAAGCTGCTACCATCAAATGTTTGCCCTCATTAGACTCCCCTCTGGAAGCGCTTTCACTGCAAGCTGCAGATTCCCTCCTAACAGCAAGCTTTAGGATGGGGTACTGAATTGTAACTTACTTTCACCTAATAATGCGATTTTAGCAAAGAGACTATCTCCCGCAGGGAAGCTGCTACCATCAAATGTTTGCCCTCATTAGACTCCCCTCTGGAAGCGCTTTCACTGCAAGCTGCAGATTCCCTCCTAACAGCAAGCTTTAGGATAGGGTACTGAATTGTAACTTACTTGCGCCTAATAATGCGATTTTGGCAAGAGACTATCTCCCGCAGGGAAGCTGCTACCATCAAATCTTTGCCCTCGTTAGACTCCCCTCTGGAACCGCATTCACTGCAAGCTGCAGATTCCCTCCTAACAGCAAGCTTTAGGATAGGGTACTGAATTGTAACTTACTTTCGCCTAATAATGCGATTTTGGCAAAGAGACTATCTCCCGCAGGGAAGCTGCTACCATCAAATATTTGCCCTCATTAGACTCCCCTCTGGAAGCGCTTTCACTGCAAGCTGCAGATTCCCTCCTAACAGCAAGCTTTAGGATAGGGTACTGAATTGTAACTTACTTTCGCCTAATAATGCGATTATGGCAAAGAGACTATCTCCCGCAGGGAAGCTGCTACCATCAAATCTTTGCCCTCATTAGACTCCCCTCTGGAAGCGCTTTCACTGCAAGCTGCAGATTCCCTCCTAACAGCAAGCTTTAGGGTAGGGTACTGAATTGTAACTTAACTGAGGCTAATAATGCGATTTTGGCAAAGAGACTATCTCCCGCAGGGAAGCTGCTACCATCAAATCTTTGCCCTCATTAGACTCCCCTCTGGAAGCGCTTTCACTGCAAGCTGCAGATTCCCTCCTAACAGCAAGCTTTAGGATAGGGTACTGAATTGTAACTTACTTTCGCCTAATAATGCGATTTTGGCAAAGAGACTATCTCCCGCAGGGAAGCTGCTACCATCAAATGTTTGCCCTCATTAGACTCCCCTCTGGAAGCGCTTTCACTGCAAGCTGCAGATTCCCTCCTAACAGCAAGCTTTAGGATAGGGTACTGAATTGTAACTTACTTTCGCCTAATAATGCGATTTTGGCAAAGAGACTATCTCCCGCAGGGAAGCTGCCACCATCAAATCTTTGCCCTCGTTAGACTCCCCTCTGGAATCGCTTTCACTGCAAGCTGCAGATTCCCTCCTAACAGCAAGCTTTAGGATAGGGTACTGAATTGTAACTTACTTTCGCCTAATAATGCGATTTTGGCAAAGAGACTATCTCCCGCAGGGAAGCTGCTACCATCAAATGTTTGCCCTCATTAGACTCCCCTCTGGAAGCGCTTTCACTGCAAGCTGCAGATTCCCTCCTAACAGCAAGCTTTAGGATAGGGTACTGAATTGTAACTTAGTTTCGCCTAATAATGCGATTATGGCAAAGAGACTATCTCCCGCAGGGAAGCTGCTACCATCAAATCTTTGCCCTCATTAGACTCCCCTCTGGAAGCGCTTTCACTGCAAGCTGCAGATTCCCTCCTAACAGCAAACTTTAGGATAGTGTACTGAATTGTAACTTAACTGAGGCTAATAATGCGATTTTGGCAAAGAGACTATCTCCCGCAGGGAAGCTGCTACCATCAAATCTTTGCCCTCGTTAGACTCCCCTCTGGAAGTGCTTTCACTGCAAGCTGCAGATTCCCTCCTAACAGCAAGCTTTAGGATAAGGTACTGAATTGTAACTTACTTTCGCCTAATAATGCGATTTTGGCAAAGAGAGTATCTCCCGCAGGGAAGCTGCTACCATCAAATGTTTGCCCTCAAGAGACTCCCCTCTGGAAGCGCTTTCACTGCAAGCTGCAGATTCCCTCCTAACAGCAAGCTTTAGGATAGGGTACTGAATTGTAACTTACTTTCGCCTAATAATGCGATTTTGGCAAAGAGACTATCTCCCGCAGGGAAGCTGCTACCATCAAATGTTTGCCCTCGTTAGACTCCCCTCTGGAAGCGCTTTCACTGCAAGCTGCAGATTCCCTCCTAACAGCAAGCTTTAGGATAGGGTACTGAATTGTAACTTACTTTCGCCTAATAAAGCAATTTTGGCAAAGAGACTATCTCCCGCAGGGAAGCTGCTACCATCAAATGTTTGCCCTCATTAGACTCCCCTCTGGAAGCGCTTTCACTGCAAGCTGCAGATTCCCTCCTAACAGCAAGCTTTAGGATAGGGTACTGAATTGTAACTTACTTTCGCCTAATAATGCGATTTTGGCAAAGAGACTATCTCCCGCAGGGAAGCTGCTACCATCAAATGTTTGCCCTCATTAGACTCCCCTCTGGAAGCGCTTTCACTGCAAGCTGCAGATTCCCTCCTAACAGCAAGCTTTAGGATAGGGTACTGAATTGTAACTTACTTTCGCCTAATAATGCGATTTTGGCAAAGAGACTATCTCCCGCAGGGAAGCTGCTACCATCAAATGTTTGCCCTCATTAGACTCCCCTCTGGAATCGCTTTCACTGCAAGCTGCAGATTCCCTCCTAACAGCAAGCTTTAGCATAGGGTACTGAATTGTAACTTACTTTCGCCTAATAATGCGATTTTGGCAAAGAGACTATCTCCCACAGGGAAGCTGCTACCATCAAATCTTTGCCCTCGTTAGACTCCCCTCTGGAAGCGCTTTCACTGCAAGCTGCAGATTCCCTCCTAACAGCAAGCTTTAGGATAGGGTACTGAATTGTAACTTATCTGAGGCTAATAATGCGATTTTGGCAAAGAGACTATCTCCCGCAGGGAAGCTGCTACCATCAAATCTTTGCCCTCGTTAGACTCCCCTCTGGAAGTGCTTTCACTGCAAGCTGCAGATTCCCTCCTAACAGCAAGCTTTAGGATAGGGTACTGAATTGTAACTTACTTTCGCCTAGTAATGCGATTTTGGCAAAGAGAGTATCTCCCGCAGGGAAGCTGCTACCATCAAATCTTTGCCCTCATTAGACTCCCCTCTGGAAGCGCTTTCAAAGCAAGCTGCAGATTCCCTCCTAACAGCAAGCTTTAGGATAGGGTACTGAATTGTAACTTATTTTCGCCTAATAATGCGATTTTGGCAAAGAGACTGTCTCCCGCAGGGAAGCTGCTACCATCAAATCTTTGCCCTCATTAGACTCCCCTCTGGAAGCGCTTTCACTGCAAGCTGCAGATTCCCTCCTAACAGCAAGCTTTAGGATAGGGTACTGAATTGTAACTTACTTTCGCCTAATAATGCGATTTTGGCAAAGAGAGTATCTCCCGCAGGGAAGCTGCTACCATCAAATGTTTGCCCTCATTAGACTCCCCTCTGGAAGCGCTTTCACTGCAAGCTGCAGATTCCCTCCTAACAGCAAGCTTTAGGATAGGGTACTGAATTGTAACTTACTTTCGCCTAATAATGCGATTTTGGCAATGAGAGTATCTCCCGCAGGGAAGCTGCTACCATCAAATGTTTGCCCTCATTAGACTCCCCTCTGGAAGCGCTTTCACTGCAAGCTGCAGATTCCCTCCTAACAGCAAGCTTTAGGATAGGGTACTGAATTGTAACTTACTTTCGCCTAATAATGCGATTTTGGCAAAGAGACTATCTCCCGCAGGGAAGCTGCTACCATCAAATGTTTGCCCTCATTAGACTCCCCTCTGGAAGCGCTTTCACTGCAAGCTGCAGATTCCCTCCTAACAGCAAGCTTTAGGATAGGGGACTGAATTGTAACTTAACTGAGGCTAATAATGCGATTTTGGCAAAGAGACTATCTCCCGCAGGGAAGCTGCTACCATCAAATCTTTGCCCTCGTTAGACTCCCCTCTGGAAGCGCTTTCACTGCAAGCTGCAGATTCCCTCCTAACAGCAAGCTTTAGGATAGGGTACTGAATTGTAACTTACTTTCGCCTAATAATGCGATTATGGCAAAGAGACTATCTCCCGCAGGGAAGCTGCTACCATCAAATGTTTGCCCTCATTAGACTCCCCTCTGGAAGCGCTTTCACTGCAAGCTGCAGATTCCCTCCTAACAGCAAGCTTTAGGATAGGGTACTGAATTGTAACTTAACTGAGGCTAATAATGCGATTTTGGCAAAGAGACTATCTCCCGCAGGGAAGCTGCTACCATCAAATCTTTGCCCTCGTTAGACTCCCCTCTGGAAGCGCTTTCACTGCAAGCTGCAGATTCCATCCTAACAGCAAGCTTTAGGACAGGGTACTGAATTGTAACTTACTTTCGCCTAATAATGCGATTTTGGCAAAGAGACTATCTCCCGCAGGGAAGCTGCTACCATCAAATGTTTGCCCTCATTAGACTCCCCTCTGGAAGCGCTTTCACTGCAAGCTACAGATTCCCTCCTAACAGCAAGCTGTAGGACAGTGTACTGAATTGTAACTTAATTGCGGCTACTAAGGCGATTATGGCAAAGAGAGTATCTCCCGCAGGGAAGCTGCTACCATCAAATGTTTGCCCTCATTAGACTCCCCTCTGGAAGCGCTTTCACTGCAAGCTGCAGATTCCCTCCTAACAGCAAGCTTTAGGATAGGGTACTGAATTGTAACTTACTTTCGCCTAATAATGCGATTTTGGCAAAGAGACTATCTCCCGCAGGGAAGCTGCTACCATCAAATGTTTGCCCTCATTAGACTCCCCTCTGGAAGCGCTTTCACTGCAAGCTGCAGATTCCCTCCTAACAGCAAGCTTTAGGATAGGGTACTGAATTGTAACTTACTTTCGCCTAATAATGCGATTTTGGCAAAGAGACTATCTCCCGCAGGGAAGCTGCTACCATCAAATGTTTGCCCTCATTACACTCCCCTCTGGAAGCGCTTTCACTGCAAGCTGCAGATTCCCTCCTAACAGCAAGCTTTAGGATAGGGTACTGAATTGTAACTTAACTGAGGCTAATAAGGCGATTTTGGCAAAGAGACTATCTCCCGCAGGGAAGCTGCTACCATCAAATCTTTGCCCTCATTAGACTCCCCTCTGGAAGCGCTTTCACTGCAAGCTGCAGATTCCCTCCTAACAGCAAGCTTTAGGATAGGGTACTGAATTGTAACTTACATTCACCTAATAATGCGATTTTGGCAAAGAGAGTATCTCCCGCAGGGAAGCTGCTACCATCAAATGTTTGCCCTCATTAGACTCCCCTCTGGAAGCGCTTTCACTGCAAGCTGCAGATTCCCTCCTAACAGCAAGCTTTAGGATAGGGTACTGAATTGTAACTTACTTTCGCCTAATAATGCGATTTTGGCAAAGAGACTATCTCCCGCAGGGAAGCTGCTACCATCAAATGTTTGCCCTCATTAGACTCCCCTCTGGAAGCGCTTTCACTGCAAGCTGCAGATTCCCTCCTAACAGCAAGCTTTAGGATAGGGTACTGAATTGTAACTTAGTTCCGCCTAATAATGCGATTTTGGCAAAGAGAGTATCTCCCGCAGGGAAGCTGCTACCATCAAATCTTGTCCCTCGTGAGACTCCCCTCTGGAAGCGCTTTCACTGCAAGCTGCAGATTCCCTCCTAACAGCAAGCTTTAGGATAGGGTACTGAATTGTAACTTAACTGAGGCTAATAATGCGATTTTGGCAAAGAGACTATCTCCCGCAGGGAAGCTGCTACCATCAAATGTTTGCCCTCGTTAGACTCCCCTCTGGAAGCGCTTTCACTGCAAGCTGCAGATTCCCTCCTAACAGCAAGCTTTAGGATAGGGTACTGAATTGTAACTTACTTTCGCCTAATAATGCGATTTTGGCAAAGAGACTATCTCCCGCAGGGAAGCTGCTACCATCAAATCTTTGCCCTCCTTAGACTCCCCTCTGGAAGCGCTTTCACTGCAAGCTGCAGATTCCCTCCTAACAGCAAGCTTTAGGATAGGGTACTGAATTGTAGCTTACTTTCGCCTAATAATGCGATTTTGGCAAAGAGACTATCTCCCGCAGGGAAGCTGCTACCATCAAATGTTTGCCCTCATTAGACTCCCCTCTGGAAGCGCTTTCACTGCAAGCTGCAGATTCCCTCCTAACAGCAAGCTTTAGGATAGGGTACTGAATTGTAACTTACTTTCGCCTAATAATGCGATTTTGGCAAAGAGACTATCTCCCGCAGGGAAGCTGCTACCATCAAATCTTTGCCCTCGATAGACTCCCCTCTGGAAGCGCTTTCACTGCAAGCTGCAGATTCCCTCCTAACAGCAAGCTTTAGGATAGGGTACTGAATTGTAACTTAACTGAGGCTAATAATGCGATTTTGGCAAAGAGACTATCTCCCGGAGGGAAGCTGCTACCATCAAATGTTTGCCCTCATTAGACTCCCCTCTGGAAGCGCATTAACTGAAGCTACAGATTCCCTCCTAACAGCAAGCTGTAGGAAAGTGAACTGAATTGTAACTTAATTGCGGCTACTAAGGCGATTATGGCAAAGAGAGTATCTCCCGCAGGGAAGCTGCTACCATCAAATGTTTGCCCTCATTAGACTCCCCTCTGGAAGCGCTTTCACTGCAAGCTGCAGATTCCCTCCTAACAGCAAGCTTTAGGATAGGGTACTGAATTGTATCTTACTTTAGCCTAATAATGCGATTTTGGCAAAGAGAGTATCTCCCGCAGGGAAGCTGCTACCATCAAATGTTTGCCCTCATTAGACTCCCCTCTGGAAGCCCTTTCACTGCAAGCTGCAGATTCCCTCCTAACAGCAAGCTTTAGGATAGGGTACTGAATTGTAACTTACTTTCGCCTAATAATGCGATTTTGGCAATGAGAGTATCTCCCGCAGGGAAGCTGCTACCATCAAATGTTTGCCCTCATTAGACTCCCCTCTGGAAGCGCTTTCACTGCAAGCTGCAGATTCCCTCCTAACAGCAAGCTTTAGGATAGGGTACTGAATTGTAACTTACTTTCGCCTAATAATGCGATTTTGGCAAAGAGACTATCTCCCGCAGGGAAGCTGCTACCATCAAATGTTTGCCCTCATTAGACTCCCCTCTGGAAGCGCTTTCACTGCAAGCTGCAGATTCCCTCCTAACAGCAAGCTTTAGGATAGGGTACTGAATTGTAACTTACTTTCGCCTAATAAAGCGATTATGGCAAAGAGACTATCTCCCGCAGGGAAGCTGCTACCATCAAATCTTTGCCCTCGTTAGACTCCCCTCTGGAAGCGCTTTCACTGCAAGCTGCAGATTCCCTCCTAACAGCAAGCTTTAGGATAGGGTACTGAATTGTAACTTACTTTCGCCTAATAATGCGATTTTGGCAAAGAGACTATCTCCCGCAGGGAAGCTGCTACCATCAAATGTTTGCCCTCATTAGACTCCCCTCTGGAAGCGCTTTCACTGCAAGCTGCAGATTCCCTCCTAACAGCAAGCTTTAGGATAGGGTACTGAATTGTAACTTACTTTCGCCTAATAATGCGATTTTGGCAAAGAGACTATCTCCCGCAGGGAAGCTGCTACCATCAAATGTTTGCCCTCATTAGACTCCCCTCTGGAAGCGCTTTCACTGCAAGCTGCAGATTCCCTCCTAACAGCAAGCTTTAGGATAGGGTACTGAATTGTATCTTAACTGAGGCTAATAATGCGATTTTGGCAAAGAGACTATCTCCCGCAGGGAAGCTGCTACCATCAAATGTTTGACCTCATTAGACTCCCCTCTGGAAGCGCTTTCACTACAAGCTGCAGATTCCCTCCTAACAGCAAGCTTTAGGATAGGGTACTGAATTGTAACTTACTTTCGCCTAATAATGCGATTTTGGCAGAGAGACTATCTCCCGCAGGGAAGCTGCTACCATCAAATGTTTGCCCTCATTAGACTCCCCTCTGGAAGCGCTTTCACTGCAAGCTGCAGATTCCCTCCTAACAGCAAGCTTTAGGATAGGGTACTGAATTGTAACTTACTTTCGCCTAATAATGCGATTTTGGCAAAGAGACTATCTCCCGCAGGGAAGCTGCTACCATCAAATGTTTGCCCTCGTTAGACTCCTCTCTGGAAGCGCTTTCACTGCAAGCTTCAGATTCCCTCCTAACAGCAAGCTTTAGGATAGTTTACTGAATTGTAACTTACGTTCGCCTAATAATGCGATTTTGGCAAAGAGAGTATCTCCCGCAGGGAAGCTGCTGCCATCAAATGTTTGCCCTCATTAGACTCCCCTCTGGAAGCGCTTTCACTGCAAGCTGCAGATTCCCTCCTAACAGCAAGCTTTAGGATAGGGTACTGAATTGTAACTTACTTTAGCCTAATAATGCGATTTTGGCAAAGAGAGTATCTCCCGCAGGGAAGCTGCTACCATCAAATGTTTGCCCTCATTAGACTCCCCTCTGGAAGCGCTTTCACTGCAAGCTGCAGATTCCCTCCTAACAGCAAGCTTTAGGATGGGGTACTGAATTGTAACTTACTTTCACCTAATAATGCGATTTTAGCAAAGAGACTATCTCCCGCAGGGAAGCTGCTACCATCAAATGTTTGCCCTCATTAGACTCCCCTCTGGAAGCGCTTTCACTGCAAGCTGCAGATTCCCTCCTAACAGCAAGCTTTAGGATAGGGTACTGAATTGTAACTTACTTGCGCCTAATAATGCGATTTTGGCAAGAGACTATCTCCCGCAGGGAAGCTGCTACCATCAAATCTTTGCCCTCGTTAGACTCCCCTCTGGAACCGCATTCACTGCAAGCTGCAGATTCCCTCCTAACAGCAAGCTTTAGGATAGGGTACTGAATTGTAACTTACTTTCGCCTAATAATGCGATTTTGGCAAAGAGACTATCTCCCGCAGGGAAGCTGCTACCATCAAATATTTGCCCTCATTAGACTCCCCTCTGGAAGCGCTTTCACTGCAAGCTGCAGATTCCCTCCTAACAGCAAGCTTTAGGATAGGGTACTGAATTGTAACTTACTTTCGCCTAATAATGCGATTATGGCAAAGAGACTATCTCCCGCAGGGAAGCTGCTACCATCAAATCTTTGCCCTCATTAGACTCCCCTCTGGAAGCGCTTTCACTGCAAGCTGCAGATTCCCTCCTAACAGCAAGCTTTAGGGTAGGGTACTGAATTGTAACTTAACTGAGGCTAATAATGCGATTTTGGCAAAGAGACTATCTCCCGCAGGGAAGCTGCTACCATCAAATCTTTGCCCTCATTAGACTCCCCTCTGGAAGCGCTTTCACTGCAAGCTGCAGATTCCCTCCTAACAGCAAGCTTTAGGATAGGGTACTGAATTGTAACTTACTTTCGCCTAATAATGCGATTTTGGCAAAGAGACTATCTCCCGCAGGGAAGCTGCTACCATCAAATGTTTGCCCTCATTAGACTCCCCTCTGGAAGCGCTTTCACTGCAAGCTGCAGATTCCCTCCTAACAGCAAGCTTTAGGATAGGGTACTGAATTGTAACTTACTTTCGCCTAATAATGCGATTTTGGCAAAGAGACTATCTCCCGCAGGGAAGCTGCCACCATCAAATCTTTGCCCTCGTTAGACTCCCCTCTGGAATCGCTTTCACTGCAAGCTGCAGATTCCCTCCTAACAGCAAGCTTTAGGATAGGGTACTGAATTGTAACTTACTTTCGCCTAATAATGCGATTTTGGCAAAGAGACTATCTCCCGCAGGGAAGCTGCTACCATCAAATGTTTGCCCTCATTAGACTCCCCTCTGGAAGCGCTTTCACTGCAAGCTGCAGATTCCCTCCTAACAGCAAGCTTTAGGATAGGGTACTGAATTGTAACTTAGTTTCGCCTAATAATGCGATTATGGCAAAGAGACTATCTCCCGCAGGGAAGCTGCTACCATCAAATCTTTGCCCTCATTAGACTCCCCTCTGGAAGTGCTTTCACTGCAAGCTGCAGATTCCCTCCTAACAGCAAGCTTTAGGATAAGGTACTGAATTGTAACTTACTTTCGCCTAATAATGCGATTTTGGCAAAGAGAGTATCTCCCGCAGGGAAGCTGCTACCATCAAATGTTTGCCCTCAAGAGACTCCCCTCTGGAAGCGCTTTCACTGCAAGCTGCAGATTCCCTCCTAACAGCAAGCTTTAGGATAGGGTACTGAATTGTAACTTACTTTCGCCTAATAATGCGATTTTGGCAAAGAGACTATCTCCCGCAGGGAAGCTGCTACCATCAAATGTTTGCCCTCGTTAGACTCCCCTCTGGAAGCGCTTTCACTGCAAGCTGCAGATTCCCTCCTAACAGCAAGCTTTAGGATAGGGTACTGAATTGTAACTTACTTTCGCCTAATAAAGCAATTTTGGCAAAGAGACTATCTCCCGCAGGGAAGCTGCTACCATCAAATGTTTGCCCTCATTAGACTCCCCTCTGGAAGCGCTTTCACTGCAAGCTGCAGATTCCCTCCTAACAGCAAGCTTTAGGATAGGGTACTGAATTGTAACTTACTTTCGCCTAATAATGCGATTTTGGCAAAGAGACTATCTCCCGCAGGGAAGCTGCTACCATCAAATGTTTGCCCTCATTAGACTCCCCTCTGGAAGCGCTTTCACTGCAAGCTGCAGATTCCCTCCTAACAGCAAGCTTTAGGATAGGGTACTGAATTGTAACTTACTTTCGCCTAATAATGCGATTTTGGCAAAGAGACTATCTCCCGCAGGGAAGCTGCTACCATCAAATGTTTGCCCTCATTAGACTCCCCTCTGGAATCGCTTTCACTGCAAGCTGCAGATTCCCTCCTAACAGCAAGCTTTAGCATAGGGTACTGAATTGTAACTTACTTTCGCCTAATAATGCGATTTTGGCAAAGAGACTATCTCCCACAGGGAAGCTGCTACCATCAAATCTTTGCCCTCGTTAGACTCCCCTCTGGAAGCGCTTTCACTGCAAGCTGCAGATTCCCTCCTAACAGCAAGCTTTAGGATAGGGTACTGAATTGTAACTTATCTGAGGCTAATAATGCGATTTTGGCAAAGAGACTATCTCCCGCAGGGAAGCTGCTACCATCAAATCTTTGCCCTCGTTAGACTCCCCTCTGGAAGTGCTTTCACTGCAAGCTGCAGATTCCCTCCTAACAGCAAGCTTTAGGATAGGGTACTGAATTGTAACTTACTTTCGCCTAGTAATGCGATTTTGGCAAAGAGAGTATCTCCCGCAGGGAAGCTGCTACCATCAAATCTTTGCCCTCATTAGACTCCCCTCTGGAAGCGCTTTCAAAGCAAGCTGCAGATTCCCTCCTAACAGCAAGCTTTAGGATAGGGTACTGAATTGTAACTTATTTTCGCCTAATAATGCGATTTTGGCAAAGAGACTGTCTCCCGCAGGGAAGCTGCTACCATCAAATCTTTGCCCTCATTAGACTCCCCTCTGGAAGCGCTTTCACTGCAAGCTGCAGATTCCCTCCTAACAGCAAGCTTTAGGATAGGGTACTGAATTGTAACTTACTTTCGCCTAATAATGCGATTTTGGCAAAGAGAGTATCTCCCGCAGGGAAGCTGCTACCATCAAATGTTTGCCCTCATTAGACTCCCCTCTGGAAGCGCTTTCACTGCAAGCTGCAGATTCCCTCCTAACAGCAAGCTTTAGGATAGGGTACTGAATTGTAACTTACTTTCGCCTAATAATGCGATTTTGGCAATGAGAGTATCTCCCGCAGGGAAGCTGCTACCATCAAATGTTTGCCCTCATTAGACTCCCCTCTGGAAGCGCTTTCACTGCAAGCTGCAGATTCCCTCCTAACAGCAAGCTTTAGGATAGGGTACTGAATTGTAACTTACTTTCGCCTAATAATGCGATTTTGGCAAAGAGACTATCTCCCGCAGGGAAGCTGCTACCATCAAATGTTTGCCCTCATTAGACTCCCCTCTGGAAGCGCTTTCACTGCAAGCTGCAGATTCCCTCCTAACAGCAAGCTTTAGGATAGGGGACTGAATTGTAACTTAACTGAGGCTAATAATGCGATTTTGGCAAAGAGACTATCTCCCGCAGGGAAGCTGCTACCATCAAATCTTTGCCCTCGTTAGACTCCCCTCTGGAAGCGCTTTCACTGCAAGCTGCAGATTCCCTCCTAACAGCAAGCTTTAGGATAGGGTACTGAATTGTAACTTACTTTCGCCTAATAATGCGATTATGGCAAAGAGACTATCTCCCGCAGGGAAGCTGCTACCATCAAATGTTTGCCCTCATTAGACTCCCCTCTGGAAGCGCTTTCACTGCAAGCTGCAGATTCCCTCCTAACAGCAAGCTTTAGGATAGGGTACTGAATTGTAACTTAACTGAGGCTAATAATGCGATTTTGGCAAAGAGACTATCTCCCGCAGGGAAGCTGCTACCATCAAATCTTTGCCCTCGTTAGACTCCCCTCTGGAAGCGCTTTCACTGCAAGCTGCAGATTCCATCCTAACAGCAAGCTTTAGGACAGGGTACTGAATTGTAACTTACTTTCGCCTAATAATGCGATTTTGGCAAAGAGACTATCTCCCGCAGGGAAGCTGCTACCATCAAATGTTTGCCCTCATTAGACTCCCCTCTGGAAGCGCTTTCACTGCAAGCTACAGATTCCCTCCTAACAGCAAGCTGTAGGACAGTGTACTGAATTGTAACTTAATTGCGGCTACTAAGGCGATTATGGCAAAGAGAGTATCTCCCGCAGGGAAGCTGCTACCATCAAATGTTTGCCCTCATTAGACTCCCCTCTGGAAGCGCTTTCACTGCAAGCTGCAGATTCCCTCCTAACAGCAAGCTTTAGGATAGGGTACTGAATTGTAACTTACTTTCGCCTAATAATGCGATTTTGGCAAAGAGACTATCTCCCGCAGGGAAGCTGCTACCATCAAATGTTTGCCCTCATTAGACTCCCCTCTGGAAGCGCTTTCACTGCAAGCTGCAGATTCCCTCCTAACAGCAAGCTTTAGGATAGGGTACTGAATTGTAACTTACTTTCGCCTAATAATGCGATTTTGGCAAAGAGACTATCTCCCGCAGGGAAGCTGCTACCATCAAATGTTTGCCCTCATTACACTCCCCTCTGGAAGCGCTTTCACTGCAAGCTGCAGATTCCCTCCTAACAGCAAGCTTTAGGATAGGGTACTGAATTGTAACTTAACTGAGGCTAATAAGGCGATTTTGGCAAAGAGACTATCTCCCGCAGGGAAGCTGCTACCATCAAATCTTTGCCCTCATTAGACTCCCCTCTGGAAGCGCTTTCACTGCAAGCTGCAGATTCCCTCCTAACAGCAAGCTTTAGGATAGGGTACTGAATTGTAACTTACATTCACCTAATAATGCGATTTTGGCAAAGAGAGTATCTCCCGCAGGGAAGCTGCTACCATCAAATGTTTGCCCTCATTAGACTCCCCTCTGGAAGCGCTTTCACTGCAAGCTGCAGATTCCCTCCTAACAGCAAGCTTTAGGATAGGGTACTGAATTGTAACTTACTTTCGCCTAATAATGCGATTTTGGCAAAGAGACTATCTCCCGCAGGGAAGCTGCTACCATCAAATGTTTGCCCTCATTAGACTCCCCTCTGGAAGCGCTTTCACTGCAAGCTGCAGATTCCCTCCTAACAGCAAGCTTTAGGATAGGGTACTGAATTGTAACTTAGTTCCGCCTAATAATGCGATTTTGGCAAAGAGAGTATCTCCCGCAGGGAAGCTGCTACCATCAAATCTTGTCCCTCGTGAGACTCCCCTCTGGAAGCGCTTTCACTGCAAGCTGCAGATTCCCTCCTAACAGCAAGCTTTAGGATAGGGTACTGAATTGTAACTTAACTGAGGCTAATAATGCGATTTTGGCAAAGAGACTATCTCCCGCAGGGAAGCTGCTACCATCAAATGTTTGCCCTCGTTAGACTCCCCTCTGGAAGCGCTTTCACTGCAAGCTGCAGATTCCCTCCTAACAGCAAGCTTTAGGATAGGGTACTGAATTGTAACTTACTTTCGCCTAATAATGCGATTTTGGCAAAGAGACTATCTCCCGCAGGGAAGCTGCTACCATCAAATCTTTGCCCTCCTTAGACTCCCCTCTGGAAGCGCTTTCACTGCAAGCTGCAGATTCCCTCCTAACAGCAAGCTTTAGGATAGGGTACTGAATTGTAGCTTACTTTCGCCTAATAATGCGATTTTGGCAAAGAGACTATCTCCCGCAGGGAAGCTGCTACCATCAAATGTTTGCCCTCATTAGACTCCCCTCTGGAAGCGCTTTCACTGCAAGCTGCAGATTCCCTCCTAACAGCAAGCTTTAGGATAGGGTACTGAATTGTAACTTACTTTCGCCTAATAATGCGATTTTGGCAAAGAGACTATCTCCCGCAGGGAAGCTGCTACCATCAAATCTTTGCCCTCGATAGACTCCCCTCTGGAAGCGCTTTCACTGCAAGCTGCAGATTCCCTCCTAACAGCAAGCTTTAGGATAGGGTACTGAATTGTAACTTAACTGAGGCTAATAATGCGATTTTGGCAAAGAGACTATCTCCCGGAGGGAAGCTGCTACCATCAAATGTTTGCCCTCATTAGACTCCCCTCTGGAAGCGCATTAACTGAAGCTACAGATTCCCTCCTAACAGCAAGCTGTAGGAAAGTGAACTGAATTGTAACTTAATTGCGGCTACTAAGGCGATTATGGCAAAGAGAGTATCTCCCGCAGGGAAGCTGCTACCATCAAATGTTTGCCCTCATTAGACTCCCCTCTGGAAGCGCTTTCACTGCAAGCTGCAGATTCCCTCCTAACAGCAAGCTTTAGGATAGGGTACTGAATTGTATCTTACTTTAGCCTAATAATGCGATTTTGGCAAAGAGAGTATCTCCCGCAGGGAAGCTGCTACCATCAAATGTTTGCCCTCATTAGACTCCCCTCTGGAAGCCCTTTCACTGCAAGCTGCAGATTCCCTCCTAACAGCAAGCTTTAGGATAGGGTACTGAATTGTAACTTACTTTCGCCTAATAATGCGATTTTGGCAATGAGAGTATCTCCCGCAGGGAAGCTGCTACCATCAAATGTTTGCCCTCATTAGACTCCCCTCTGGAAGCGCTTTCACTGCAAGCTGCAGATTCCCTCCTAACAGCAAGCTTTAGGATAGGGTACTGAATTGTAACTTACTTTCGCCTAATAATGCGATTTTGGCAAAGAGACTATCTCCCGCAGGGAAGCTGCTACCATCAAATGTTTGCCCTCATTAGACTCCCCTCTGGAAGCGCTTTCACTGCAAGCTGCAGATTCCCTCCTAACAGCAAGCTTTAGGATAGGGTACTGAATTGTAACTTACTTTCGCCTAATAAAGCGATTATGGCAAAGAGACTATCTCCCGCAGGGAAGCTGCTACCATCAAATCTTTGCCCTCGTTAGACTCCCCTCTGGAAGCGCTTTCACTGCAAGCTGCAGATTCCCTCCTAACAGCAAGCTTTAGGATAGGGTACTGAATTGTAACTTACTTTCGCCTAATAATGCGATTTTGGCAAAGAGACTATCTCCCGCAGGGAAGCTGCTACCATCAAATGTTTGCCCTCATTAGACTCCCCTCTGGAAGCGCTTTCACTGCAAGCTGCAGATTCCCTCCTAACAGCAAGCTTTAGGATAGGGTACTGAATTGTAACTTACTTTCGCCTAATAATGCGATTTTGGCAAAGAGACTATCTCCCGCAGGGAAGCTGCTACCATCAAATGTTTGCCCTCATTAGACTCCCCTCTGGAAGCGCTTTCACTGCAAGCTGCAGATTCCCTCCTAACAGCAAGCTTTAGGATAGGGTACTGAATTGTAACTTAACCGAGGATAATAATGCGATTTTGGCAAAGAGACTATCTCCCGCAGGGAAGCTGCTACCATCAAATCTTTGCCCTCGTTAGACTCCCCTCTGGAAGCGCTTTCACTGCAAGCTGCAGATTCCCTCCTAACAGCAAGCTTTAGGATAGGGTACTGAATTGTAACTTACTTTCGCCTAATAAAGCGATTTTGGCAAAGAGACTATCTCCCGCAGGGAAGCTGCTACCATCAAATGTTTGCCCTCATTACACTCCCCTCTGGAAGCGCTTTCACTGCAAGCTGCAGATTCCCTCCTAACAGCAAGCTTTAGGATAGGGTACTGAATTGTAACTTACTTTCGCCTAATAATGCAATTTTGGCAATGAGAGTATCTCCCGCAGGGAAGCTGCTACCATCAAATGTTTGCCCTCATTAGACTCCCCTCTGGAAGCGCTTTCACTGCAAGCTGCAGATTCCCTCCTAACAGCAAGCTTTAGGATAGGGTACTGAATTGTAACTTACTTTCGCCTAATAATGCGATTTTGGCAAAGAGACTATCTCCCGCAGGGAAGCTGCTACCATCAAATCTTTGCTCTCGTTAGACTCCCCTCTGGAAGCGCTTTCACTGCAAGCTGCAGATTCCCTCCTAACAGCAAGCTTTAGGATAGGGTACTGAATTGTAACTTACTTTCGCCTAATAAAGCGATTTTGGCAAAGAGACTATCTCCCGCAGGGAAGCTGCTACCATCAAATGTTTGCCCTCATTAGACTCCCCTCTGGAAGCGCTTTCACTGCAAGCTGCAGATTCCCTCCTAACAGCAAGCTTTAGGATAGGGTACTGAATTGTAACTTACTTTCGCCTAATAATGCGATTTTGGCAATGAGAGTATCTCCCGCAGGGAAGCTGCTACCATCAAATGTTTGCCCTCATTAGACTCCCCTCTGGAAGCGCTTTCACTGCAAGCTGCAGATTCCCTCCTAACAGCAAGCTTTAGGATAGGGTACTGAATTGTAACTTAACTGAGGCTAATAATGCGATTTTGGCAAAGAGACTATCTCCCGCAGGAAAGCTGCTACCATCAAATCTTTGCCCTCATTAGACTCCCCTCTGGAAGCGCTTTCACTGCAAGCTGCAGATTCCCTCCTAACAGCAAGCTTTAGGATAGGGTACTGAATTGTAACTTACTTTCGCCTAATAATGCGATTTTGGCAAAGAGACTATCTCCCGCAGGGAAGCTGCTACCATCAAATCTTTGCCCTCGTTAGACTCCCCTCTGGAAGCGCTTTCACTGCAAGCTGCAGATTCCCTCCTAACAGCAAGCTTTAGGATAGGGTTCTGAATTGTAACTTACTTTCGCCTAATAAAGCGATTTTGGCAAAGAGACTATCTCCCGCAGGGAAGCTGCTACCATCAAATGTTTGCCCTCATTAGACTCCCCTCTGGAAGCGCTTTCACTGCAAGCTGCAGATTCCCTCCTAACAGCAAGCTTTAGGATAGGGTACTGAATTGTAACTTACTTTGGCCTAATAAAGCGATTTTGGAAAAGAGACTATCTCCCGCAGGGAAGCTGCTACCATCAAATGTTTGCCCTCATTAGACTCCCCTCTGGAAGCGCTTTCACTGCAAGCTGCAGATTCCCTCCTAACAGCAAGCTTTAGGATAGGGTACTGAATTGTAACTTACTTTCGCCTAATAACGCGATTTTGGCAATGAGAGTATCTCCCGCAGGGAAGCTGCTACCATCAAATGTTTGCCCTCATTAGACTCCCCTCTGGAAGCGCTTTCACTGCAAGCTGCAGATTCCCTCCTAATAGCAAGCTTTAGGATAGGGTACTGAATTGTAACTTAACTTAGGATAATAATGCGATTTTGGCAAAGAGACTATCTCCCGCAGGGAAGCTGCTACCATCAAATCTTTGCCCTCATTAGACTCCCCTCTGGAAGCGCTTTCACTGCAAGCTGCAGATTCCCTCCTAACAGCAAGCTTTAGGATAGGGTACTGAATTGTAACTTACTTTCGCCTAATAAAGCGATTTTGGCAAAGAGACTATCTCCCGCAGGGAAGCTGCTACCATCAAATCTTTGCCCTCATTGGACTCCCCTCTGGAAGCGCTTTCACTGCAAGCTGCAGATTCCCTCCTAACAGCAAGCTTTAGGATAGGGTACTGAATTGTAACTTACTTTCGCCTAATAATGCGATTTTGGCAAAGAGAGTATCTCCCGCAGGGAAGCTGCTACCATCAAATCTTTGCTCTCGTTAGACTCCCCTCTGGAAGCGCTTTCACTGCAAGCTGCAGATTCCCTCCTAACAGCAAGCTTTAGGATAGGGTACTGAATTGTAACTTACTTTCGCCTAATAATGCGATTTTGGCAAAGAGACTATCTCCCGCAGGGAAGCTGCTACCATCAAATGTTTGCCCTCATTAGACTCCCCTCTGGAAGCGCTTTCACTGTAAGCTGCAGATTCCCTCCTAACAGCAAGCTTTAGGATAGGGTACTGAATTGTAACTTACTTTCGCCTAATAAAGCGATTTTGGCAAAGAGAGTATCTCCCGCAGGGAAGCTGCTACCATCAAATGTTTGCCCTCGTTAGACTCCCCTCTGGAAGCGCTTTCACTGCAAGCTGCAGATTCCCTCCTAACAGCAAGCTTTAGGATAGGGTACTGAATTGTAACTTACTTTCGCCTAATAAAGCGATTTTGGCAAAGAGACTATCTCCCGCAGGGAAGCTGCTACCATCAAATATTTGCCCTCGTTAGAATCCCGTCTGGAAGCGCTTTCACTGCAAGCTGCAGATTCCCTCCTAACAGCAAGCTTTAGGATAGGGTACTGAATTGTAACTTACTTTCGCCTAATAATGCGATTTTGGCAAAGAGACTATCTCCCGCAGGGAAGCTGCTACCATCAAATGTTTGCCCTCATTAGACTCCCCTCTGGAAGCGCTTTCACTGCAAGCTGCAGATTCCCTCCTAACAGCAAGCTTTAGGATAGGGTACTGAATTGTAACTTACTTTAGCCTAATAATGCGATTTTGGCAAAGAGACTATCTCCCGCAGGGAAGCTGCTACCATCAAATCTTTGCTCTCGTTAGACTCCCCTCTGGAAGCGCTTTCACTGCAAGCTGCAGATTCCCTCCTAACAGCAAGCTTTAGGATAGGGTACTGAATTGTAACTTACTTTCGCCTAATAATGCGATTTTGGCAAAGAGACTATCTCCCGCAGGGAAGCTGCTACCATCAAATGTTTGCCCTCATTAGACTCCCCTCTGGAAGCGCTTTCACTGCAAGCTGCAGATTCCCTCCTAACAGCAAGCTTTAGGATAGGGTACTGAATTGTAACTTAACTGAGGATAATAATGCGATTTTGGCAAAGAGACTATCTCCCGCAGGGAAGCTGCTACCATAAAATCTTTGCCCTCGTTAGACTCCCCTCTGGAAGCGCTTTCACTGCAAGCTGCAGATTCCCTCCTAACAGCAAGCTTTAGGATAGGGTACTGAATTGTAACTTACTTTCGCCTAATAAAGCGATTTTGGCAAAGAGACTATCTCCCGCAGGGAAGCTGCTACCATCAAATATTTGCCCTCGTTAGAATCCCGTCTGGAAGCGCTTTCACTGCAAGCTGCAGATTCCCTCCTAACAGCAAGCTTTAGGATAGGGTACTGAATTGTAACTTACTTTCGCCTAATAATGCGATTTTGGAAAAGAGAGTATCTCCCGCAGGGAAGCTGCTACCATCAAATCTTTGCCCTCGTTAGACTCCCCTCTGGAAGCGCTTTCACTGCAAGCTGCAGATTCCCTCCTAACAGCAAGCTTTAGGATAGGGTACTGAATTGTAACTTACTTTCGCCTAATAATGCGATTATGGCAAAGAGACTATCTCCCGCAGGGAAGCTGCTACCATCAAATCTTTGCCCTCATTAGACTCCCCTCTGGAAGCGCTTTCAATTCAAGCTGCAGATTCCCTCCTAACAGCAAGCTTTAGGATAGGGTACTGAATTGTAACTTACTTTCGCCTAATAATGCGATTTTGGCAAAGAGACTATCTCCCGCAGGGAAGCTGCTACCATCAAATCTTTGCCCTCATTAGACTCCCCTCTGGAAGCGCTTTCACTGCAAGCTGCAGATTCCCTCCTAACAGTAAGCTTTAGGATAGGGTACTGAATTGTAACTTACTTTCGCCTAATAATGCGATTTTGGCAAAGAGACTATCTCCCGCAGGGAAGCTGCTACCATCAAATCTTTGCCCTCATTAGACTCCCCTCTGGAAGCGCTTTCACTGCAAGCTGCAGATTCCCTCCTAACAGCAAGCTTTAGGATAGGGTACTGAATTGTAACTTAACTGCGGCTAATAAGGCGATTTTGGCAATGAGAGTATCTCCCGCAGGAAAGCTGCTACCATCAAATCTTTGCCCTCATTAGACTCCCCTCTGGAAGCGCTTTCACGGCAAGCTGCAGATTCCCTCCTAACAGCAAGCTTTAGGATAGGGTACTGAATTGTAACTTAACTGAGGCTAGTAAAGCGATTTTGGCAAAGAGACTATCTCCCGCAGGGAAGCTGCTACCATCAAATCTTTGCCCTCGTTAGACTCCCCTCTGGAAGCGCTTTCACTGCAAGCTGCAGATTCCCTCCTAACAGCAAGCTTTAGGATAGGGTACTGAATTGTAACTTACTTTCGCCTAATAATGCGATTTTGGCAAAGAGACTATCTCCCGCAGGGAAGCTGCTACCATCAAATGTTTGCCCTCGTTAGACTCCCCTCTGGAAGCGCTTTCACTGCAAGCTGCAGATTCCCTCCTAACAGCAAGCTTTAGGATAGGGTACTGAATTGTAACTTACTTTCGCCTAATAATACGATTTTGGCAATGAGAGTATCTCCCGCAGGGAAGCTGCTACCATCAAATGTTTGCCCTCATTAGACTCCCCTCTGGAAGCGCTTTCACTGCAAGCTGCAGATTCCCTCCTAACAGCAAGCTTTAGGATAGGGTACTGAATTGTAACTTAACTGAGGCTAATAATGCGATTTTGGCAAAGAGACTATCTCCCGCAGGGAAGCTGCTACCATCAAATCTTTGCTCTCGTTAGACTCCCCTCTGGAAGCGCTTTCACTGCAAGCTGCAGATTCCCTCCTAACAGCAAGCTTTAGGATAGGGTACTGAATTGTAACTTACTTTCGCCTAATAATGCGATTTTGGCAAAGAGACTATCTCCCGCAGGGAAGCTGCTACCATCAAATGTTTGCCCTCATTAGACTCCCCTCTGGAAGCGCTTTCACTGCAAGCTGCAGATTCCCTCCTAACAGCAAGCTTTAGGATAGGGTACTGAATTGTAACTTACTTTAGCCTAATAATGCGATTTTGGCAAAGAGACTATCTCCCGCAGGGAAGCTGCTACCATCAAATCTTTGCTCTCGTTAGACTCCCCTCTGGAAGCGCTTTCACTGCAAGCTGCAGATTCCCTCCTAACAGCAAGCTTTAGGATAGGGTACTGAATTGTAACTTACTTTCGCCTAATAATGCGATTTTGGCAAAGAGACTATCTCCCGCAGGGAAGCTGCTACCATCAAATGTTTGCCCTCATTAGACTCCCCTCTGGAAGCGCTTTCACTGCAAGCTGCAGATTCCCTCCTAACAGCAAGCTTTAGGATAGGGTACTGAATTGTAACTTAACTGAGGATAATAATGCGATTTTGGCAAAGAGACTATCTCCCGCAGGGAAGCTGCTACCATAAAATCTTTGCCCTCGTTAGACTCCCCTCTGGAAGCGCTTTCACTGCAAGCTGCAGATTCCCTCCTAACAGCAAGCTTTAGGATAGGGTACTGAATTGTAACTTACTTTCGCCTAATAAAGCGATTTTGGCAAAGAGACTATCTCCCGCAGGGAAGCTGCTACCATCAAATATTTGCCCTCGTTAGAATCCCGTCTGGAAGCGCTTTCACTGCAAGCTGCAGATTCCCTCCTAACAGCAAGCTTTAGGATAGGGTACTGAATTGTAACTTACTTTCGCCTAATAATGCGATTTTGGAAAAGAGAGTATCTCCCGCAGGGAAGCTGCTACCATCAAATCTTTGCCCTCGTTAGACTCCCCTCTGGAAGCGCTTTCACTGCAAGCTGCAGATTCCCTCCTAACAGCAAGCTTTAGGATAGGGTACTGAATTGTAACTTACTTTCGCCTAATAATGCGATTATGGCAAAGAGACTATCTCCCGCAGGGAAGCTGCTACCATCAAATCTTTGCCCTCATTAGACTCCCCTCTGGAAGCGCTTTCAATTCAAGCTGCAGATTCCCTCCTAACAGCAAGCTTTAGGATAGGGTACTGAATTGTAACTTACTTTCGCCTAATAATGCGATTTTGGCAAAGAGACTATCTCCCGCAGGGAAGCTGCTACCATCAAATCTTTGCCCTCATTAGACTCCCCTCTGGAAGCGCTTTCACTGCAAGCTGCAGATTCCCTCCTAACAGCAAGCTTTAGGATAGGGTACTGAATTGTAACTTACTTTCGCCTAATAATGCGATTTTGGCAAAGAGACTATCTCCCGCAGGGAAGCTGCTACCATCAAATCTTTGCCCTCATTAGACTCCCCTCTGGAAGCGCTTTCACTGCAAGCTGCAGATTCCCTCCTAACAGCAAGCTTTAGGATAGGGTACTGAATTGTAACTTAACTGCGGCTAATAAGGCGATTTTGGCAATGAGAGTATCTCCCGCAGGAAAGCTGCTACCATCAAATCTTTGCCCTCATTAGACTCCCCTCTGGAAGCGCTTTCACGGCAAGCTGCAGATTCCCTCCTAACAGCAAGCTTTAGGATAGGGTACTGAATTGTAACTTAACTGAGGCTAGTAAAGCGATTTTGGCAAAGAGACTATCTCCCGCAGGGAAGCTGCTACCATCAAATCTTTGCCCTCGTTAGACTCCCCTCTGGAAGCGCTTTCACTGCAAGCTGCAGATTCCCTCCTAACAGCAAGCTTTAGGATAGGGTACTGAATTGTAACTTACTTTCGCCTAATAATGCGATTTTGGCAAAGAGACTATCTCCCGCAGGGAAGCTGCTACCATCAAATGTTTGCCCTCGTTAGACTCCCCTCTGGAAGCGCTTTCACTGCAAGCTGCAGATTCCCTCCTAACAGCAAGCTTTAGGATAGGGTACTGAATTGTAACTTACTTTCGCCTAATAATACGATTTTGGCAATGAGAGTATCTCCCGCAGGGAAGCTGCTACCATCAAATGTTTGCCCTCATTAGACTCCCCTCTGGAAGCGCTTTCACAGCAAGCTGCAGATTCCCTCCTAACAGCAAGCTTTAGGATAGGGTACTGAATTGTAACTTAACTGAGGCTAATAATGCGATTTTGGCAAAGAGACTATCTCCCGCAGGGAAGCTGCTACCATCAAATCTTTGCTCTCGTTAGACTCCCCTCTGGAAGCGCTTTCACTGCAAGCTGCAGATTCCCTCCTAACAGCAAGCTTTAGGATAGGGTACTGAATTGTAACTTACTTTCGCCTAATAATGCGATTTTGGCAAAGAGACTATCTCCCGCAGGGAAGCTGCTACCATCAAATGTTTGCCCTCATTAGACTCCCCTCTGGAAGCGCTATCACTGCAAGCTGCAGATTCCCTCCTAACAGCAAGCTTTAGGATAGGGTACTGAATTGTAACTTAACTGAGGATAATAATGCGATTTTGGCAAAGAGACTATCTCCCGCAGGGAAGCTGCTACCATCAAATCTTTGCCCTCGTTAGACTCCCCTCTGGAAGCGCTTTCACTGCAAGCTGCAGATTCCCTCCTAACAGCAAGCTTTAGGATAGGGTACTGAATTGTAACTTACTTTCGCCTAATAAAGCGATTTTGGCAAAGAGACTATCTCCCGCAGGGAAGCTGCTACCATCAAATCTTTGCCCTCATTAGACTCCCCTCTGGAAGCGCTTTCACTGCAAGCTGCAGATTCCCTCCTAACAGCAAGCTTTAGGATAGGGTACTGAATTGTAACTTACTTTCGCCTAATAAAGCGATTTTGGCAAAGAGACTATCTCCCGCAGGGAAGCTGCTACCATCAAATGTTTGCCCTCATTAGACTCCCCTCTGGAAGCGCTTTCACTGCAAGCTGCAGATTCCCTCCTAACAGCAAGCTTTAGGATAGAGTACTGAATTGTAACTTACTTTCGCCTAATAATGCGATATTGGCAATGAGAGTATCTCCCGCAGGGAAGCTGCTACCATCAAATGTTTGCCCTCATTAGACTCCCCTCTGGAAGCGCTTTCACTGCAAGCTGCAGATTCCCTCCTAACAGCAAGCTTTAGGATAGGGTACTGAATTGTAACTTAACTGAGACAAAAATGCGATTTTGTCAAAGAGACTATCTCCCGCAGGAAAGCTGCTACCATCAAATCTTTGCCCTCATTAGACTCCCCTCTGGAAGCGCTTTCACTGCAAGCTGCAGATTCCCTCCTAACAGCAAGCTTTAGGATAGGGTACTGAATTGTAACTTACTTTCGCCTAATAAAGCGATTTTGGCAAAGAGACTATCTCCCGCAGGGAAGCTGCTACCATCAAATGTTTGCCCTCATTGGACTCCCCTCTGGAAGCGCTTTCACTGCAAGCTGCAGATTCCCTCCTAACAGCAAGCTTTAGGATAGGGTACTGAATTGTAACTTACTTTCGCCTAATAATGCGATTTTGGCAATGAGAGTATCTCCCGCAGGGAAGCTGCTACCATCAAATGTTTGCCCTCATTAGACTCCCCTCTGGAAGCGCTTTCACTGCAAGCTGCAGATTCCCTCCTAACAGCAAGCTTTAGGATAGGGTACTGAATTGTAACTTACTTTCGCCTAATAATGCGATTTTGGCAATGAGAGTATCTCCCGCAGGGAAGCTGCTACCATCAAATGTTTGCCCTCATTAGACTCCCCTCTGGAAGCGCTTTCACTGCAAGCTGCAGATTCCCTCCTAACAGCAAGCTTTAGGATAGGGTACTGAATTGTAACTTAACTGAGGCTAATAATGCGATTTTGGCAAAGAGACTATCTCCCGCAGGAAAGCTGCTACCATCAAATCTTTGCCCTCATTAGACTCCCCTCTGGAAGCGCTTTCACTGCAAGCTGCAGATTCCCTCCTAACAGCAAGCTTTAGGATAGGGTACTGAATTGTAACTTACTTTCGCCTAATAATGCGATTTTGGCAATGAGAGTATCTCCCGCAGGGAAGCTGCTACCATCAAATGTTTGCCCTCATTAGACTCCCCTCTGGAAGCGCTTTCACTGCAAGCTGCAGATTCTCTCCTAACAGCAAGCTTTAGGATAGGGTACTGAATTGTAACTTACTTTCGCCTAATAATGCGATTTTGGCAATGAGACTATCTCCCGCAGGGAAGCTGCTACCATCAAATGTTTGCCCTCATTAGACTCCCCTCTGGAAGCGCTTTCACTGCAAGCTGCAGATTCCCTCCTAACAGCAAGCTTTAGGATAGGGTACTGAATTGTAACTTACTTTCGCCTAATAATGCAATTTTGGCAATGAGAGTATCTCCCGCAGGGAAGCTGCTACCATCAAATGTTTGCCCTCATTAGACTCCCCTCTGGAAGCGCTTTCACTGCAAGCTGCAGATTCCCTCCTAACAGCAAGCTTTAGGATAGGGTACTGAATTGTAACTTAACTGAGGCTAATAATGCGATTTTGGCAAAGAGACTATCTCCCGCAGGGAAGCTGCTACCATCAAATCTTTGCCCTCGTTAGACTCCCCTCTGGAAGCGCTTTCACTGCAAGCTGCAGATTCCCTCCTAACAGCAAGCTTTAGGATAGGGTTCTGAATTGTAACTTACTTTCGCCTAATAAAGCGATTTTGGCAAAGAGACTATCTCCCGCAGGGAAGCTGCTACCATCAAATCTTTGCCCTCATTAGACTCCCCTCTGGAAGCGCTTTCACTGCAAGCTGCAGATTCCCTCCTAACAGCAAGCTTTAGGATAGGGTACTGAATTGTAACTTACTTTCGCCTAATAAAGCGATTTTGGCAAAGAGACTATCTCCCGCAGGGAAGCTGCTACCATCAAATGTTTGCCCTCATTAGACTCCCCTCTGGAAGCGCTTTCACTGCAAGCTGCAGATTCCCTCCTAACAGCAAGCTTTAGGATAGGGTACTGAATTGTAACTTACTTTCGCCTAATAATGCGATTTTGGCAAAGAGAGTATCTCCCGCAGGGAAGCTGCTACCATCAAATGTTTGCCCTCATTAGACTCCCCTCTGGAAGCGCTTTCACTGCAAGCTGCAGATTCCCTCCTAACAGCAAGCTTTAGGATAGGGTACTGAATTGTAACTTACTTTCGCCTAATAAAGCGATTTTGGCAAAGAGAGTATCTCCCGCAGGGAAGCTGCTACCATCAAATGTTTGCCCTCGTTAGACTCCCCTCTGGAAGCGCTTTCACTGCAAGCTGCAGATTCCCTCCTAACAGCAAGCTTTAGGATAGGGTACTGAATTGTAACTTACTTTCGCCTAATAAAGCGATTTTGGCAAAGAGACTATCTCCCGCAGGGAAGCTGCTACCATCAAATATTTGCCCTCGTTAGAATCCCGTCTGGAAGCGCTTTCACTGCAAGCTGCAGATTCCCTCCTAACAGCAAGCTTTAGGATAGGGTACTGAATTGTAACTTACTTTCGCCTAATAATGCGATTTTGGCAAAGAGAATATCTCCCGCAGGGAAGCTGCTACCATCAAATGTTTGCCCTCATTAGACTCCCCTCTGGAAGCGCTATCACTGCAAGCTGCAGATTCCCTCCTAACAGCAAGCTTTAGGATAGGGTACTGAATTGTAACTTACTTTAGCCTAATAATGCGATTTTGGCAAAGAGACTATCTCCCGCAGGGAAGCTGCTACCATCAAATCTTTGCTCTCGTTAGACTCCCCTCTGGAAGCGCTTTCACTGCAAGCTGCAGATTCCCTCCTAACAGCAAGCTTTAGGATAGGGTACTGAATTGTAACTTACTTTCGCCTAATAATGCGATTTTGGCAAAGAGACTATCTCCCGCAGGGAAGCTGCTACCATCAAATGTTTGCCCTCATTAGACTCCCCTCTGGAAGCGCTTTCACTGCAAGCTGCAGATTCCCTCCTAACAGCAAGCTTTAGGATAGGGTACTGAATTGTAACTTAACTGAGGATAATAATGCGATTTTGGCAAAGAGACTATCTCCCGCAGGGAAGCTGCTACCATCAAATCTTTGCCCTCGTTAGACTCCCCTCTGGAAGCGCTTTCACTGCAAGCTGCAGATTCCCTCCTAACAGCAAGCTTTAGGATAGGGTACTGAATTGTAACTTACTTTCGCCTAATAATGCGATTTTGGCAAAGAGACTATCTCCCGCAGGGAAGCTGCTACCATCAAATATTTGCCCTCGTTAGAATCCCGTCTGGAAGCGCTTTCACTGCAAGCTGCAGATTCCCTCCTAACAGCAAGCTTTAGGATAGGGTACTGAATTGTAACTTAACTGAGGCTAATAATGCGATTTTGGAAAAGAGAGTATCTCCCGCAGGGAAGCTGCTACCATCAAATCTTTGCCCTCGTTAGACTCCCCTCTGGAAGCGCTTTCACTGCAAGCTGCAGATTCCCTCCTAACAGCAAGCTTTAGGATAGGGTACTGAATTGTAACTTACTTTCGCCTAATAATGCGATTATGGCAAAGAGACTATCTCCCGCAGGGAAGCTGCTACCATCAAATCTTTGCCCTCATTAGACTCCCCTCTGGAAGCGCTTTCAATTCAAGCTGCAGATTCCCTCCTAACAGCAAGCTTTAGGATAGGGTACTGAATTGTAACTTACTTTCGCCTAATAATGCGATTTTGGCAAAGAGACTATCTCCCGCAGGGAAGCTGCTACCATCAAATGTTTGCCCTCATTAGACTCCCCTCTGGAAGCGCTATCACTGCAAGCTGCAGATTCCCTCCTAACAGCAAGCTTTAGGATAGGGTACTGAATTGTAACTTAACTGAGGATAATAATGCGATTTTGGCAAAGAGACTATCTCCCGCAGGGAAGCTGCTACCATCAAATCTTTGCCCTCGTTAGACTCCCCTCTGGAAGCGCTTTCACTGCAAGCTGCAGATTCCCTCCTAACAGCAAGCTTTAGGATAGGGTACTGAATTGTAACTTACTTTCGCCTAATAAAGCGATTTTGGCAAAGAGACTATCTCCCGCAGGGAAGCTGCTACCATCAAATCTTTGCCCTCATTAGACTCCCCTCTGGAAGCGCTTTCACTGCAAGCTGCAGATTCCCTCCTAACAGCAAGCTTTAGGATAGGGTACTGAATTGTAACTTACTTTCGCCTAATAATGCGATTTTGGCAAAGAGACTATCTCCCGCAGGGAAGCTGCTACCATCAAATGTTTGCCCTCATTAGACTCCCCTCTGGAAGTGCTTTCACTGCAAGCTGCAGATTCCCTCCTAACAGCAAGCTTTAGGATAGAGTACTGAATTGTAACTTACTTTCGCCTAATAATGCGATATTGGCAATGAGAGTATCTCCCGCAGGGAAGCTGCTACCATCAAATGTTTGCCCTCATTAGACTCCCCTCTGGAAGCGCTTTCACTGCAAGCTGCAGATTCCCTCCTAACAGCAAGCTTTAGGATAGGGTACTGAATTGTAACTTAACTGAGGATAATAATGCGATTTTGTCAAAGAGACTATCTCCCGCAGGAAAGCTGCTACCATCAAATCTTTGCCCTCATTAGACTCCCCTCTGGAAGCGCTTTCACTGCAAGCTGCAGATTCCCTCCTAACAGCAAGCTTTAGGATAGGGTACTGAATTGTAACTTACTTTCGCCTAATAAAGCGATTTTGGCAAAGAGACTATCTCCCGCAGGGAAGCTGCTACCATCAAATGTTTGCCCTCATTGGACTCCCCTCTGGAAGCGCTTTCACTGCAAGCTGCAGATTCCCTCCTAACAGCAAGCTTTAGGATAGGGTACTGAATTGTAACTTACTTTCGCCTAATAATGCGATTTTGGCAATGAGAGTATCTCCCGCAGGGAAGCTGCTACCATCAAATGTTTGCCCTCATTAGACTCCCCTCTGGAAGCGCTTTCACTGCAAGCTGCAGATTCCCTCCTAACAGCAAGCTTTAGGATAGGGTACTGAATTGTAACTTACTTTCGCCTAATAATGCGATTTTGGCAATGAGACTATCTCCCGCAGGGAAGCTGCTACCATCAAATGTTTGCGCTCATTAGACTCCCCTCTGGAAGCGCTTTCACTGCAAGCTGCAGATTCCCTCCTAACAGCAAGCTTTAGGATAGGGTACTGAATTGTAACTTACTTTCGCCTAATAATGCAATTTTGGCAATGAGAGTATCTCCCGCAGGGAAGCTGCTACCATCAAATGTTTGCCCTCATTAGACTCCCCTCTGGAAGCGCTTTCACTGCAAGCTGCAGATTCCCTCCTAACAGCAAGCTTTAGGATAGGGTACTGAATTGTAACTTAACTGAGGCTAATAATGCGATTTTGGCAAAGAGACTATCTCCCGCAGGGAAGCTGCTACCATCAAATCTTTGCTCTCGTTAGACTCCCCTCTGGAAGCGCTTTCACTGCAAGCTGCAGATTCCCTCCTAACAGCAAGCTTTAGGATAGGGTACTGAATTGTAACTTACTTTCGCCTAATAATGCGATTTTGGCAAAGAGACTATCTCCCGCAGGGAAGCTGCTACCATCAAATGTTTGCCCTCATTAGACTCCCCTCTGGAAGCGCTTTCACTGCAAGCTGCAGATTCCCTCCTAACAGCAAGCTTTAGGATAGGGTACTGAATTGTAACTTACTTTCGCCTAATAATGCGATTTTGGCAAAGAGACTATCTCCCGCAGGGAAGCTGCTACCATCAAATGTTTGCCCTCATTAGACTCCCCTCTGGAAGCGCTATCACTGCAAGCTGCAGATTCCCTCCTAACAGCAAGCTTTAGGATAGGGTACTGAATTGTAACTTAACTGAGGATAATAATGCGATTTTGGCAAAGAGACTATCTCCCGCAGGGAAGCTGCTACCATCAAATCTTTGCCCTCGTTAGACTCCCCTCTGGAAGCCCTTTCACTGCAAGCTGCAGATTCCCTCCTAACAGCAAGCTTTAGGATAGGGTACTGAATTGTAACTTACTTTCGCCTAATAAAGCGATTTTGGCAAAGAGACTATCTCCCGCAGGGAAGCTGCTACCATCAAATCTTTGCCCTCATTAGACTCCCCTCTGGAAGCGCTTTCAATTCAAGCTGCAGATTCCCTCCTAACAGCAAGCTTTAGGATAGGGTACTGAATTGTAACTTACTTTCGCCTAATAATGCGATTTTGGCAAAGAGACTATCTCCCGCAGGGAAGCTGCTACCATCAAATGTTTGCCCTCATTAGACTCCCCTCTGGAAGCGCTTTCACTGCAAGCTGCAGATTCCCTCCTAACAGCAAGCTTTAGGATAGGGTACTGAATTGTAACTTACTTTAGCCTAATAAAGCGATTTTGGAAAAGAGACTATCTCCCGCAGGGAAGCTGCTACCATCAAATGTTTGCCCTCATTAGACTCCCCTCTGGAAGCGCTTTCACTGCAAGCTGCAGATTCCCTCCTAACAGCAAGCTTTAGGATAGGGTACTGAATTGTAACTTACTTTCGCCTAATAATGCGATTTTGGCAATGAGAGTATCTCCCGCAGGGAAGCTGCTACCATCAAATGTTTGCCCTCATTAGACTCCCCTCTGGAAGCGCTTTCACTGCAAGCTGCAGATTCCCTCCTAACAGCAAGCTTTAGGATAGGGTACTGAATTGTAACTTACTTTCGCCTAATAATGCGATTTTGGCAATGAGACTATCTCCCGCAGGGAAGCTGCTACCATCAAATGTTTGCCCTCATTAGACTCCCCTCTGGAAGCGCTTTCACTGCAAGCTGCAGATTCCCTCCTAACAGCAAGCTTTAGGATAGGGTACTGAATTGTAACTTACTTTCGCCTAATAATGCAATTTTGGCAATGAGAGTATCTCCCGCAGGGAAGCTGCTACCATCAAATGTTTGCCCTCATTAGACTCCCCTCTGGAAGCGCTTTCACTGCAAGCTGCAGATTCCCTCCTAACAGCAAGCTTTAGGATAGGGTACTGAATTGTAACTTAACTGAGGCTAATAATGCGATTATGGCAAAGAGACTATCTCCCGCAGGGAAGCTGCTACCATCAAATCTTTGCTCTCGTTAGACTCCCCTCTGGAAGCGCTTTCACTGCAAGCTGCAGATTCCCTCCTAACAGCAAGCTTTAGGATAGGGTACTGAATTGTAACTTACTTTCGCCTAATAATGCGATTTTGGCAAAGAGACTATCTCCCGCAGGGAAGCTGCTACCATCAAATGTTTGCCCTCATTAGACTCCCCTCTGGAAGCGCTTTCACTGCAAGCTGCAGATTCCCTCCTAACAGCAAGCTTTAGGATAGGGTACTGAATTGTAACTTACTTTCGCCTAATAATGCGATTTTGGCAAAGAGACTATCTCCCGCAGGGAAGCTGCTACCATCAAATGTTTGCCCTCATTAGACTCCCCTCTGGAAGCGCTATCACTGCAAGCTGCAGATTCCCTCCTAACAGCAAGCTTTAGGATAGGGTACTGAATTGTAACTTAACTGAGGAAAATAATGCGATTTTGGCAAAGAGACTATCTCCCGCAGGGAAGCTGCTACCATCAAATCTTTGCCCTCGTTAGACTCCCCTCTGGAAGCGCTTTCACTGCAAGCTGCAGATTCCCTCCTAACAGCAAGCTTTAGGATAGGGTACTGAATTGTAACTTACTTTCGCCTAATAAAGCGATTTTGGCAAAGAGACTATCTCCCGCAGGGAAGCTGCTACCATCAAATCTTTGCCCTCATTAGACTCCCCTCTGGAAGCGCTTTCACTGCAAGCTGCAGATTCCCTCCTAACAGCAAGCTTTAGGATAGGGTACTGAATTGTAACTTACTTTCGCCTAATAATGCGATTTTGGCAATGAGAGTATCTCCCGCAGGGAAGCTGCTACCATCAAATGTTTGCCCTCATTAGACTCCCCTCTGGAAGCGCTTTCACTGCAAGCTGCAGATTCTCTCCTAACAGCAAGCTTTAGGATAGGGTACTGAATTGTAACTTACTTTCGCCTAATAATGCGATTTTGGCAATGAGAGTATCTCCCGCAGGGAAGCTGCTACCATCAAATGTTTGCCCTCATTAGACTCCCCTCTGGAAGCGCTTTCACTGCAAGCTGCAGATTCCCTCCTAACAGCAAGCTTTAGGATAGGGTACTGAATTGTAACTTACTTTCGCCTAATAATGCAATTTTGGCAATGAGAGTATCTCCCGCAGGGAAGCTGCTACCATCAAATGTTTGCCCTCATTAGACTCCCCTCTGGAAGCGCTTTCACTGCAAGCTGCAGATTCCCTCCTAACAGCAAGCTTTAGGATAGGGTACTGAATTGTAACTTAACTGAGGCTAATAATGCGATTTTGGCAAAGAGACTATCTCCCGCAGGGAAGCTGCTACCATCAAATCTTTGCTCTCGTTAGACTCCCCTCTGGAAGCGCTTTCACTGCAAGCTGCAGATTCCCTCCTAACAGCAAGCTTTAGGATAGGGTACTGAATTGTAACTTACTTTCGCCTAATAAAGCGATTTTGGCAAAGAGACTATCTCCCGCAGGGAAGCTGCTACCATCAAATGTTTGCCCTCATTAGACTCCCCTCTGGAAGCGCTATCACTGCAAGCTGCAGATTCCCTCCTAACAGCAAGCTTTAGGATAGGGTACTGAATTGTAACTTAACTGAGGATAATAATGCGATTTTGGCAAAGAGACTATCTCCCGCAGGGAAGCTGCTACCATCAAATCTTTGCCCTCGTTAGACTCCCCTCTGGAAGCGCTTTCACTGCAAGCTGCAGATTCCCTCCTAACAGCAAGCTTTAGGATAGGGTTCTGAATTGTAACTTACTTTCGCCTAATAAAGCGATTTTGGCAAAGAGACTATCTCCCGCAGGGAAGCTGCTACCATCAAATCTTTGCCCTCATTAGACTCCCCTCTGGAAGCGCTTTCACTGCAAGCTGCAGATTCCCTCCTAACAGCAAGCTTTAGGATAGGGTACTGAATTGTAACTTACTTTGGCCTAATAAAGCGATTTTGGAAAAGAGACTATCTCCCGCAGGGAAGCTGCTACCATCAAATGTTTGCCCTCATTAGACTCCCCTCTGGAAGCGCTTTCACTGCAAGCTGCAGATTCCCTCCTAACAGCAAGCTTTAGGATAGGGTACTGAATTGTAACTTACTTTCGCCTAATAATGCGATTTTGGCAATGAGAGTATCTCCCGCAGGGAAGCTGCTACCATCAAATGTTTGCCCTCATTAGACTCCCCTCTGGAAGCGCTTTCACTGCAAGCTGCAGATTCCCTCCTAACAGCAAGCTTTAGGATAGGGTACTGAATTGTAACTTACTTTCGCCTAATAAAGCGATTTTGGCAAAGAGAGTATCTCCCGCAGGGAAGCTGCTACCATCAAATGTTTGCCCTCGTTAGACTCCCCTCTGGAAGCGCTTTCACTGCAAGCTGCAGATTCCCTCCTAACAGCAAGCTTTAGGATAGGGTACTGAATTGTAACTTACTTTCGCCTAATAAAGCGATTTTGGCAAAGAGACTATCTCCCGCAGGGAAGCTGCTACCATCAAATATTTGCCCTCGTTAGAATCCCGTCTGGAAGCGCTTTCACTGCAAGCTGCAGATTCCCTCCTAACAGCAAGCTTTAGGATAGGGTACTGAATTGTAACTTACTTTCGCCTAATAATGCGATTTTGGCAAAGAGACTATCTCCCGCAGGGAAGCTGCTACCATCAAATGTTTGCCCTCATTAGACTCCCCTCTGGAAGCGCTTTCACTGCAAGCTGCAGATTCCCTCCTAACAGCAAGCTTTAGGATAGGGTACTGAATTGTAACTTACTTTAGCCTAATAATGCGATTTTGGCAAAGAGACTATCTCCCGCAGGGAAGCTGCTACCATCAAATCTTTGCCCTCGTTAGACTCCCCTCTGGAAGCGCTTTCACTGCAAGCTGCAGATTCCCTCCTAACAGCAAGCTTTAGGATAGGGTACTGAATTGTAACTTACTTTCGCCTAATAATGCGATTTTGGCAAAGAGACTATCTCCCGCAGGGAAGCTGCTACCATCAAATGTTTGCCCTCATTAGACTCCCCTCTGGAAGCGCTTTCACTGCAAGCTGCAGATTCCCTCCTAACAGCAAGCTTTAGGATAGGGTACTGAATTGTAACTTAACTGAGGATAATAATGCGATTTTGGCAAAGAGACTATCTCCCGCAGGGAAGCTGCTACCATCAAATCTTTGCCCTCGTTAGACTCCCCTCTGGAAGCGCTTTCACTGCAAGCTGCAGATTCCCTCCTAACAGCAAGCTTTAGGATAGGGTACTGAATTGTAACTTACTTTCGCCTAATAATGCGATTTTGGCAAAGAGACTATCTCCCGCAGGGAAGCTGCTACCATCAAATCTTTGCCCTCATTAGAGTCCCCTCTGGAAGCGCTTTCACTGCAAGCTGCAGATTCCCTCCTAACAGCAAGCTTTAGGATAGGGTACTGAATTGTAACTTAACTGAGGCTAATAATGCGATTTTGGAAAAGAGAGTATCTCCCGCAGGGAAGCTGCTACCATCAAATCTTTGCCCTCGTTAGACTCCCCTCTGGAAGCGCTTTCACTGCAAGCTGCAGATTCCCTCCTAACAGCAAGCTTTAGGATAGGGTACTGAATTGTAACTTACTTTCGCCTAATAATGCGATTATGGCAAAGAGACTATCTCCCGCAGGGAAGCTGCTACCATCAAATCTTTGCCCTCATTAGACTCCCCTCTGGAAGCGCTTTCAATTCAAGCTGCAGATTCCCTCCTAACAGCAAGCTTTAGGATAGGGTACTGAATTGTAACTTACTTTCGCCTAATAATGCGATTTTGGCAAAGAGACTATCTCCCGCAGGGAAGCTGCTACCATCAAATCTTTGCCCTCATTAGACTCCCCTCTGGAAGCGCTTTCACTGCAAGCTGCAGATTCCCTCCTAACAGCAAGCTTTAGGATAGGGTACTGAATTGTAACTTACTTTCGCCTAATAATGCGATTTTGGCAAAGAGACTATCTCCCGCAGGGAAGCTGCTACCATCAAATCTTTGCCCTCATTAGACTCCCCTCTGGAAGCGCTTTCACTGCAAGCTGCAGATTCCCTCCTAACAGCAAGCTTTAGGATAGGGTACTGAATTGTAACTTACTTTCGCCTAATAATGCGATTTTGGCAATGAGAGTATCTCCCGCAGGAAAGCTGCTACCATCAAATGTTTGCCCTCATTAGACTCCCCTCTGGAAGCGCTTTCACTGCAAGCTGCAGATTCCCTCCTAACAGCAAGCTTTAGGATAGGGTACTGAATTGTAACTTAACTGAGGCTAGTAAAGCGATTTTGGCAAAGAGACTATCTCCCGCAGGGAAGCTGCTATCATCAAATCTTTGCCCTCGTTAGACTCCCCTCTGGAAGCGCTTTCACTGCAAGCTGCAGATTCCCTCCTAACAGCAAGCTTTAGGATAGGGTACTGAATTGTAACTTACTTTCGCCTAATAATGCGATTTTGGCAAAGAGACTATCTCCCGCAGGGAAGCTGCTACCATCAAATGTTTGCCCTCGTTAGACTCCCCTCTGGAAGCGCTTTCACTGCAAGCTGCAGATTCCCTCCTAACAGCAAGCTTTAGGATAGGGTACTGAATTGTAACTTAACTGAGGCTAATAATGCGATTTTGGCAAAGAGACTATCTCCCGCAGCGAAGCTGCTACCATCAAATCTTTGCTCTCGTTAGACTCCCCTCTGGAAGCGCTTTCACTGCAAGCTGCAGATTCCCTCCTAACAGCAAGCTTTAGGATAGGGTACTGAATTGTAACTTACTTTCGCCTAATAATGCGATTTTGGCAAAGAGACTATCTCCCGCAGGGAAGCTGCTACCATCAAATGTTTGCCCTCATTAGACTCCCCTCTGGAAGCGCTATCACTGCAAGCTGCAGATTCCCTCCTAACAGCAAGCTTTAGGATAGGGTACTGAATTGTAACTTAACTGAGGATAATAATGCGATTTTGGCAAAGAGACTATCTCCCGCAGGGAAGCTTCTACCATCAAATCTTTGCCCTCGTTAGACTCCCCTCTGGAAGCGCTTTCACTGCAAGCTGCAGATTCCCTCCTAACAGCAAGCTTTAGGATAGGGTACTGAATTGTAACTTACTTTCGCCTAATAAAGCGATTTTGGCAAAGAGACTATCTCCCGCAGGGAAGCTGCTACCATCAAATCTTTGCCCTCATTAGACTCCCCTCTGGAAGCGCTTTCACTGCAAGCTGCAGATTCCCTCCTAACAGCAAGCTTTAGGATAGGGTACTGAATTGTAACTTACTTTCGCCTAATAATGCGATTTTGGCAAAGAGACTATCTCCCGCAGGGAAGCTGCTACCATCAAATGTTTGCCCTCATTAGACTCCCCTCTGGAAGCGCTTTCACTGCAAGCTGCAGATTCCCTCCTAACAGCAAGCTTTAGGATAGGGTACTGAATTGTAACTTACTTTCGCCTAATAATGCGATTTTGGCAATGAGACTATCTCCCGCAGGGAAGCTGCTACCATCAAATGTTTGCCCTCATTAGACTCCCCTCTGGAAGCGCTTTCACTGCAAGCTGCAGATTCCCTCCTAACAGCAAGCTTTAGGATAGGGTACTGAATTGTAACTTAACTGAGGCTAAAAATGCGATTTTGTCAAAGAGACTATCTCCCGCAGGAAAGCTGCTACCATCAAATCTTTGCCCTCATTAGACTCCCCTCTGGAAGCGCTTTCACTGCAAGCTGCAGATTCCCTCCTAACAGCAAGCTTTAGGATAGGGTACTGAATTGTAACTTACTTTCGCCTAATAAAGCGATTTTGGCAAAGAGACTATCTCCCGCAGGGAAGCTGCTACCATCAAATGTTTGCCCTCATTGGACTCCCCTCTGGAAGCGCTTTCACTGCAAGCTGCAGATTCCCTCCTAACAGCAAGCTTTAGGATAGGGTACTGAATTGTAACTTACTTTCGCCTAATAATGCGATTTTGGCAATGAGAGTATCTCCCGCAGGGAAGCTGCTACCATCAAATGTTTGCCCTCATTAGACTCCCCTCTGGAAGCGCTTTCACTGCAAGCTGCAGATTCCCTCCTAACAGCAAGCTTTAGGATAGGGTACTGAATTGTAACTTACTTTCGCCTAATAATGCGATTTTGGCAATGAGACTATCTCCCGCAGGGAAGTTGCTACCATCAAATGTTTGCGCTCATTAGACTCCCCTCTGGAAGCGCTTTCACTGCAAGCTGCAGATTCCCTCCTAACAGCAAGCTTTAGGATAGGGTACTGAATTGTAACTTACTTTCGCCTAATAATGCAATTTTGGCAATGAGAGTATCTCCCGCAGGGAAGCTGCTACCATCAAATGTTTGCCCTCATTAGACTCCCCTCTGGAAGCGCTTTCACTGCAAGCTGCAGATTCCCTCCTAACAGCAAGCTTTAGGATAGGGTACTGAATTGTAACTTACTTTCGCCTAATAATGCGATTTTGGCAAAGAGACTATCTCCCGCAGGGAAGCTGCTACCATCAAATCTTTGCTCTCGTTAGACTCCCCTCTGGAAGCGCTTTCACTGCAAGCTGCAGATTCCCTCCTAACAGCAAGCTTTAGGATAGGGTACTGAATTGTAACTTACTTTCGCCTAATAATGCGATTTTGGCAATGAGACTATCTCCCGCAGGGAAGCTGCTACCATCAAATGTTTGCCCTCATTAGACTCCCCTCTGGAAGCGCTTTCACTGCAAGCTGCAGATTCCCTCCTAACAGCAAGCTTTAGGATAGGGTACTGAATTGTAACTTACTTTCGCCTAATAATGCAATTTTGGCAATGAGAGTATCTCCCGCAGGGAAGCTGCTACCATCAAATGTTTGCCCTCATTAGACTCCCCTCTGGAAGCGCTTTCACTGCAAGCTGCAGATTCCCTCCTAACAGCAAGCTTTAGGATAGGGTACTGAATTGTAACTTAACTGAGGCTAATAATGCGATTATGGCAAAGAGACTATCTCCCGCAGGGAAGCTGCTACCATCAAATCTTTGCTCTCGTTAGACTCCCCTCTGGAAGCGCTTTCACTGCAAGCTGCAGATTCCCTCCTAACAGCAAGCTTTAGGATAGGGTACTGAATTGTAACTTACTTTCGCCTAATAATGCGATTTTGGCAAAGAGACTATCTCCCGCAGGGAAGCTGCTACCATCAAATGTTTGCCCTCATTAGACTCCCCTCTGGAAGCGCTTTCACTGCAAGCTGCAGATTCCCTCCTAACAGCAAGCTTTAGGATAGGGTACTGAATTGTAACTTACTTTCGCCTAATAATGCGATTTTGGCAAAGAGACTATCTCCCGCAGGGAAGCTGCTACCATCAAATGTTTGCCCTCATTAGACTCCCCTCTGGAAGCGCTATCACTGCAAGCTGCAGATTCCCTCCTAACAGCAAGCTTTAGGATAGGGTACTGAATTGTAACTTAACTGAGGAAAATAATGCGATTTTGGCAAAGAGACAATCTCCCGCAGGGAAGCTGCTACCATCAAATCTTTGCCCTCGTTAGACTCCCCTCTGGAAGCGCTTTCACTGCAAGCTGCAGATTCCCTCCTAACAGCAAGCTTTAGGATAGGGTACTGAATTGTAACTTACTTTCGCCTAATAAAGCGATTTTGGCAAAGAGACTATCTCCCGCAGGGAAGCTGCTACCATCAAATCTTTGCCCTCATTAGACTCCCCTCTGGAAGCGCTTTCACTGCAAGCTGCAGATTCCCTCCTAACAGCAAGCTTTAGGATAGGGTACTGAATTGTAACTTACTTTCGCGTATTAAGGCGATTTTGGCAAAGAGAGTATCTCCCGCAGGGAAGCTGCTACCATCAAATGTTTGCCCTCATTAGACTCCCCTCTGGAAGCGCTTTCACTGCAAGCTGCAGATTCCCTCCTAACAGCAAGCTTTAGGATAGGGTACTGAATTGTAACTTACTTTCGCCTAATAATGCGATTTTGGCAAAGAGACTATCTCCCGCAGGGAAGCTGCTACCATCAAATGTTTGCCCTCATTAGACTCCCCTCTGGAAGCGCTTTCACTGCAAGCTGTAGATTCCCTCCTAACAGCAAGCTTTAGGATAGGGTACTGAATTGTAACTTACTTTCGCCTAATAATGCGATTTTGGCAAAGAGACTATCTCCCGCAGGGAAGCTGCTACCATCAAATGTTTGCCCTCATTAGACTCCTCTCTGGAAGCGCTTTCACTGCAAGCTGCAGATTCCCTCCTAACAGCAAGCTTTAGGATAGGGTACTGAATTGTAACTTACTTTCGCCTAATAATGCGATTTTGGCAAAGAGACTATCTCCCGCAGGGAAGCTGCTACCATCAAATGTTTGCCCTCATTAGACTCCCCTCTGGAAGCGCTTTCACTGCAAGCTGCAGATTCCCTCCTAACAGCAAGCTGTAGGACAGTGTACTGAATTGTAACTTAACTGCGGCTACTAAGGCGATTATGGCAAAGAGACTATCTCCCGCAGGGAAGCTGCTACCATCAAATGTTTGCCCTCATTAGACTCCCCTCTGGAAGCGCTTTCACTGCAAGCTGCAGATTCCCTCCTAACAGCAAGCTTTAGGATAGGGTACTGAATTGTAACTTACTTTCGCCTAATAATGCGATTTTGGCAAAGAGACTATCTCCCGCAGGGAAGCTGCTACCATCAAATGTTTGCCCTCATTAGACTCCTCTCTGGAAGCGCTTTCACTGCAAGCTGCAGATTCCCTCCTAACAGCAAGCTTTAGGATAGGGTACTGAATTGTAACTTACTTTAGCCTAATAATGCGATTTTGGCAAAGAGACTATCTCCCGCAGGGAAGCTGCTACCATAAAATCTTTGCCCTCGTTAGACTCCCCTCTGGAAGCGCTTTCACTGCAAGCTACAGATTCCCTCCTAACAGCAAGCTTTAGGATAGGGTACTGAATTGTAACTTACTTTCGCCTAATAATGCGATTTTGGCAAAGAGACTATCTCCCGCAGGAAAGCTGCTACCATCAAATCTTTGCCCTCGTTAGACTCCCCTCTGGAAGCGCTTTCACTGCAAGCTGCAGATTCCCTCCTAACAGCAAGCTTTAGGATAGGGTACTGAATTGTAACTTACTTTCGCCTAATAATGCGATTTTGGCAAAGAGAGTATCTCCCGCAGGGAAGCTGCTACCATCAAATGTTTGCCCTCATTAGACTCCTCTCTGGAAGCGCTTTCACTGCAAGCTGCAGATTCCCTCCTAACAGCAAGCTTTAGGATAGGGTACTGAATTGTAACTTACTTTCGCCTAATAATGCGATTTTGGCAAAGAGACTATCTCCCGCAGGGAAGCTGCTACCATCAAATGTTTGCCCTCATTAGACTCCCCTCTGGAAGCGCTTTCACTGCAAGCTGCAGATTCCCTCCTAACAGCAAGCTTTAGGATAGGGTACTGAATTGTAACTTACTTTCGCCTAATGATGCGATTTTGGCAAAGAGACTATCTCCCGCAGGGAAGCTGCTACCATCAAATGTTTGCCCTCATTAGACTCCCCTCTGGAAGCGCTTTCACTGCAAGCTGCAGATTCCCTCCTAACAGCAAGCTTTAGAATAGGGTACTGAATTGTAACTTAGTTTCGCCTAATAATGCGATTTTGGCAAAGAGACTATCTCCCGCAGGGAAGCTGCCACCATCAAATCTTTGCCCTCGTTAGACTCCCCTCTGGAAGCGCTTTCACTGCAAGCTGCAGATTCCCTCCTAACAGCAAGCTTTAGGATAGGGTACTGAATTGTAACTTACTTTCGCCTAATAATGCGATTTTGGCAAAGAGACTATCTCCCGCAGGGAAGCTGCTACCATCAAATGTTTGCCCTCATTAGACTCCCCTCTGGAAGCGCTTTCACTGCAAGCTGCAGATTCCCTCCTAACAGCAAGCTTTAGGATAGGGTACTGAATTGTAACTTAGTTTCGCCTAATAATGCGATTATGGCAAAGAGACTATCTCCCGCAGGGAAGCTGCTACCATCAAATGTTTGCCCTCATTAGACTCCCCTCTGGAAGCGCTTTCACTGCAAGCTGCAGATTCCCTCCTAACAGCAAACTTTAGGATAGTGTACTGAATTGTAACTTAACTGAGGCTAATAATGCGATTTTGGCAAAGAGACTATCTCCCGCAGGGAAGCTGCTACCATCAAATCTTTGCCCTCGTTAGACTCCCCTCTGGAAGCGCTTTCACTGCAAGCTGCAGATTCCCTCCTAACAGCAAGCTTTAGGATAAGGTACTGAATTGTAACTTAGTTTCGCCTAATAATGCGATTTTGGCAAAGAGACTATCTCCCGCAGGGAAGCTGCTACCATCAAATGTTTGCCCTCAAGAGACTCCCCTCTGGAAGCGCTTTCACTGCAAGCTGCAGATTCCCTCCTAACAGCAAGCTTTAGGATAGGGTACTGAATTGTAACTTAGTTTCGCCTAATAATGCGATTTTGGCAAAGAGACTATCTCCCGCAGGGAAGCTGCCACCATCAAATCTTTGCCCTCGTTAGACTCCCCTCTGGAAGCGCTTTCACTGCAAGCTACAGATTCCCTCCTAACAGCAAGCTTTAGGATAGGGTACTGAATTGTAACTTACTTTCGCCTAATAATGCGATTTTGGCAAAGAGAGTATCTCCCGCAGGGAAGCTGCTACCATCAAATGTTTGCCCTCATTAGACTCCCCTCTGGAAGCGCTTTCACTGCAAGCTGCAGATTCCCTCCTAACAGCAAGCTTTAGGATAGGGTACTGACTGAATTGTAACTTAGTTTCGCCTAATAATGCGATTATGGCAAAGAGACTATCTCCCGCAGGGAAGCTGCTACCATCAAATCTTTGCCCTCATTAGACTCCCCTCTGGAAGCGCTTTCACTGCAAGCTGCAGATTCCCTCCTAACAGCAAACTTTAGGATAGTGTACTGAATTGTAACTTAACTGAGGCTAATAATGCGATTTTGGCAAAGAGACTATCTCCCGCAGGGAAGCTGCTACCATCAAATCTTTGCCCTCGTTAGACTCCCCTCTGGAAGCGCTTTCACTGCAAGCTGCAGATTCCCTCCTAACAGCAAGCTTTAGGATAAGGTACTGAATTGTAACTTACTTTCGCCTAATAATGCGATTTTGGCAAAGAGAGTATCTCCCGCAGGGAAGCTGCTACCATCAAATGTTTGCCCTCAAGAGACTCCCCTCTGGAAGCGCTTTCACTGCAAGCTGCAGATTCCCTCCTAACAGCAAGCTTTAGGATAGGGTACTGAATTGTAACTTAGTTTCGCCTAATAATGCGATTTTGGCAAAGAGACTATCTCCCGCAGGAAGCTGCTACCATCAAATCTTTGCCCTCGTTAGACTCCCCTCTGGAAGCGCTTTCACTGCAAGCTACAGATTCCCTCCTAACAGCAAGCTTTAGGATAGGGTACTGAATTGTAACTTACTTTCGCCTAATAATGCGATTTTGGCAAAGAGACTATCTCCCGCAGGGAAGCTGCTACCATCAAATCTTTGCCTCGTTAGACTCCCCTCTGGAAGCGCTTTCACTGCAAGCTGCAGATTCCTCCTAACAGCAAGCTTTAGGATAGGGTACTGAATTGTAACTTACTTTCGCCTATTAAGGCGATTTTGGCAAAGAGAGTATCTCCCGCAGGGAAGCTGCTACCATCAAATCTTTGCCCTCATTAGACTCCCCTCTGGAAGCGCTTTCACTGCAAGCTGCAGATTCCCTCCTAACAGCAAGCTTTAGGATAGGGTACTGAATTGTAACTTACTTTCGCCTAATAATGCGATTTTGGCAAAGAGAGTATCTCCCGCAGGGAAGCTGCTACCATCAAATGTTTGCCCTCATTAGACTCCCCTCTGGAAGCGCTTTCACTGCAAGCTGCAGATTCCTCCTAACAGCAAGCTTTAGGATAGGGTACTGAATTGTAACTTACTTTAGCCTAATAATGCGATTTTGGCAAAGAGACTATCTCCCGCAGGGAAGCTGCTACCATAAAATCTTTGCCCTCGTTAGACTCCCCTCTGGAAGCGCTTTCACTGCAAGCTACAGATTCCCTCCTAACAGCAAGCTTTAGGATAGGGTACTGAATTGTAACTTACTTTCGCCTAATAATGCGATTTTGGCAAAGAGACTATCTCCCGCAGGAAAGCTGCTACCATCAAATCTTTGCCCTCGTTAGACTCCCCTCTGGAAGCGCTTTCCAGAGCTGGGCAAGATTCCCTCCTAACAGCAAGCTTTAGGATAGGGTACTGAATTGTAACTTACTTTCGCCTAATAATGCGATTTTGGCAAAGAGAGTATCTCCCGCAGGGAAGCTGCTACCATCAAATGTTTGCCCTCATTAGACTCCTCTCTGGAAGCGCTTTCACTGCAAGCTGCAGATTCCCTCCTAACAGCAAGCTTTAGGATAGGGTACTGAATTGTAACTTACTTTCGCCTAATAATGCGATTTTGGCAAAGAGACTATCTCCCGCATGGAAGCTGCTACCATCAAATGTTTGCCCTCATTAGACTCCCCTCTGGAAGCGCTTTCACTGCAAGCTGCAGATTCCCTCCTAACAGCAAGCTTTAGGATAGGGTACTGAATTGTAACTTACTTTCGCCTAATGATGCGATTTTGGCAAAGAGACTATCTCCCGCAGGGAAGCTGCTACCATCAAATGTTTGCCCTCATTAGACTCCCCTCTGGAAGCGCTTTCACTGCAAGCTGCAGATTCCCTCCTAACAGCAAGCTTTAGAATAGGGTACTGAATTGTAACTTACTTTCGCCTAATAATGCGATTTTGGCAAAGAGACTATCTCCCGCAGGGAAGCTGCCACCATCAAATCTTTGCCCTCGTTAGACTCCCCTCTGGAAGCGCTTTCACTGCAAGCTGCAGATTCCCTCCTAACAGCAAGCTTTAGGATAGGGTACTGAATTGTAACTTACTTTCGCCTAATAATGCGATTTTGGCAAAGAGACTATCTCCCGCAGGGAAGCTGCTACCATCAAATGTTTGCCCTCATTAGACTCCCCTCTGGAAGCGCTTTCACTGCAAGCTGCAGATTCCCTCCTAACAGCAAGCTTTAGGATAGGGTACTGAATTGTAACTTAGTTTCGCCTAATAATGCGATTATGGCAAAGAGACTATCTCCCGCAGGGAAGCTGCTACCATCAAATGTTTGCCCTCATTAGACTCCCCTCTGGAAGCGCTTTCACTGCAAGCTGCAGATTCCCTCCTAACAGCAAACTTTAGGATAGTGTACTGAATTGTAACTTAACTGAGGCTAATAATGCGATTTTGGCAAAGAGACTATCTCCCGCAGGGAAGCTGCTACCATCAAATCTTTGCCCTCATTAGACTCCCCTCTGGAAGCGCTTTCACTGCAAGCTGCAGATTCCCTCCTAACAGCAAGCTTTAGGATTAGGTACTGAATTGTAACTTACTTTCGCCTAATAATGCGATTTTGGCAAAGAGAGTATCTCCCGCAGGGAAGCTGCTACCATCAAATCTTTGCCCTCGATAGACTCCCCTCTGGAAGCGCTTTCACTGCAAGCTGCAGATTCCCTCCTAACAGCAAGCTTTAGGATAGGGTACTGAATTGTAACTTAGTTTCGCCTAATAATGCGATTTTGGCAAAGAGAGTATCTCCCGCAGGGAAGCTGCTACCATCAAATCTTTGCCCTCGCTAGACTCCCCTCTGGAAGCGCTTTCACTGCAAGCTACAGATTCCCTCCTAACAGCAAGCTTTAGGATAGGGTACTGAATTGTAACTTACTTTCGCCTAATAATGCGATTTTGGCAAAGAGACTATCTCCCGCAGGGAAGCTGCTACCATCAAATCTTTGCCCTCGTTAGACTCCCCTCTGGAAGCGCTTTCACTGCAAGCTGCAGATTCCCTCCTAACAGCAAGCTTTAGGATAGGGTACTGAATTGTAACTTACTTTCGCCTAATAATGCGATTTTGGCAAAGAGAGTATCTCCCGCAGGGAAGCTGCTACCATCAAATGTTTGCCCTCATTAGACTCCCCTCTGGAAGCGCTTTCACTGCAAGCTGCAGATTCCCTCCTAACAGCAAGCTTTAGGATAGGGTACTGAATTGTAACTTACTTTAGCCTAATAATGCGATTTTGGCAAAGAGACTATCTCCCGCAGGGAAGCTGCTACCATCAAATCTTTGCCCTCGTTAGACTCCCCTCTGGAAGCGCTTTCACTGCAAGCTACAGATTCCCTCCTAACAGCAAGCTTTAGGATAGGGTACTGAATTGTAACTTACTTTCGCCTAATAATGCGATTTTGGCAAAGAGACTATCTCCCGCAGGGAAGCTGCTACCATCAAATCTTTGCCCTCGTTAGACTCCCCTCTGGAAGCGCTTTCACTGCAAGCTGCAGATTCCCTCCTAACAGCAAGCTTTAGGATAGGGTACTGAATTGTAACTTACTTTCGCCTAATTATGCGATTTTGGCAAAGAGACTATCTCCCGCAGGGAAGCTGCTACCATCAAATGTTTGCCCTCATTAGACTCCTCTCTGGAAGCGCTTTCACTGCAAGCTGCAGATTCCCTCCTAACAGCAAGCTTTAGGATAGGGTACTGAATTGTAACTTACTTTCGCCTAATAATGCGATTTTGGCAAAGAGAGTATCTCCCGCAGGGAAGCTGCTACCATCAAATCTTTGCCCTCATTAGACTCCCCTCTGGAAGCGCTTTCACTGCAAGCTGCAGATTCCCTCCTAACAGCAAGCTTTAGGATAGGGTACTGAATTGTAACTTACTTTCGCCTAATAATGCGATTTTGGCAAAGAGAGTATCTCCCGCAGGGAAGCTGCTACCATCAAATGTTTGCCCTCATTAGACTCCCCTCTGGAAGCGCTTTCACTGCAAGCTGCAGATTCCCTCCTAACAGCAAGCTTTAGGATAAGGTACTGAATTGTAACTTACTTTCGCCTAATAATGCGATTTTGGCAAAGAGAGTATCTCCCGCAGGGAAGCTGCTACCATCAAATCTTTGCCCTCATTAGACTCCCCTCTGGAAGCGCTTTCACTGCAAGCTGCAGATTCCCTCCTAACAGCAAGCTTTAGGATAGGGTACTGAATTGTAACTTACTTTCGCCTAATAATGCGATTTTGGCAATGAGACTATCTCCCGCAGGGAAGCTGCTACCATCAAATGTTTGCCCTCATTAGACTCCCCTCTGGAAGCGCTTTCACTGCAAGCTGCAGATTCCCTCCTAACAGCAAGCTTTAGGATAGGGTACTGAATTGTAACTTACTTTCGCCTAATAATGCGATTTTGGCAAAGAGACTATCTCCCGCAGGGAAGCTGCTACCATCAAATCTTTGCCCTCATTAGACTCCTCTCTGGAAGCGCTTTCACTGCAAGCTGCAGATTCCCTCCTAACAGCAAGCTTTAGGATAGGGTACTGAATTGTAACTTACTTTCGCCTAATAATGCGATTTTGGCAAAGAGAGTATCTCCCGCAGGGAAGCTGCTACCATCAAATGTTTGCCCTCATTAGACTCCCCTCTGGAAGCGCTTTCACTGCAAGCTGCAGATTCCCTCCTAACAGCAAGCTTTAGGATAGGGTACTGAATTGTAACTTACTTTCGCCTAATAATGCGATTTTGGCAAAGAGACTATCTCCCGCAGGGAAGCTGCTACCATCAAATGTTTGCCCTCATTAGACTCCTCTCTGGAAGCGCTTTCACTGCAAGCTGCAGATTCCCTCCTAACAGCAAGCTTTAGGATAGGGTACTGAATTGTAACTTACTTTCGCCTAATAATGCGATTTTGGCAAAGAGAGTATCTCCCGCAGGGAAGCTGCTACCATCAAATCTTTGCCCTCATTAGACTCCCCTCTGGAAGCACTTTCACTGCAAGCTGCAGATTCCCTCCTAACAGCAAGCTTTAGGATAGGGTACTGAATTGTAACTTACTTTCGCCTAATAATGCGATTTTGGCAAAGAGAGTATCTCCCGCAGGGAAGCTGCTACCATCAAATCTTTGCCCTCATTAGACTCCCCTCTGGAAGCGCTTTCACTGCAAGCTGCAGATTCCCTCCTAACAGCAAGCTTTAGGATAAGGTACTGAATTGTAACTTACTTTCGCCTAATAATGCGATTTTGGCAAAGAGAGTATCTCCCGCAGGGAAGCTGCTACCATCAAATCTTTGCCCTCATTAGACTCCCCTCTGGAAGCGCTTTCACTGCAAGCTGCAGATTCCCTCCTAACAGCAAGCTTTAGGATAGGGTACTGAATTGTAACTTACTTTCGCCTAATAATGCGATTTTGGCAAAGAGAGTATCTCCCGCAGGGAAGCTGCTACCATCAAATCTTTGCCCTCATTAGACTCCCCTCTGGAAGCGCTTTCACTGCAAGCTACAGATTCCCTCCTAACAGCAAGCTTTAGGATAGGGTACTGAATTGTAACTTACTTTCGCCTAATAATGCGATTTTGGCAAAGAGACTATCTCCCGCAGGGAAGCTGCTACCATCAAATCTTTGCCCTCGTTAGACTCCCCTCTGGAAGCGCTTTCACTGCAAGCTGCAGATTCCCTCCTAACAGCAAGCTTTAGGATAGGGTACTGAATTGTAACTTACTTTCGCCTAATAATGCGATTTTGGCAAAGAGACTATCTCCCGCAGGGAAGCTGCTACCATCAAATCTTTGCCCTCATTAGACTCCTCTCTGGAAGCGCTTTCACTGCAAGCTGCAGATTCCCTCCTAACAGCAAGCTTTAGGATAGGGTACTGAATTGTAACTTACTTTCGCCTAATAATGCGATTTTGGCAAAGAGAGTATCTCCCGCAGGGAAGCTGCTACCATCAAATGTTTGCCCTCATTAGACTCCCCTCTGGAAGCGCTTTCACTGCAAGCTGCAGATTCCCTCCTAACAGCAAGCTTTAGGATAGGGTACTGAATTGTAACTTACTTTCGCCTAATAATGCGATTTTGGCAAAGAGACTATCTCCCGCAGGGAAGCTGCTACCATCAAATCTTTGCCCTCATTAGACTCCCCTCTGGAAGCGCTTTCACTGCAAGCTGCAGATTCCCTCCTAACAGCAAGCTTTAGGATAAGGTACTGAATTGTAACTTACTTTCGCCTAATAATGCGATTTTGGCAAAGAGAGTATCTCCCGCAGGGAAGCTGCTACCATCAAATCTTTGCCCTCATTAGACTCCCCTCTGGAAGCGCTTTCACTGCAAGCTGCAGATTCCCTCCTAACAGCAAGCTTTAGGATAGGGTACTGAATTGTAACTTACTTTCGCCTAATAATGCGATTTTGGCAAAGAGAGTATCTCCCGCAGGGAAGCTGCTACCATCAAATGTTTGCCCTCATTAGACTCCCCTCTGGAAGCGCTTTCACTGCAAGCTGCAGATTCCCTCCTAACAGCAAGCTTTAGGATAGGGTACTGAATTGTAACTTACTTTAGCCTAATAATGCGATTTTGGCAAAGAGACTATCTCCCGCAGGGAAGCTGCTACCATCAAATCTTTGCCCTCGTTAGACTCCCCTCTGGAAGCGCTTTCACTGCAAGCTACAGATTCCCTCCTAACAGCAAGCTTTAGGATAGGGTACTGAATTGTAACTTACTTTCGCCTAATAATGCGATTTTGGCAAAGAGACTATCTCCCGCAGGGAAGCTGCTACCATCAAATCTTTGCCCTCGTTAGACTCCCCTCTGGAAGCGCTTTCACTGCAAGCTGCAGATTCCCTCCTAACAGCAAGCTTTAGGATAGGGTACTGAATTGTAACTTACTTTCGCCTAATAATGCGATTTTGGCAAAGAGACTATCTCCCGCAGGGAAGCTGCTACCATCAAATCTTTGCCCTCATTAGACTCCTCTCTGGAAGCGCTTTCACTGCAAGCTGCAGATTCCCTCCTAACAGCAAGCTTTAGGATAGGGTACTGAATTGTAACTTACTTTCGCCTAATAATGCGATTTTGGCAAAGAGAGTATCTCCCGCAGGGAAGCTGCTACCATCAAATGTTTGCCCTCATTAGACTCCCCTCTGGAAGCGCTTTCACTGCAAGCTGCAGATTCCCTCCTAACAGCAAGCTGTAGGACAGTGTACTGAATTGTAACTTAACTGCGGCTACTAAGGCGATTATGGCAAAGAGACTATCTCCCGCAGGGAAGCTGCTACCATCAAATGTTTGCCCTCATTAGACTCCCCTCTGGAAGCGCTTTCACTGCAAGCTGCAGATTCCCTCCTAACAGCAAGCTTTAGGATAGGGTACTGAATTGTAACTTAACTGAGGCTAATAATGCGATTTTGGCAAAGAGACTATCTCCCGCAGGGAAGCTGCTACCATCAAATCTTTGCCCTCGTTAGACTCCCCTCTGGAAGCGCTTTCACTGCAAGCTGCAGATTCCCTCCTAACAGCAAGCTTTAGGATAGGGTACTGAATTGTAACTTAGTTTCGCCTAATAATGCGATTATGGCAAAGAGACTATCTCCCGCAGGGAAGCTGCTACCATCAAATGTTTGCCCTCATTAGACTCCCCTCTGGAAGCGCTTTCACTGCAAGCTGCAGATTCCCTCCTAACAGCAAACTTTAGGATAGTGTACTGAATTGTAACTTAACTGCGGCTAATAATGCGATTTTGGCAAAGAGACTATCTCCCGCAGGGAAGCTGCTACCATCAAATCTTTGCCCTCGTTAGACTCCCCTCTGGAAGCGCTTTCACTGCAAGCTGCAGATTCCCTCCTAACAGCAAGCTTTAGGATAAGGTACTGAATTGTAACTTACTTTCGCCTAATAATGCGATTTTGGCAAAGAGACTATCTCCCGCAGGGAAGCTGCTACCATCAAATGTTTGCCCTCAAGAGACTCCCCTCTGGAAGCGCTTTCACTGCAAGCTGCAGATTCCCTCCTAACAGCAAGCTTTAGGATAGGGTACTGAATTGTAACGTAGTTTCGCCTAATAATGCGATTTTGGCAAAGAGACTATCTCCCGCAGGGAAGCTGCTACCATCAAATGTTTGCCCTCAAGAGACTCCCCTCTGGAAGCGCTTTCACTGCAAGCTGCAGATTCCCTCCTAACAGCAAGCTTTAGGATAGGGTACTGAATTGTAACTTACTTTCGCCTAATAATGCGATTTTGGCAAAGAGAGTATCTCCCGCAGGGAAGCTGCTACCATCAAATCTTTGCCCTCATTAGACTCCCCTCTGGAAGCGCTTTCACTGCAAGCTGCAGATTCCCTCCTAACAGCAAGCTTTAGGATAGGGTACTGAATTGTAACTTACTTTCGCCTAATAATGCGATTTTGGCAAAGAGACTATCTCCCGCAGGGAAGCTGCTACCATCAAATCTTTGCCCTCATTAGACTCCCCTCTGGAAGCGCTTTCACTGCAAGCTGCAGATTCCCTCCTAACAGCAAGCTTTAGGATAAGGTACTGAATTGTAACTTACTTTCGCCTAATAATGCGATTTTGGCAAAGAGAGTATCTCCCGCAGGGAAGCTGCTACCATCAAATCTTTGCCCTCATTAGACTCCCCTCTGGAAGCGCTTTCACTGCAAGCTGCAGATTCCCTCCTAACAGCAAGCTGTAGGACAGTGTACTGAATTGTAACTTAACTGCGGCTACTAAGGCGATTATGGCAAAGAGACTATCTCCCGCAGGGAAGCTGCTACCATCAAATGTTTGCCCTCATTAGACTCCCCTCTGTAAGCGCTTTCACTGCAAGCTGCAGATTCCCTCCTAACAGCAAGCTTTAGGATAGGGTACTGAATTGTAACTTACTTTCGCCTAATAATGCGATTTTGGCAAAGAGAGTATCTCCCGCAGGGAAGATGCTACCATCAAATGTTTGCCCTCATTAGACTCCCCTCTGGAAGCGCTTTCACTGCAAGCTGCAGATTCCCTCCTAACAGCAAGCTTTAGGATAGGGTACTGAATTGTAACTTAGTTTCGCCTAATAATGCGATTATGGCAAAGAGACTATCTCCCGCAGGGAAGCTGCTACCATCAAATGTTTGCCCTCATTAGACTCCCCTCTGGAAGCGCTTTCACTGCAAGCTGCAGATTCCCTCCTAACAGCAAACTTTAGGATAGTGTACTGAATTGTAACTTAACTGAGGCTAATAATGCGATTTTGGCAAAGAGACTATCTCCCGCAGGGAAGCTGCTACCATCAAATCTTTGCCCTCGTTAGACTCCCCTCTGGAAGCGCTTTCACTGCAAGCTGCAGATTCCCTCCTAACAGCAAGCTTTAGGATAAGGTACTGAATTGTAACTTACTTTCGCCTAATAATGCGATTTTGGCAAAGAGACTATCTCCCGCAGGGAAGCTGCTACCATCAAATCTTTGCCCTCAAGAGACTCCCCTCTGGAAGCGCTTTCACTGCAAGCTGCAGATTCCCTCCTAACAGCAAGCTTTAGGATAGGGTACTGAATTGTAACGTAGTTTCGCCTAATAATGCGATTTTGGCAAAGAGACTATCTCCCGCAGGGAAGCTGCTACCATCAAATCTTTGCCCTCGTTAGACTCCCCTCTGGAAGCGCTTTCACTGCAAGCTACAGATTCCCTCCTAACAGCAAGCTTTAGGATAGGGTACTGAATTGTAACTTACTTTCGCCTAATAATGCGATTTTGGCAAAGAGACTATCTCCCGCAGGGAAGCTGCTACCATCAAATCTTTGCCCTCGTTAGACTCCCCTCTGGAAGCGCTTTCACTGCAAGCTGCAGATTCCCTCCTAACAGCAAGCTTTAGGATAGGGTACTGAATTGTAACTTAGTTTCGCCTAATAATGCGATTTTGGCAAAGAGAGTATCTCCCGCAGGGAAGCTGCTACCATCAAATCTTTGCCCTCATTAGACTCCCCTCTGGAAGCGCTTTCACTGCAAGCTGCAGATTCCCTCCTAACAGCAAGCTTTAGGATAGGGTACTGAATTGTAACTTACTTTAGCCTAATAATGCGATTTTGGCAAAGAGACTATCTCCCGCAGGGAAGCTGCTACCATAAAATCTTTGCCCTCATTAGACTCCCCTCTGGAAGCGCTTTCACTGCAAGCTGCAGATTCCCTCCTAACAGCAAGCTTTAGGATAAGGTACTGAATTGTAACTTACTTTCGCCTAATAATGCGATTTTGGCAAAGAGACTATCTCCCGCAGGGAAGCTGCTACCATCAAATCTTTGCCCTCGTTAGACTCCCCTCTGGAAGCGCTTTCACTGCAAGCTACAGATTCCCTCCTAACAGCAAGCTTTAGGATAGGGTACTGAATTGTAACTTAGTTTCGCCTAATAATGCGATTTTGGCAAAGAGACTATCTCCCGCAGAGAAGCTGCTACCATCAAATGTTTGCCCTCATTAGACTCCCCTCTGGAAGCGCTTTCACTGCAAGCTGCAGATTCCCTCCTAACAGCAAGCTTTAGGATAGGGTACTGAATTGTAACTTAACTGCGGCTACTAAGGCGATTATGGCAAAGAGACTATCTCCCGCAGGGAAGCTGCTACCATCAAATGTTTGCCCTCATTAGACTCCCCTCTGGAAGCGCTTTCACTGCAAGCTGCAGATTCCCTCCTATCAGCAAGCTTTAGGATAGGGTACTGAATTGTATCTTAGTTTCGCCTAATAATGCGATTTTGGCAAAGAGAATATCTCCCGCAGGGAAGCTGCTACCATTAAATGTTTGCCCTCATTAGACTCCCCTCTGGAAGCGCTTTCACTGCAAGCTGCAGATTCCCTCCTAACAGCAAGCTTTAGGATAGGGTACTGAATTGTAACTTACTTTCGCCTAATAATGCGATTTTGGCAAAGAGACTATCTCCCGCAGGGAAGCTGCTACCATCAAATGTTTGCCCTCATTAGACTCCCCTCTGGAAGCGCTTTCACTGCAAGCTGCAGATTCCCTCCTAACAGCAAGCTTTAGGATAGGGTACTGAATTGTAACTTAACTGAGGCTAATAATGCGATTTTGGCAAAGAGACTATCTCCCGCAGGGAAGCTGTTACCATCAAATCTTTGCCCTCATTAGACTCCCCTCTGGAAGCGCATTCACTGCAAGCTGCAGATTCCCTCCTAACAGCAAGCTTTAGGATAGGGTACTGAATTGTAACTTACTTTCGCCTAATAATGCGATTTTGGCAAAGAGACTATCTCCCGCAGGGAAGCTGCTACCATCAAATGTTTGCCCTCATTAGACTCCCCTCTGGAAGCGCTTTCACTGCAAGCTGCAGATTCCCTCCTAACAGCAAGCTTTAGGATAGGGTACTGAATTGTAACTTACTTTCGCCTAATAATGCGATTTTGGCAAAGAGACTATCTCCCACAGGGAAGCTGCTACCATCAAATCTTTGCCCTCATTAGACTCCCCTCTGGAAGCGCTTTCACTGCAAGCTGCAGATTCCCTCCTAACAGCAAGCTTTAGGATAGGGTACTGAATTGTAACTTACTTTCGCCTAATAATGCGATTTTGGCAAAGAGACTATCTCCCGCAGGGAAGCTGCTACCATCAAATCTTTGCCCTCGTTAGACTCCCCTCTGGAATCGCTTTCACTGCAAGCTGCAGATTCCCTCCTAACAGCAAGCTTTAGGATAGGGTACTGAATTGTAACTTACTTTCGCCTAATAATGCGATTTTGGCAAAGAGACTATCTCCCGCAGGGAAGCTGCTACCATCAAATGTTTGCCCTCATTAGACTCCCCTCTGGAAGCGCTTTCACTGCAAGCTGCAGATTCCCTCCTAACAGCAAGCTTTAGGATAGGGTACTGAATTGTAACTTACTTTCGCCTAATAATGCGATTTTGGCAAAGAGACTATCTCCCGCAGGGAAGCTGCTACCATCAAATGTTTGCCCTCATTAGACTCCCCTCTGGAAGCGCTTTCACTGCAAGCTGCAGATTCCCTCCTAACAGCAAGCTTTAGGATAAGGTACTGAATTGTAACTTACTTTCGCCTAATAATGCGATTTTGGCAAAGAGAGTATCTCCCGCAGGGAAGCTGCTGCCATCAAATGTTTGCCCTCATTAGACTCCCCTCTGGAAGCGCTTTCACTGCAAGCTGCAGATTCCCTCCTAACAGCAAGCTTTAGGATAGGGTACTGAATTGTAACTTAACTGAGGCTAATAATGCGATTTTGGCAAAGAGACTATCTCCCGCAGGGAAGCTGCTACCATCAAATGTTTGCCCTCATTAGACTCCCCTCTGGAAGCGCTTTCACTACAAGCTGCAGATTCCCTCCTAACAGCAAGCTTTATGATAGGGTACTGAATTGTAACTTACTTTCGCCTAATAATGCGATTTTGGCAAAGAGACTATCTCCCGCAGGGAAGCTGCTACCATCAAATGTTTGCCCTCATTAGACTCCCCTCTGGAAGCGCTTTCACTGCAAGCTGCAGATTCCCTCCTAACAGCAAACTTTAGGATAGTGTACTGAATTGTAACTTAACTGCGGCTAAAAATGCGATTTTGGCAAAGAGACTATCTCCCGCAGGGAAGCTGCTACCATCAAATGTTTGCCCTCATTAGACTCCCCTCTGGAAGCGCTTTCACTGCAAGCTGCAGATTCCCTCCTAACAGCAAGCTTTAGGATTGGGTACTGAATTGTAACTTACTTTCGCCTAATAATGCGATTTTGGCAAAGAGAGTATCTCCCGCAGGGAAGCTGCTACCATCAAATGTTTGCCCTCATTAGACTCCCCTCTGGAAGCGCTTTCACTGCAAGCTGCAGATTCCCTCCTAACAGCAAGCTTTAGGGTAGGGTACTGAATTGTATCTTAACTGAGGCTAATAATGCGATTTTGGCAAAGAGACTATCTCCCGCAGGGAAGCTGCTACCATCAAATCTTTGCCCTCGTTAGACTCCCCTCTGGAAGCGCTTTCACTGCAAGCTGCAGATTCCCTCCTAACAGCAAGCTTTAGGATAAGGTACTGAATTGTAACTTACTTTCGCCTAATAATGCGATTTTGGCAAAGAGAGTATCTCCCGCAGGGAAGCTGCTGCCATCAAATGTTTGCCCTCATTAGACTCCCCTCTGGAAGCGCTTTCACTGCAAGCTGCAGATTCCCTCCTAACAGCAAGCTTTAGGATAGGGTACTGAATTGTAACTTAACTGAGGCTAATAATGCGATTTTGGCAAAGAGACTATCTCCCGCAGGGAAGCTGCTACCATCAAATGTTTGCCCTCATTAGACTCCCCTCTGGAAGCGCTTTCACTACAAGCTGCAGATTCCCTCCTAACAGCAAGCTTTATGATAGGGTACTGAATTGTAACTTACTTTCGCCTAATAATGCGATTTTGGCAAAGAGACTATCTCCCGCAGGGAAGCTGCTACCATCAAATGTTTGCCCTCATTAGACTCCCCTCTGGAAGCGCTTTCACTGCAAGCTGCAGATTCCCTCCTAACAGCAAACTTTAGGATAGTGTACTGAATTGTAACTTAACTGCGGCTAAAAATGCGATTTTGGCAAAGAGACTATCTCCCGCAGGGAAGCTGCTACCATCAAATCTTTGCCCTCATTAGACTCCCCTCTGGAAGCGCTTTCACTGCAAGCTGCAGATTCCCTCCTAACAGCAAGCTTTAGGGTAGGGTACTGAATTGTATCTTAACTGAGGCTAATAATGCGATTTTGGCAAAGAGACTATCTCCCGCAGGGAAGCTGCTACCATCAAATGTTTGCCCTCATTAGACTCCCCTCTGGAAGCGCTTTCACTGCAAGCTGCAGATTCCCTCCTAACAGCAAGCTTTAGGATAGGGTACTGAATTGTCACTTAGTTTCGCCTAATAATGCGATTATGGCAAAGAGACTATCTCCCGCAGGGAAGCTGCTACCATCAAATCTTTGCCCTCATTAGACTCCCCTCTGGAAGCGCTTTCACTGCAAGCTGCAGATTCCCTCCTAACAGCAAGCTTTAGGGTAGGGTACTGAATTGTAACTTAACTGAGGCTAATAATGCGATTTTGGCAAAGAGACTATCTCCCGCAGGGAAGCTTCTACCATCAAATCTTTGCCCTCATTAGACTCCCCTCTGGAAGCGCTTTCACTGCAAGCTGCAGATTCCCTCCTAATAGCAAGCTTTAGGATAGGGTACTGAATTGTAACTTACTTTCGCCTAATAATGCGATTTTGGCAAAGAGACTATCTCCCGCAGGGAAGCTGCTACCATCAAATGTTTGCCCTCATTAGACTCCCCTCTGGAAGCGCTTTCACTGCAAGCTGCAGATTCCTACCTAACAGCAAGCTTTAGGATAGGGTACTGAATTGTAACTTACTTTCGCCTAATAATGCGATTTTGGCAAAGAGACTATCTCCCGCAGGGAAGCTGCCACCATCAAATCTTTGCCCTCGTTAGACTCCCTTCTGGAATCGCTTTCACTGCAAGCTGCAGATTCCCTCCTAACAGCAAGCTTTAGGATAGGGTACTGAATTGTAACTTACTTTCGCCTAATAATGCGATTTTGGCAAAGAGACTATCTCCCGCAGGGAAGCTGCTACCATCAAATGTTTGCCCTCATTAGACTCCCCTCTGGAAGCGCTTTCACTGCAAGCTGCAGATTCCCTCCTAACAGCAAGCTTTAGGATAGGGTACTGAATTGTAACTTACTTTCGCCTAATAATGCGATTATGGCAAAGAGACTATCTCCCGCAGGGAAGCTGCTACCATCAAATGTTTGCCCTCATTAGACTCCCCTCTGGAAGCGCTTTCACTGCAAGCTGCAGATTCCCTCCTAACAGCAAACTTTAGGATAGTGTACTGAATTGTATCTTAACTGCGGCTAATAATGCGATTTTGGCAAAGAGACTATCTCCCGCAGGGAAGCTGCTACCATCAAATCTTTGCCCTCGTTAGACTCCCCTCTGGAAGTGCTTTCACTGCAAGCTGCAGATTCCCTCCTAACAGCAAGCTTTAGGATAAGGTACTGAATTGTAACTTACTTTCGCGTAATAATGCGATTTTGGCAAAGAGAGTATCTCCCGCAGGGAAGCTGCTACCATCAAATGTTTGCCCTCAAGAGACTCCCCTCTGGAAGCGCTTTCACTGCAAGCTGCAGATTCCCTCCTAACAGCAAGCTTTAGGATAGGGTACTGAATTGTAACTTACTTTCGCCTAATAATGCGATTTTGGCAAAGAGACTATCTCCCGCAGGGAAGCTGCTACCATCAAATCTTTGCCCTCGTTAGACTCCCCTCTGGAAGCGCTTGCACTGCAAGCTACAGATTTCCTCCTAACAGCAAGCTTTAGGATAGGGTACTGAATTGTAACTTACTTTCGCCTAATAATGCGATTTTGGCAAAGAGACTATCTCCCGCAGGGAAGCTGCTACCATCAAATCTTTGCCCTCGTTAGACTCCCCTCTGGAAGCGCTTGCACTGCAAGCTACAGATTCCCTCCTAACAGCAAGCTTTAGGATAGGGTACTGAATTGTAACTTACTTTCGCGTATTAAGGCGATTTTGGCAAAGAGAGTATCTCCCGCAGGGAAGCTGCTACCATCAAATGTTTGCCCTCATTAGACTCCCCTCTGGAAGCGGTTTCACTGCAAGCTGCAGATTCCCTCCTAACAGCAAGCTTTAGGATAGGGTACTGAATTGTAACTTACTTTCGCCTAATAATGCGATTTTGGCAAAGAGAGTATCTCCCGCAGGGAAGCAGCTACCATCAAATGTTTGCCCTCATTAGACTCCCCTCTGGAAGCGCTTTCACTGCAAGCTGTAGATTCCCTCCTAACAGCAAGCTTTAGGATAGGGTACTGAATTGTAACTTACTTTCGCCTAATAATGCGATTTTGGCAAAGAGACTATCTCCCGCAGGGAAGCTGCTACCATCAAATGTTTGCCCTCATTAGACTCCTCTCTGGAAGCGCTTTCACTGCAAGCTGCAGATTCCCTCCTAACAGCAAGCTTTAGGATAGGGTACTGAATTGTAACTTACTTTCGCCTAATAATGCGATTTTGGCAAAGAGACTATCTCCCGCAGGGAAGCTGCTACCATCAAATGTTTGCCCTCATTAGACTCCCCTCTGGAAGCGCTTTCACTACAAGCTGCAGATTCCCTCCTAACAGCAAGCTTTAGGATAGGGTAATGAATTGTAACTTACTTTCGCCTAATAATGCGATTTTGGCAGAGAGACTATCTCCCGCAGGGAAGCTGCTACCATCAAATGTTTGCCCTCATTAGACTCCCCTCTGGAAGCGCTTTCACTGCAAGCTGCAGATTCCCTCCTAACAGCAAGCTTTAGGATAGGGTACTGAATTGTAACTTACTTTCGCCTAATAATGCGATTTTGGCAAAGAGACTATCTCCCGCAGGGAAGCTGCTACCATCAAATGTTTGCCCTCGTTAGACTCCTCTCTGGAAGCGCTTTCACTGCAAGCTGCAGATTCCCTCCTAACAGCAAGCTTTAGGATAGTTTACTGAATTGTAACTTACGTTCGCCTAATAATGCGATTTTGGCAAAGAGACTATCTCCCGCAGGGAAGCTGCTGCCATCAAATGTTTGCCCTCATTAGACTCCCCTCTGGAAGCGCTTTCACTGCAAGCTGCAGATTCCCTCCTAACAGCAAGCTTTAGGATAGGGTACTGAATTGTAACTTACTTTAGCCTAATAATGCGATTTTGGCAAAGAGAGTATCTCCCGCAGGGAAGCTGCTACCATCAAATGTTTGCCCTCATTAGACTCCCCTCTGGAAGCGCTTTCACTGCAAGCTGCAGATTCCCTCCTAACAGCAAGCTTTAGGATAGGGTACTGAATTGTAACTTAACTGAGGCTAATAAAGCGATTTTGGAAAAGAGACTATCTCCCGCAGGGAAGCTGCTACCATCAAATCTTTGCCCTCGTTAGACTCCCCTCTGGAAGTGCTTTCACTGCAAGCTGCAGATTCCCTCCTAACAGCAAGCTTTAGGATAAGGTACTGAATTGTAACTTACTTTCGCCTAATAATGCGATTTTGGCAATGAGAGTATCTCCCGCAGGGAAGCTGCTACCATCAAATGTTTGCCCTCATTAGACTCCCCTCTGGAAGCGCTTTCACTGCAAGCTGCAGATTCCCTCCTAACAGCAAGCTTTAGGATAGGGTACTGAATTGTAACTTAACTGAGGCTAATAATGCGATTTTGGCAAAGAGACTATCTCCCGCAGGGAAGCTGCTACCATCAAATGTTTGCCCTCATTAGACTCCCCTCTGGAAGCGCTTTCACTACAAGCTGCAGATTCCCTCCTAACAGCAAGCTTTAGGATAGGGTACTGAATTGTAACTTACTTTCGCCTAATAATGCGATTTTGGCAGAGAGACTATCTCCCGCAGGGAAGCTGCTACCATCAAATGTTTGCCCTCATTAGACTCCCCTCTGGAAGCGCTTTCACTGCAAGCTGCAGATTCCCTCCTAACAGCAAGCTTTAGGATAGGGTACTGAATTGTAACTTACTTTCGCCTAATAATGCGATTTTGGCAAAGAGACTATCTCCCGCAGGGAAGCTGCTACCATCAAATGTTTGCCCTCGTTAGACTCCTCTCTGGAAGCGCTTTCACTGCAAGCTTCAGATTCCCTCCTAACAGCAAGCTTTAGGATAGTTTACTGAATTGTAACTTACGTTCGCCTAATAATGCGATTTTGGCAAAGAGAGTATCTCCCGCAGGGAAGCTGCTGCCATCAAATGTTTGCCCTCATTAGACTCCCCTCTGGAAGCGCTTTCACTGCAAGCTGCAGATTCCCTCCTATCAGCAAGCTTTAGGATAGGGTACTGAATTGTATCTTAGTTTCGCCTAATAATGCGATTTTGGCAAAGAGAATATCTCCCGCAGGGAAGCTGCTACCATCAAATGTTTGCCCTCATTAGACTCCCCTCTGGAAGTGCATTCACTGCAAGCTACAGATTCCCTCATAACAGCAAGCTTTAGGATAGGGTACTGAATTGTAACTTACTTTCGCCTAATAATGCGATTTTGGCAAAGAGACTATCTCCCGCAGGGAAGCTGCTACCATCAAATGTTTGCCCTCATTAGACTCCCCTCTGGAAGCGCTTTCACTGCAAGCTGCAGATTCCCTCCTAACAGCAAGCTTTAGGATAGGGTACTGAATTGTAACTTAACTGAGGCTAATAATGCGTTTTTGGCAAAGAGACTATCTCCCGCAGGGAAGCTGCTACCATCAAATGTTTGCCCTCATTAGACTCCCCTCTGGAAGCGCTTTCACTGCAAGCTGCAGATTCCCTCCTAACAGCAAGCTTTAGGATAGGGTACTGAATTGTAACTTACTTTCACCTAATAATGCGATTTTAGCAAAGAGACTATCTCCCGCAGGGAAGCTGCTGCCATCAAATGTTTGCCCTCATTAGACTCCCCTCTGGAAGCGCTTTCACTGCAAGCTGCAGATTCCCTCCTAACAGCAAGCTTTAGGATAGGGTACTGAATTGTAACTTACTTTCGCCTAATAATGCGATTTTGGCAAGAGACTATCTCCCGCAGGGAAGCTGCTACCATCAAATCTTTGCCCTCGTTAGACTCCCCTCTGGAAGCGCTTTCACTGCAAGCTGCAGATTCCCTCCTAACAGCAAGCTTTTGGATAGGGTACTGAATTGTAACTTACTTTCGCCTAATAATGCGATTTTGGCAAAGAGACTATCTCCCGCAGGGAAGCTGCTACCATCAAATGTTTGCCCTCATTAGACTCCCCTCTGGAAGCGCTTTCACTGCAAGCTGCAGATTCCCTCCTAACAGCAAGCTTTAGGATAGGGTACTGAATTGTATCTTAACTGCGGCTAATAATGCGATTTTGGCAAAGAGACTATCTCCCGCAGGGAAGCTGCTACCATCAAATCTTTGCCCTCGTTAGACTCCCCTCTGGAAGTGCTTTCACTGCAAGCTGCAGATTCCCTCCTAACAGCAAGCTTTAGGATAAGGTACTGAATTGTAACTTACTTTCGCGTAATAATGCGATTTTGGCAAAGAGAGTATCTCCCGCAGGGAAGCTGCTACCATCAAATCTTTGCCCTCAAGAGACTCCCCTCTGGAAGCGCTTTCACTGCAAGCTGCAGATTCCCTCCTAACAGCAAGCTTTAGGATAGGGTACTGAATTGTAACTTACTTTCGCCTAATAATGCGATTTTGGCAAAGAGACTATCTCCCGCAGGGAAGCTGCTACCATCAAATCTTTGCCCTCGTTAGACTCCCCTCTGGAAGCGCTTTCACTGCAAGCTACAGATTTCCTCCTAACAGCAAGCTTTAGGATAGGTTACTGAATTGTAACTTACTTTCGCCTAATAATGCGATTTTGGCAAAGAGAGTATCTCCCGCAGGGAAGCTGCTACCATCAAATCTTTGCCCTCGTTAGACTCCTCTCTGGAAGCGCTTTCACTGCAAGCTGCAGATTCCCTCCTAACAGCAAGCTTTAGGATAGGGTACTGAATTGTAACTTACTTTCGCGTATTAAGGCGATTTTGGCAAAGAGAGTATCTCCCGCAGGGAAGCTGCTACCATCAAATGTTTGCCCTCATTAGACTCCCCTCTGGAAGCGGTTTCACTGCAAGCTGCAGATTCCCTCCTAACAGCAAGCTTTAGGATAGGGTACTGAATTGTAACTTACTTTCGCCTAATAATGCGATTTTGGCAAAGAGAGTATCTCCCGCAGGGAAGCAGCTACCATCAAATGTTTGCCCTCATTAGACTCCCCTCTGGAAGCGCTTTCACTGCAAGCTGTAGATTCCCTCCTAACAGCAAGCTTTAGGATAGGGTACTGAATTGTAACTTACTTTCGCCTAATAATGCGATTTTGGCAAAGAGACTATCTCCCGCAGGGAAGCTGCTACCATCAAATGTTTGCCCTCATTAGACTCCTCTCTGGAAGCGCTTTCACTGCAAGCTGCAGATTCCCTCCTAACAGCAAGCTTTAGGATAGGGTACTGAATTGTAACTTACTTTCGCCTAATAATGCGATTTTGGCAAAGAGACTATCTCCCGCAGGGAAGCTGCTACCATCAAATGTTTGCCCTCATTAGACTCCCCTCTGGAAGCGCTTTCACTGCAAGCTGCAGATTCCCTCCTAACAGCAAGCTGTAGGACAGTGTACTGAATTGTAACTTAACTGCGGCTACTAAGGCGATTTTGGCAAAGAGAGTATCTCCCGCAGGGAAGCTGCTACCATCAAATGTTTGCCCTCATTAGACTCCCCTCTGGAAGCGCTTTCACTGCAAGCTGCAGATTCCCTCCTAACAGCAAGCTTTAGGATAGGGTACTGAATTGTAACTTACTTTAGCCTAATAATGCGATTTTGGCAAAGAGACTATCTCCCGCAGGGAAGCTGCTACCATCAAATGTTTGCCCTCATTAGACTCCTCTCTGGAAGCGCTTTCACTGCAAGCTGCAGATTCCCTCCTAACAGCAAGCTTTAGGATAAGGTACTGAAATGAAACTTAGTTTCGCCTAATAATGCGATTTTGGCAAAGAGAGTATCTCCCGCAGGGAAGCTGCTACCATCAAATGTTTGCCCTCATTAGACTCCCCTCTGGAAGCGCTTTCACTGCAAGCTGCAGATTCCCTCCTAACAGCAAGCTTTAGGATAGGGTACTGAATTGTAACTTAACTGAGGCTAATAATGCGATTTTGGCAAAGAGACTATCTCCCGCAGGGAAGCTGCTACCATCAAATGTTTGCCCTCATTAGACTCCCCTCTGGAAGCGCTTTCACTGCAAGCTGCAGATTCCCTCCTAACAGCAAACTTTAGGATAGTGTACTGAATTGTATCTTAACTGCGGCTAATAATGCGATTTTGGCAAAGAGACTATCTCCCGCAGGGAAGCTGCTACCATCAAATCTTTGCCCTCGTTAGACTCCCCTCTGGAAGTGCTTTCACTGCAAGCTGCAGATTCCCTCCTAACAGCAAGCTTTAGGATAAGGTACTGAATTGTAACTTACTTTCGCGTAATAATGCGATTTTGGCAAAGAGAGTATCTCCCGCAGGGAAGCTGCTACCATCAAATCTTTGCCCTCAAGAGACTCCCCTCTGGAAGCGCTTTCACTGCAAGCTGCAGATTCCCTCCTAACAGCAAGCTTTAGGATAGGGTACTGAATTGTAACTTACTTTCGCCTAATAATGCGATTTTGGCAAAGAGACTATCTCCCGCAGGGAAGCTGCTACCATCAAATCTTTGCCCTCGTTAGACTCCCCTCTGGAAGTGCTTGCACTGCAAGCTACAGATTTCCTCCTAACAGCAAGCTTTAGGATAGGGTACTGAATTGTAACTTACTTTCGCCTAATAATGCGATTTTGGCAAAGAGACTATCTCCCGCAGGGAAGCTGCTACCATCAAATCTTTGCCCTCGTTAGAATCCCCTCTGGAAGCGCTTTCACTGCAAGCTGCAGATTCCCTCCTAACAGCAAGCTTTAGGATAGGGTACTGAATTGTAACTTACTTTCGCGTATTAAGGCGATTTTGGCAAAGAGAGTATCTCCCGCAGGGAAGCTGCTACCATCAAATGTTTGCCCTCATTAGACTCCCCTCTGGAAGCGGTTTCACTGCAAGCTGCAGATTCCCTCCTAACAGCAAGCTTTAGGATAGGGTACTGAATTGTAACTTACTTTCGCCTAATAATGCGATTTTGGCAAAGAGACTATCTCCCGCAGGGAAGCTGCTACCATCAAATGTTTGCCCTCATTAGACTCCTCTCTGGAAGCGCTTTCACTGCAAGCTGCAGATTCCCTCCTAACAGCAAGCTTTAGGATAGGGTACTGAATTGTAACTTACTTTCGCCTAATAATGCGATTTTGGCAAAGAGACTATCTCCCGCAGGGAAGCTGCTACCATCAAATGTTTGCCCTCATTAGACTCCCCTCTGGAAGCGCTTTCACTGCAAGCTGCAGATTCCCTCCTAACAGCAAGCTGTAGGACAGTGTACTGAATTGTAACTTAACTGCGGCTACTAAGGCGATTTTGGCAAAGAGAGTATCTCCCGCAGGGAAGCTGCTACCATCAAATGTTTGCCCTCATTAGACTCCCCTCTGGAAGCGCTTTCACTGCAAGCTGCAGATTCCCTCCTAACAGCAAGCTTTAGGATAGGGTACTGAATTGTAACTTACTTTAGCCTAATAATGCGATTTTGGCAAAGAGACTATCTCCCGCAGGGAAGCTGCTACCATCAAATGTTTGCCCTCATTAGACTCCTCTCTGGAAGCGCTTTCACTGCAAGCTGCAGATTCCCTCCTAACAGCAAGCTTTAGGATAGGGTACTGAATTGTAACTTAACTGCGGCTACTAAGGCGATTATGGCAAAGAGACTATCTCCCGCAGGGAAGCTGCTACCATCAAATCTTTGCCCTCGTTAGACTCCCCTCTGGAAGCGCTTTCACTGCAAGCTGCAGATTCCCTCCTAACAGCAAGCTTTAGGATAAGGTACTGAATTGTAACTTACTTTCGCCTAATAATGCGATTTTGGCAAAGAGAGTATCTCCCGCAGGGAAGCTGCTACCATCAAATGTTTGCCCTCAAGAGACTCCCCTCTGGAAGCGCTTTCACTGCAAGCTGCAGATTCCCTCCTAACAGCAAGCTTTAGGATAGGGTACTGAATTGTAACTTAGTTTCGCCTAATAATGCGATTTTGGCAAAGAGACTATCTCCCGCAGGGAAGCTGCTACCATCAAATCTTTGCCCTCGTTAGACTCCCCTCTGGAAGCGCTTTCACTGCAAGCTACAGATTCCCTCCTAACAGCAAGCTTTAGGATAGGGTACTGAATTGTAACTTACTTTCGCCTAATAATGCGATTTTGGCAAAGAGACTATCTCCTGCAGGGAAGCTGCTACCATCAAATCTTTGCCCTCGTTAGACTCCCCTCTGGAAGCGCTTTCACTGCAAGCTGCAGATTCCCTCCTAACAGCAAGCTTTAGGATAGGGTACTGAATTGTAACTTACTTTCGCCTATTAAGGCGATTTTGGCAAAGAGAGTATCTCCCGCAGGGAAGCTGCTACCATCAAATGTTTGCCCTCGTTAGACTCCCCTCTGGAAGCGCTTTCACTGCAAGCTGCAGATTCCCTCCTAACAGCAAGCTTTAGGATAGGGTACTGAATTGTAACTTACTTTCGCCTATTAAGGCGATTTTGGCAAAGAGAGTATCTCCCGCAGGGAAGCTGCTACCATCAAATCTTTGCCCTCATTAGACTCCCCTCTGGAAGCGCTTTCACTGCAAGCTGCAGATTCCCTCCTAACAGCAAGCTTTAGGATAGGGTACTGAATTGTAACTTACTTTCGCCTAATAATGCGATTTTGGCAAAGAGAGTATCTCCCGCAGGGAAGCTGCTACCATCAAATCTTTGCCCTCATTAGACTCCCCTCTGGAAGCGCTTTCACTGCAAGCTGCAGATTCCCTCCTAACAGCAAGCTTTAGGATAGGGTACTGAATTGTAACTTACTTTCGCCTAATAATGAGATTTTGGCAAAGAGACTATCTCCCGCAGGGAAGCTGCTACCATAAAATCTTTGCCCTCGTTAGACTCCCCTCTGGAAGCGCTTTCACTGCAAGCTTCAGATTCCCTCCTAACAGCAAGCTTTAGGATAGGGTACTGAATTGTAACTTACTTTCGCCTAATAATGCGATTTTGGCAAAGAGACTATCTCCCGCAGGGAAGCTGCTACCATCAAATCTTTGCCCTCGTTAGACTCCCCTCTGGAAGCGCTTTCACTGCAAGCTGCAGATTCCCTCCTAACAGCAAGCTTTAGGATAGGGTACTGAATTGTAACTTACTTTCGCCTAATAATGCGATTTTGGCAAAGAGACTATCTCCCGCAGGGAAGCTGCTACCATCAAATCTTTGCCCTCATTAGACTCCCCTCTGGAAGCGCTTTCACTGCAAGCTGCAGATTCCCTCCTAACAGCAAGCTGTAGGACAGTGTACTGAATTGTAACTTAACTGCGGCTACTAAGGCGATTATGGCAAAGAGACTATCTCCCGCAGGGAAGCTGCTACCATCAAATGTTTGCCCTCATTAGACTCCCCTCTGTAAGCGCTTTCACTGCAAGCTGCAGATTCCCTCCTAACAGCAAGCTTTAGGATAGGGTACTGAATTGTAACTTACTTTCGCCTAATAATGCGATTTTGGCAAAGAGAGTATCTCCCGCAGGGAAGCTGCTACCATCAAATCTTTGCCCTCATTAGACTCCCCTCTGGAAGCGCTTTCACTGCAAGCTGCAGATTCCCTCCTAACAGCAAGCTTTAGGATAGGGTACTGAATTGTAACTTACTTTCGCCTAATAATGCGATTTTGGCAAAGAGAGTATCTCCCGCAGGGAAGCTGCTACCATCAAATCTTTGCCCTCGTTAGACTCCCCTCTGGAAGCGCTTTCACTGCAAGCTGCAGATTCCCTCCTAACAGCAAGCTGTAGGACAGTGTACTGAATTGTAACTTAACTGCGGCTACTAAGGCGATTATGGCAAAGAGACTATCTCCCGCAGGGAAGCTGCTACCATCAAATGTTTGCCCTCATTAGACTCCCCTCTGTAAGCGCTTTCACTGCAAGCTGCAGATTCCCTCCTAACAGCAAGCTTTAGGATAGGGTACTGAATTGTAACTTACTTTCGCCTAATAATGCGATTTTGGCAAAGAGACTATCTCCCGCAGGGAAGCTGCTACCATCAAATGTTTGCCCTCATTAGACTCCCCTCTGGAAGCGCTTTCACTGCAAGCTGCAGATTCCCTCCTAACAGCAAGCTTTAGGATAGGGTACTGAATTGTAACTTAGTTTCGCCTAATAATGCGATTTTGGCAAAGAGACTATCTCCCGCAGGGAAGCTGCCACCATCAAATCTTTGCCCTCGTTAGACTCCCCTCTGGAAGCGCTTTCACTGCAAGCTGCAGATTCCCTCCTAACAGCAAGCTTTAGGATAGGTTACTGAATTGTAACTTACTTTCGCCTAATAATGCGATTTTGGCAAAGAGACTATCTCCCGCAGGGAAGCTGCTACCATCAAATGTTTGCCCTCATTAGACTCCCCTCTGGAAGCGCTTTCACTGCAAGCTGCAGATTCCCTCCTAACAGCAAGCTGTAGGACAGTGTACTGAATTGTAACTTAACTGCGGCTACTAAGGCGATTATGGCAAAGAGACTATCTCCCGCAGGGAAGCTGCTACCATCAAATGTTTGCCCTCATTAGACTCCCCTCTGTAAGCGCTTTCACTGCAAGCTGCAGATTCCCTCCTAACAGCAAGCTTTAGGATAGGGTACTGAATTGTAACTTACTTTCGCCTAATAATGCGATTTTGGCAAAGAGAGTATCTCCCGCAGGGAAGCTGCTACCATCAAATCTTTGCCCTCATTAGACTCCCCTCTGGAAGCGCTTTCACTGCAAGCTGCAGATTCCCTCCTAACAGCAAGCTTTAGGATAGGGTACTGAATTGTAACTTACTTTCGCCTAATAATGCGATTTTGGCAAAGAGAGTATCTCCCGCAGGGAAGCTGCTACCATCAAATCTTTGCCCTCGTTAGACTCCCCTCTGGAAGCGCTTTCACTGCAAGCTGCAGATTCCCTCCTAACAGCAAGCTGTAGGACAGTGTACTGAATTGTAACTTAACTGCGGCTACTAAGGCGATTATGGCAAAGAGACTATCTCCCGCAGGGAAGCTGCTACCATCAAATGTTTGCCCTCATTAGACTCCCCTCTGTAAGCGCTTTCACTGCAAGCTGCAGATTCCCTCCTAACAGCAAGCTTTAGGATAGGGTACTGAATTGTATCTTACTTTCGCCTAATAATGCGATTTTGGCAAAGAGAGTATCTCCCGCAGGGAAGCTGCTACCATCAAATCTTTGCCCTCATTAGACTCCCCTCTGGAAGCGCTTTCACTGCAAGCTGCAGATTCCCTCCTAACAGCAAGCTTTAGGATAGGGTACTGAATTGTAACTTACTTTCGCCTAATAATGCGATTTTGGCAAAGAGAGTATCTCCCGCAGGGAAGCTGCTACCATCAAATCTTTGCCCTCGTTAGACTCCCCTCTGGAAGCGCTTTCACTGCAAGCTGCAGATTCCCTCCTAACAGCAAGCTGTAGGACAGTGTACTGAATTGTAACTTAACTGCGGCTACTAAGGCGATTATGGCAAAGAGACTATCTCCCGCAGGGAAGCTGCTACCATCAAATGTTTGCCCTCATTAGACTCCCCTCTGTAAGCGCTTTCACTGCAAGCTGCAGATTCCCTCCTAACAGCAAGCTTTAGGATAGGGTACTGAATTGTAACTTACTTTCGCCTAATAATGCGATTTTGGCAAAGAGACTATCTCCCGCAGGGAAGCTGCTACCATCAAATGTTTGCCCTCATTAGACTCCCCTCTGGAAGCGCTTTCACTGCAAGCTGCAGATTCCCTCCTAACAGCAAGCTTTAGGATAGGGTACTGAATTGTAACTTAGTTTCGCCTAATAATGCGATTTTGGCAAAGAGACTATCTCCCGCAGGGAAGCTGCCACCATCAAATCTTTGCCCTCGTTAGACTCCCCTCTGGAAGCGCTTTCACTGCAAGCTGCAGATTCCCTCCTAACAGCAAGCTTTAGGATAGGTTACTGAATTGTAACTTACTTTCGCCTAATAATGCGATTTTGGCAAAGAGACTATCTCCCGCAGGGAAGCTGCTACCATCAAATCTTTGCCCTCATTAGACTCCCCTCTGGAAGCGCTTTCACTGCAAGCTGCAGATTCCCTCCTAACAGCAAACTTTAGGATAGTGTACTGAATTGTAAATTAACTGAGGCTAATAATGCGATTTTGGCAAAGAGACTATCTCCCGCAGGGAAGCTGCTACCATCAAATCTTTGCCCTCGTTAGACTCCCCTCTGGAAGCGCTTTCACTGCAAGCTGCAGATTCCCTCCTAACAGCAAGCTTTAGGATAAGGTACTGAATTGTAACTTACTTTCGCCTAATAATGCGATTTTGGCAAAGAGACTATCTCCCGCAGGGAAGCTGCTACCATCAAATGTTTGCCCTCAAGAGACTCCCCTCTGGAAGCGCTTTCACTGCAAGCTGCAGATTCCCTCCTAACAGCAAGCTTTAGGATAGGGTACTGAATTGTAACTTACTTTCGCCTAATAATGCGATTTTGGCAAAGAGACTATCTCCCGCAGGGAAGCTGCTACCATCAAATCTTTGCCCTCGTTAGACTCCCCTCTGGAAGCGCTTTCACTGCAAGCTACAGATTCCCTCCTAACAGCAAGCTTTAGGATAGGGTACTGAATTGTAACTTACTTTAGCCTAATAATGCGATTTTGGCAAAGAGACTATCTCCCGCAGGGAAGCTGCTACCATAAAATCTTTGCCCTCGTTAGACTCCCCTCTGGAAGCGCTTTCACTGCAAGCTACAGATTCCCTCCTAACAGCAAGCTTTAGGATAGGGTACTGAATTGTAACTTAACTGAGGCTAATAATGCGATTTTGGCAAAGAGACTATCTCCCGCAGGGAAGCTGCTACCATCAAATCTTTGCCCTCGTTAGACTCCCCTCTGGAAGCGCTTTCACTGCAAGCTGCAGATTCCCTCCTAACAGCAAGCTTTAGGATAGGGTACTGAATTGTAACTTACTTTCGCCTAATAATGCGATTTTGGCAAAGAGACTATCTCCCGCAGGGAAGCTGCTACCATCAAATGTTTGCCCTCATTAGACTCCTCTCTGGAAGCGCTTTCACTGCAAGCTGCAGATTCCCTCCTATCAGCAAGCTTTAGGATAGGGTACTGAATTGTAACTTACTTTCGCCTAAAAATGCGATTTTGGAAAAGAGACTATATCCCGCAGGGAAGCTGCTACCATCAAATGTTTGCCCTCATTAGACTCCCCTCTGGAAGCGCTTTCACTGCAAGCTGCAGATTCCCTCCTAACAGCAAACTTTAGGATAAGGTACTGAATTGTAACTTACTTTCGCCTAATAATGCGATTTTGGCAAAGAGACTATCTCCCGCAGGGAAGCTGCTACCATCAAATCTTTGCCCTCGTTAGACTCCCCTCTGGAAGCGCTTTCACTGCAAGCTACAGATTCCCTCCTAACAGCAAGCTTTAGGATAGGGTACTGAATTGTAACTTACTTTCGCCTAATAATGCGATTTTGGCAAAGAGACTATCTCCCGCAGGGAAGCTGCTTCCATCAAATGTTTGCCCTCATTAGACTCCCCTCTGGAAGCGCTTTCACTGCAAGCTGCAGATTCCCTCCTAACAGCAAGCTTTAGGATAGGGTACTGAATTGTAACTTACTTTCGCCTAATAATGCGATTTTGGCAAAGAGACTATCTCCCGCAGGGAAGCTGCTTCCATCAAATGTTTGCCCTCATTAGACTCCCCTCTGGAAGCGCTTTCACTGCAAGCTGCAGATTCCCTCCTAACAGCAAGCTTTAGGATAGGGTACTGAATTGTAACTTACTTTCGCCTAATAAAGCGATTTTGGCAAAGAGACTATCTCCCGCAGGGAAGCTGCTACCATCAAATCTTTGCCCTCATTAGACTCCCCTCTGGAAGCGCTTTCACTGCAAGCTGCAGATTCCATCCTATCAGCAAGCTGTAGGACAGTGTACTGAATTGTAACTTAACTGCGGCTACTAAGGCGATTTTGGCAAAGAGAGTATCTCCCGCAGGGAAGCTGCTACCATCAAATGTTTGCCCTCATTAGACTCCCCTCTGGAAGCGCTTTCACTGCAAGCTGCAGATTCCCTCCTAACAGCAAGCTTTAGGATAGGGTACTGAATTGTAACTTAACTGCGGCTAATAAGGCGATTTTGGCAAAGAGACTATCTCCCGCAGGGAAGCTGCTACCATCAAATGTTTGCCCTCATTAGACTCCTCTCTGGAAGCGCTTTCACTGCAAGCTGCAGATTCCCTCCTAACAGCAAGCTTTAGGATAGGGTACTGAATTGTAACTTACTTTCGCCTAATAATGCGATTTTGGCAAAGAGACTATCTCCCGCAGGGAAGCTGCTACCATCAAATATTTGCCCTCATTAGACTCCCCTCTGGAAGCGCTTTCACTGCAAGCTGCAGATTCCATCCTATCAGCAAGCTGTAGGACAGTGTACTGAATTGTAACTTAACTGCGGCTACTAAGGCGATTTTGGCAAAGAGAGTATCTCCCGCAGGGAAGCTGCTACCATCAAATGTTTGCCCTCATTAGACTCCCCTCTGGAAGCGCTTTCACTGCAAGCTGCAGATTCCCTCCTAACAGCAAGCTGTAGGACAGTGTACTGAATTGTAACTTAACTGCGGCTACTAAGGCGATTATGGCAAAGAGACTATCTCCCGCAGGGAAGCTGTTACCATCAAATGTTTGCCCTCATTAGACTCCCCTCTGGAAGCGCATTCACTGCAAGCTGCAGATTCCCTCCTAACAGCAAGCTTTAGGATAGGGTACTGAATTGTAACTTAACAGAAGCTAATAATGCGATTTTGGCAAAGAGACTATCTCCCGCAGGGAAGCTGCTACCATCAAATCTTTGCCCTCGTTAGACTCCCCTCTGGAAGCGCTTTCACTGCAAGCTGCAGATTCCCTCCTAACAGCAAGCTTTAGGATAGGGTACTGAATTGTAACTTACTTTCTCCTAATAATGCGATTTTGGCAAGAGACTATCTCCCGCAGGGAAGCTGCTACCATCAAATCTTTGCCCTCGTTAGACTCCCCTCTGGAAGCGCTTTCACTGCAAGCTTCAGATTCCCTCCTAACAGCAAGCTTTAGGATAGGGTACTGAATTGTAACTTACTTTCGCCTAATAATGCGATTTTGGCAAAGAGACTATCTCCCGCAGGGAAGCTGCTACCATCAAATCTTTGCCCTCATTAGACTCCCCTCTGGAAGCGCTTTCACTGCAAGCTGCAGATTCCCTCCTAACAGCAAGCTTTAGGATAGGGTACTGAATTGTAACTTACTTTCGCCTAATAATGCGATTTTGGCAAAGAGACTATCTCCCGCAGGGAAGCTGCTACCATCAAATGTTTGCCCTCATTAGACTCCCCTCTGGAAGCGCATTCACTGCAAGCTGCAGATTCCCTCCTAACAGCAAGCTTTAGGATAGGGTACTGAATTGTAACTTACTTTCGCCTAATAATGCGATTTTGGCAAAGAGACTATCTCCCGCAGGGAAGCTGCTACCATCAAATGTTTGCCCTCATTAGACTCCCCTCTGGAAGCGCTTTCACTGCAAGCTGCAGATTCCCTCCTAACAGCAAGCTGTAGGACAGTGTACTGAATTGTAACTTAACTGCGGCTACTAAGGCGATTATGGCAAAGAGACTATCTCCCGCAGGGAAGCTGCTACCATCAAATGTTTGCCCTCATTAGACTCCCCTCTGTAAGCGCTTTCACTGCAAGCTGCAGATTCCCTCCTAACAGCAAGCTTTAGGATAGGGTACTGAATTGTAACTTACTTTCGCCTAATAATGCGATTTTGGCAAAGAGAGTATCTCCCGCAGGGAAGCTGCTACCATCAAATCTTTGCCCTCATTAGACTCCCCTCTGGAAGCGCTTTCACTGCAAGCTGCAGATTCCCTCCTAACAGCAAGCTTTAGGATAGGGTACTGAATTGTAACTTACTTTCGCCTAATAATGCGATTTTGGCAAAGAGAGTATCTCCCGCAGGGAAGCTGCTACCATCAAATCTTTGCCCTCGTTAGACTCCCCTCTGGAAGCGCTTTCACTGCAAGCTGCAGATTCCCTCCTAACAGCAAGCTGTAGGACAGTGTACTGAATTGTAACTTAACTGCGGCTACTAAGGCGATTATGGCAAAGAGACTATCTCCCGCAGGGAAGCTGCTACCATCAAATGTTTGCCCTCATTAGACTCCCCTCTGTAAGCGCTTTCACTGCAAGCTGCAGATTCCCTCCTAACAGCAAGCTTTAGGATAGGGTACTGAATTGTAACTTACTTTCGCCTAATAATGCGATTTTGGCAAAGAGACTATCTCCCGCAGGGAAGCTGCTACCATCAAATGTTTGCCCTCATTAGACTCCCCTCTGGAAGCGCTTTCACTGCAAGCTGCAGATTCCCTCCTAACAGCAAGCTTTAGGATAGGGTACTGAATTGTAACTTAGTTTCGCCTAATAATGCGATTTTGGCAAAGAGACTATCTCCCGCAGGGAAGCTGCCACCATCAAATCTTTGCCCTCGTTAGACTCCCCTCTGGAAGCGCTTTCACTGCAAGCTGCAGATTCCCTCCTAACAGCAAGCTTTAGGATAGGTTACTGAATTGTAACTTACTTTCGCCTAATAATGCGATTTTGGCAAAGAGACTATCTCCCGCAGGGAAGCTGCTACCATCAAATCTTTGCCCTCATTAGACTCCCCTCTGGAAGCGCTTTCACTGCAAGCTGCAGATTCCCTCCTAACAGCAAACTTTAGGATAGTGTACTGAATTGTAAATTAACTGAGGCTAATAATGCGATTTTGGCAAAGAGACTATCTCCCGCAGGGAAGCTGCTACCATCAAATCTTTGCCCTCGTTAGACTCCCCTCTGGAAGCGCTTTCACTGCAAGCTGCAGATTCCCTCCTAACAGCAAGCTTTAGGATAAGGTACTGAATTGTAACTTACTTTCGCCTAATAATGCGATTTTGGCAAAGAGACTATCTCCCGCAGGGAAGCTGCTACCATCAAATGTTTGCCCTCAAGAGACTCCCCTCTGGAAGCGCTTTCACTGCAAGCTGCAGATTCCCTCCTAACAGCAAGCTTTAGGATAGGGTACTGAATTGTAACTTACTTTCGCCTAATAATGCGATTTTGGCAAAGAGACTATCTCCCGCAGGGAAGCTGCTACCATCAAATCTTTGCCCTCGTTAGACTCCCCTCTGGAAGCGCTTTCACTGCAAGCTACAGATTCCCTCCTAACAGCAAGCTTTAGGATAGGGTACTGAATTGTAACTTACTTTAGCCTAATAATGCGATTTTGGCAAAGAGACTATCTCCCGCAGGGAAGCTGCTACCATAAAATCTTTGCCCTCGTTAGACTCCCCTCTGGAAGCGCTTTCACTGCAAGCTACAGATTCCCTCCTAACAGCAAGCTTTAGGATAGGGTACTGAATTGTAACTTAACTGAGGCTAATAATGCGATTTTGGCAAAGAGACTATCTCCCGCAGGGAAGCTGCTACCATCAAATCTTTGCCCTCGTTAGACTCCCCTCTGGAAGCGCTTTCACTGCAAGCTGCAGATTCCCTCCTAACAGCAAGCTTTAGGATAGGGTACTGAATTGTAACTTACTTTCGCCTAATAATGCGATTTTGGCAAAGAGACTATCTCCCGCAGGGAAGCTGCTACCATCAAATGTTTGCCCTCATTAGACTCCTCTCTGGAAGCGCTTTCACTGCAAGCTGCAGATTCCCTCCTATCAGCAAGCTTTAGGATAGGGTACTGAATTGTAACTTACTTTCGCCTAAAAATGCGATTTTGGAAAAGAGACTATATCCCGCAGGGAAGCTGCTACCATCAAATGTTTGCCCTCATTAGACTCCCCTCTGGAAGCGCTTTCACTGCAAGCTGCAGATTCCCTCCTAACAGCAAACTTTAGGATAAGGTACTGAATTGTAACTTACTTTCGCCTAATAATGCGATTTTGGCAAAGAGACTATCTCCCGCAGGGAAGCTGCTACCATCAAATCTTTGCCCTCGTTAGACTCCCCTCTGGAAGCGCTTTCACTGCAAGCTACAGATTCCCTCCTAACAGCAAGCTTTAGGATAGGGTACTGAATTGTAACTTACTTTCGCCTAATAATGCGATTTTGGCAAAGAGACTATCTCCCGCAGGGAAGCTGCTTCCATCAAATGTTTGCCCTCATTAGACTCCCCTCTGGAAGCGCTTTCACTGCAAGCTGCAGATTCCCTCCTAACAGCAAGCTTTAGGATAGGGTACTGAATTGTAACTTACTTTCGCCTAATAATGCGATTTTGGCAAAGAGACTATCTCCCGCAGGGAAGCTGCTACCATCAAATGTTTGCCCTCATTAGACTCCTCTCTGGAAGCGCTTTCACTGCAAGCTGCAGATTCCCTCCTAACAGCAAGCTTTAGGATAGGGTACTGAATTGTAACTTACTTTCGCCTAATAAAGCGATTTTGGCAAAGAGACTATCTCCCGCAGGGAAGCTGCTACCATCAAATCTTTGCCCTCATTAGACTCCCCTCTGGAAGCGCTTTCACTGCAAGCTGCAGATTCCATCCTATCAGCAAGCTGTAGGACAGTGTACTGAATTGTAACTTAACTGCGGCTACTAAGGCGATTTTGGCAAAGAGAGTATCTCCCGCAGGGAAGCTGCTACCATCAAATGTTTGCCCTCATTAGACTCCCCTCTGGAAGCGCTTTCACTGCAAGCTGCAGATTCCCTCCTAACAGCAAGCTGTAGGACAGTGTACTGAATTGTAACTTAATTGCGGCTACTAAGGCGATTATGGCAAAGAGACTATCTCCCGCAGGGAAGCTGCTACCATCAAATGTTTGCCCTCATTAGACTCCCCTCTGTAAGCGCTTTCACTGCAAGCTGCAGATTCCCTCCTAACAGCAAGCTTTAGGATAGGGTACTGAATTGTAACTTACTTTCGCCTAATAATGCGATTTTGGCAAAGAGACTATCTCCCGCAGGGAAGCTGCTACCATCAAATCTTTGCCCTCATTAGACTCCCCTCTGGAAGCGCTTTCACTGCAAGCTGCAGATTCCCTCCTAACAGCAAGCTTTAGGATAGGGTACTGAATTGTAACTTAGTTTCGCCTAATAATGCGATTTTGGCAAAGAGACTATCTCCCGCAGGGAAGCTGCCACCATCAAATCTTTGCCCTCGTTAGACTCCCCTCTGGAAGCGCTTTCACTGCAAGCTGCAGATTCCCTCCTAACAGCAAGCTTTAGAATAGGTTACTGAATTGTAACTTACTTTCGCCTAATAATGCGATTTTGGCAAAGAGACTATCTCCCGCAGGGAAGCTGCTACCATCAAATCTTTGCCCTCATTAGACTCCCCTCTGGAAGCGCTTTCACTGCAAGCTGCAGATTCCCTCCTAACAGCAAACTTTAGGATAGTGTACTGAATTGTAAATTAACTGAGGCTAATAATGCGATTTTGGCAAAGAGACTATCTCCCGCAGGGAAGCTGCTACCATCAAATCTTTGCCCTCGTTAGACTCCCCTCTGGAAGCGCTTTCACTGCAAGCTGCAGATTCCCTCCTAACAGCAAGCTTTAGGATAAGGTACTGAATTGTAACTTACTTTCGCCTAATAATGCGATTTTGGCAAAGAGACTATCTCCCGCAGGGAAGCTGCTACCATCAAATGTTTGCCCTCAAGAGACTCCCCTCTGGAAGCGCTTTCACTGCAAGCTGCAGATTCCCTCCTAACAGCAAGCTTTAGGATAGGGTACTGAATTGTAACTTACTTTCGCCTAATAATGCGATTTTGGCAAAGAGACTATCTCCCGCAGGGAAGCTGCTACCATCAAATCTTTGCCCTCGTTAGACTCCCCTCTGGAAGCGCTTTCACTGCAAGCTACAGATTCCCTCCTAACAGCAAGCTTTAGGATAGGGTACTGAATTGTAACTTACTTTAGCCTAATAATGCGATTTTGGCAAAGAGACTATCTCCCGCAGGGAAGCTGCTACCATAAAATCTTTGCCCTCGTTAGACTCCCCTCTGGAAGCGCTTTCACTGCAAGCTACAGATTCCCTCCTAACAGCAAGCTTTAGGATAGGGTACTGAATTGTAACTTAACTGAGGCTAATAATGCGATTTTGGCAAAGAGACTATCTCCCGCAGGGAAGCTGCTACCATCAAATCTTTGCCCTCGTTAGACTCCCCTCTGGAAGCGCTTTCACTGCAAGCTGCAGATTCCCTCCTAACAGCAAGCTTTAGGATAGGGTACTGAATTGTAACTTACTTTCGCCTAATAATGCGATTTTGGCAAAGAGACTATCTCCCGCAGGGAAGCTGCTACCATCAAATGTTTGCCCTCATTAGACTCCTCTCTGGAAGCGCTTTCACTGCAAGCTGCAGATTCCCTCCTATCAGCAAGCTTTAGGATAGGGTACTGAATTGTAACTTACTTTCGCCTAAAAATGCGATTTTGGAAAAGAGACTATATCCCGCAGGGAAGCTGCTACCATCAAATGTTTGCCCTCATTAGACTCCCCTCTGGAAGCGCTTTCACTGCAAGCTGCAGATTCCCTCCTAACAGCAAACTTTAGGATAAGGTACTGAATTGTAACTTACTTTCGCCTAATAATGCGATTTTGGCAAAGAGACTATCTCCCGCAGGGAAGCTGCTACCATCAAATCTTTGCCCTCGTTAGACTCCCCTCTGGAAGCGCTTTCACTGCAAGCTACAGATTCCCTCCTAACAGCAAGCTTTAGGATAGGGTACTGAATTGTAACTTACTTTCGCCTAATAATGCGATTTTGGCAAAGAGACTATCTCCCGCAGGGAAGCTGCTTCCATCAAATGTTTGCCCTCATTAGACTCCCCTCTGGAAGCGCTTTCACTGCAAGCTGCAGATTCCCTCCTAACAGCAAGCTTTAGGATAGGGTACTGAATTGTAACTTACTTTCGCCTAATAATGCGATTTTGGCAAAGAGACTATCTCCCGCAGGGAAGCTGCTACCATCAAATGTTTGCCCTCATTAGACTCCTCTCTGGAAGCGCTTTCACTGCAAGCTGCAGATTCCCTCCTAACAGCAAGCTTTAGGATAGGGTACTGAATTGTAACTTACTTTCGCCTAATAAAGCGATTTTGGCAAAGAGACTATCTCCCGCAGGGAAGCTGCTACCATCAAATCTTTGCCCTCATTAGACTCCCCTCTGGAAGCGCTTTCACTGCAAGCTGCAGATTCCATCCTATCAGCAAGCTGTAGGACAGTGTACTGAATTGTAACTTAACTGCGGCTACTAAGGCGATTTTGGCAAAGAGAGTATCTCCCGCAGGGAAGCTGCTACCATCAAATGTTTGCCCTCATTAGACTCCCCTCTGGAAGCGCTTTCACTGCAAGCTGCAGATTCCCTCCTAACAGCAAGCTTTAGGATAGGGTACTGAATTGTAACTTAACTGCGGCTAATAAGGCGATTTTGGCAAAGAGACTATCTCCCGCAGGGAAGCTGCTACCATCAAATGTTTGCCCTCATTAGACTCCTCTCTGGAAGCGCTTTCACTGCAAGCTGCAGATTCCCTCCTAACAGCAAGCTTTAGGATAGGGTACTGAATTGTAACTTACTTTCGCCTAATAATGCGATTTTGGCAAAGAGACTATCTCCCGCAGGGAAGCTGCTACCATCAAATATTTGCCCTCATTAGACTCCCCTCTGGAAGCGCTTTCACTGCAAGCTGCAGATTCCATCCTATCAGCAAGCTGTAGGACAGTGTACTGAATTGTAACTTAACTGCGGCTACTAAGGCGATTTTGGCAAAGAGAGTATCTCCCGCAGGGAAGCTGCTACCATCAAATGTTTGCCCTCATTAGACTCCCCTCTGGAAGCGCTTTCACTGCAAGCTGCAGATTCCCTCCTAACAGCAAGCTGTAGGACAGTGTACTGAATTGTAACTTAACTGCGGCTACTAAGGCGATTATGGCAAAGAGACTATCTCCCGCAGGGAAGCTGTTACCATCAAATGTTTGCCCTCATTAGACTCCCCTCTGGAAGCGCATTCACTGCAAGCTGCAGATTCCCTCCTAACAGCAAGCTTTAGGATAGGGTACTGAATTGTAACTTAACAGAAGCTAATAATGCGATTTTGGCAAAGAGACTATCTCCCGCAGGGAAGCTGCTACCATCAAATCTTTGCCCTCGTTAGACTCCCCTCTGGAAGCGCTTTCACTGCAAGCTGCAGATTCCCTCCTAACAGCAAGCTTTAGGATAGGGTACTGAATTGTAACTTACTTTCTCCTAATAATGCGATTTTGGCAAGAGACTATCTCCCGCAGGGAAGCTGCTACCATCAAATCTTTGCCCTCGTTAGACTCCCCTCTGGAAGCGCTTTCACTGCAAGCTTCAGATTCCCTCCTAACAGCAAGCTTTAGGATAGGGTACTGAATTGTAACTTACTTTCGCCTAATAATGCGATTTTGGCAAAGAGACTATCTCCCGCAGGGAAGCTGCTACCATCAAATCTTTGCCCTCATTAGACTCCCCTCTGGAAGCGCTTTCACTGCAAGCTGCAGATTCCCTCCTAACAGCAAGCTTTAGGATAGGGTACTGAATTGTAACTTACTTTCGCCTAATAATGCGATTTTGGCAAAGAGACTATCTCCCGCAGGGAAGCTGCTACCATCAAATGTTTGCCCTCATTAGACTCCCCTCTGGAAGCGCATTCACTGCAAGCTGCAGATTCCCTCCTAACAGCAAGCTTTAGGATAGGGTACTGAATTGTAACTTACTTTCGCCTAATAATGCGATTTTGGCAAAGAGACTATCTCCCGCAGGGAAGCTGCTACCATCAAATGTTTGCCCTCATTAGACTCCCCTCTGGAAGCGCTTTCACTGCAAGCTGCAGATTCCCTCCTAACAGCAAGCTTTAGGATAGGGTACTGAATTGTAACTTACTTTCACCTAATAATGCGATTTTAGCAAAGAGACTATCTCCCGCAGGGAAGCTGCTGCCATCAAATGTTTGCCCTCATTAGACTCCCCTCTGGAAGCGCTTTCACTGCAAGCTGCAGATTCCCTCCTAACAGCAAGCTTTAGGATAGGGTACTGAATTGTAACTTAAACTGCGGCTAATAATGCGATTTTGGCAAGAGACTATCTCCCGCAGGGAAGCTGCTACCATCAAATGTTTGCCCTCATTAGACTCCCCTCTGGAAGCGCTTTCACTGCAAGCTTCAGATTCCCTCCTAACAGCAAGCTTTAGGATAGGGTACTGAATTGTAACTTACTTTCGCCTAATAATGCGATTTTGGCAAAGAGACTATCTCCCGCAGGGAAGCTGCTACCATCAAATGTTTGCCCTCATTAGACTCCCCTCTGGAAGCGCTTTCACTGCAAGCTGCAGATTCCCTCCTAACAGCAAGCTTTAGGATAGGGTACTGAATTGTAACTTACTTTCGCCTAATAATGCGATTTTGGCAAAGAGACTATCTCCCGCAGGGAAGCTGCTACCATCAAATGTTTGCCCTCATTAGACTCCCCTCTGGAAGCGCTTTCACTGCAAGCTGCAGATTCCCTCCTAACAGCAAGCTTTAGGATAGGGTACTGAATTGTAACTTAACTGCGGCTAATAAGGCGATTTTGGCAAAGAGACTATCTCCCGCAGGGAAGCTGCTACCATCAAATCTTTGCCCTCGTTAGACTCCCCTCTGGAAGCGCTTTCACTGCAAGCTGCAGATTCCCTCCTATCAGCAAGCTTTAGGATAGGGTACTGAATTGTAACTTACTTTAGCCTAATAATGCGATTTTGGCAAAGAGACTATCTCCCGCAGGGAAGCTGCTACCATCAAATGTTTGCCCTCATTAGACTCCCCTCTGGAAGCGCTTTCACTGCAAGCTGCAGATTCCCTCCTAACAGCAAGCTTTAGGATAGGATACTGAATTGTAACTTAACTGAGGCTAATAATGCGATTTTGGCAAAGAGAATATCTCCCGCAGGGAAGCTGCTACCATCAAATGTTTGCCCTCATTAGACTCCCCTCTGGAAGCGCTTTCACTGCAAGCTGCAGATTCCCTCCTAACAGCAAGCTTTAGGATAGGGTACTGAATTGTAACTTAACTGAGGCTAATAATGCGATTTTGGCAAAGAGACTATCTCCCGCAGGGAAGCTGCTACCATCAAATCTTTGCACTCGTTAGACTCCCCTCTGGAAGCGCTTTCACTGCAAGCTGCAGATTCCCTCCTAACAGCAAGCTTTAGGATAGGGTACTGAATTGTAACTTACTTTCACCTAATAATGCGATTTTGGCAAAGAGACTATCTCCCGCAGGGAAGCTGCTACCATCAAATGTTTGCCCTCATTAGACTCCCCTCTGGAAGCGCTTTCACTGCAAGCTGCAGATTCCCTCCTAACAGCAAGCTTTAGGATAGGGTACTGAATTGTAACTTAACTGAGGCTAATAATGCGATTTTAGCAAAGAGACTATCTCCCGCAGGGAAGCTGCTGCCATCAAATGTTTGCCCTCATTAGACTCCCCTCTGGAAGCGCTTTCACTGCAAGCTGCAGATTCCCTCCTAACAGCAAGCTTTAGGATAGGGTACTGAATTGTAACTTACTTTCTCCTAATAATGCGATTTTGGCAAGAGACTATCTCCCGCAGGGAAGCTGCTACCATCAAATCTTTGACCTCGTTAGACTCCCCTCTGGAAGCGCTTTCACTGCAAGCTTCAGATTCCCTCCTAACAGCAAGCTTTAGGATAGGGTACTGAATTGTAACTTACTTTCGCCTAATAATGCGATTTTGGCAAAGAGACTATCTCCCGCAGGGAAGCTGCTACCATCAAATCTTTGCCCTCATTAGACTCCCCTCTGGAAGCGCTTTCACTGCAAGCTGCAGATTCCCTCCTAACAGCAAGCTTTAGGATAGGGTACTGAATTGTAACTTACTTTCGCCTAATAATGCGATTTTGGCAAAGAGACTATCTCCCGCAGGGAAGCTGCTACCATCAAATGTTTGCCCTCATTAGACTCCCCTCTGGAAGCGCATTCACTGCAAGCTGCAGATTCCCTCCTAACAGCAAGCTTTAGGATAGGGTACTGAATTGTAACTTACTTTCGCCTAATAATGCGATTTTGGCAAAGAGACTATCTCCCGCAGGGAAGCTGCTACCATCAAATGTTTGCCCTCATTAGACTCCCCTCTGGAAGCGCTTTCACTGCAAGCTGCAGATTCCCTCCTAACAGCAAGCTTTAGGATAGGGTACTGAATTGTAACTTACTTTCACCTAATAATGCGATTTTAGCAAAGAGACTATCTCCCGCAGGGAAGCTGCTGCCATCAAATGTTTGCCCTCATTAGACTCCCCTCTGGAAGCGCTTTCACTGCAAGCTGCAGATTCCCTCCTAACAGCAAGCTTTAGGATAGGGTACTGAATTGTAACTTACTTTCGCCTAATAATGCGATTTTGGCAAAGAGACTATCTCCCGCAGGGAAGCTGCTACCATCAAATGTTTGCCCTCATTAGACTCCCCTCTGGAAGCGCTTTCACTGCAAGCTGCAGATTCCCTCCTAACAGCAAGCTTTAGGATAGGGTACTGAATTGTAACTTAACTGCGGCTAATAAGGCGATTTTGGCAAAGAGACTATCTCCCGCAGGGAAGCTGCTACCATCAAATCTTTGCCCTCGTTAGACTCCCCTCTGGAAGCGCTTTCACTGCAAGCTGCAGATTCCCTCCTATCAGCAAGCTTTAGGATAGGGTACTGAATTGTAACTTACTTTAGCCTAATAATGCGATTTTGGCAAAGAGACTATCTCCCGCAGGGAAGCTGCTACCATCAAATGTTTGCCCTCATTAGACTCCCCTCTGGAAGCGCTTTCACTGCAAGCTGCAGATTCCCTCCTAACAGCAAGCTTTAGGATAGGATACTGAATTGTAACTTAACTGAGGCTAATAATGCGATTTTGGCAAAGAGAATATCTCCCGCAGGGAAGCTGCTACCATCAAATGTTTGCCCTCATTAGACTCCCCTCTGGAAGCGCTTTCACTGCAAGCTGCAGATTCCCTCCTAACAGCAAGCTTTAGGATAGGGTACTGAATTGTAACTTAACTGAGGCTAATAATGCGATTTTGGCAAAGAGACTATCTCCCGCAGGGAAGCTGCTACCATCAAATCTTTGCACTCGTTAGACTCCCCTCTGGAAGCGCTTTCACTGCAAGCTGCAGATTCCCTCCTAACAGCAAGCTTTAGGATAGGGTACTGAATTGTAACTTACTTTCACCTAATAATGCGATTTTGGCAAAGAGACTATCTCCCGCAGGGAAGCTGCTACCATCAAATGTTTGCCCTCATTAGACTCCCCTCTGGAAGCGCTTTCACTGCAAGCTGCAGATTCCCTCCTAACAGCAAGCTTTAGGATAGGGTACTGAATTGTAACTTAACTGAGGCTAATAATGCGATTTTGGCAAAGAGACTATCTCCCGCAGGGAAGCTGCTGCCATCAAATGTTTGCCCTCATTAGACTCCCCTCTGGAAGCGCTTTCACTGCAAGCTGCAGATTCCCTCCTAACAGCAAGCTTTAGGATAGGGTACTGAATTGTAACTTAGTTTCGCCTAATAATGCGATTTTGGCAAAGAGACTATCTCCCGCAGGGAAGCTGCTACCATCAAATGCTTGCCCTCGTTAGACTCCCCTCTGGATGCGCTTTCACTGCAAGCTTCAGATTCCCTCCTAACAGCAAGCTTTAGGATAGGGTACTGAATTGTAACTTACTTTCGCCTAATAATGCGATTTTGGCAAAGAGAGTATCTCCCGCAGGGAAGCTGCTACCATCAAATCTTTGCCCTCGATAGACTCCCCTCTGGAAGCGCTTTCACTGCAAGCTGCAGATTCCCTCCTAACAGCAAGCTTTAGGATAGGGTACTGAATTGTAACTTACTTTAGCCTAATAATGCGATTATGGCAAAGAGACTATCTCCCGCAGGGAAGCTGCTACCATCAAATGTTTGCCCTCATTAGACTCCCCTCTGGAAGCGCTTTCACTGCAAGCTACAGATTCCCTCCTAACAGCAAGCTTTAGGATAGGGTACTGAATTGTAACTTACTTTCGCCTAATAATGCGATTTTGGCAAAGAGACTATCTCCCGCAGGGAAGCTGCTACCATCAAATGTTTGCCCTCATTAGACTCCCCTCTGGAAGCGCTTTCACTGCAAGCTGCAGATTCCCTCCTAACAGCAAGCTTTAGGATAGGGTACTGAATTGTAACTTACTTTCGCCTAATAATGCGATTTTGGCAAAGAGACTATCTCCCGCAGGGAAGCTGCTACCATCAAATGTTTGCCCTCATTAGACTCCCCTCTTGAAGCGCTTTCACTGCAAGCTGCAGATTCCCTCCTAACAGCAAGCTTTAGGATAGGGTACTGAATTGTAACTTACTTTAGCCTAATAATGCGATTTTGGCAAAGAGACTATCTCCCGCAGGGAAGCTGCTACCATCAAATGTTTGCCCTCATTAGACTCCCCTCTGGAAGCGCTTTCACTGCAAGCTGCAGATTCCCTCCTAACAGCAAGCTTTAGGATAGGGTACTGAATTGTAACTTACTTTCGCCTAATAATGCGATTTTGGCAAAGAGACTATCTCCCGCAGGGAAGCTGCTACCATCAAATCTTTGCCCTCGTTAGACTCCCCTCTGGAAGCGCTTTCACTGCAAGCTGCAGATTCCCTCCTAACAGCAAGCTTTAGGATAGGGTACTGAATTGTAACTTACTTTCGCCTAATAATGCGATTTTGGCAAAGAGACTATCTCCCGCAGGGAAGCTGCTACCATCAAATGTTTGCCCTCATTAGACTCCCCTCTGGAAGCGCTTTCACTGCAAGCTGCAGATTCCCTCCTAACAGCAAGCTGTAGGACAGTGTACTGAATTGTAACTTAACTGCGGCTACTAAGGCGATTATGGCAAAGAGACTATCTCCCGCAGGGAAGCTGCTACCATCAAATGTTTGCCCTCATTAGACTCCCCTCTGTAAGCGCTTTCACTGCAAGCTGCAGATTCCCTCCTAAATGCAAGCTTTAGGATAGGGTACTGAATTGTAACTTACTTTCGCCTAATAATGCGATTTTGGCAAAGAGAGTATCTCCCGCAGGGAAGCTGCTACCATCAAATCTTTGCCCTCATTAGACTCCCCTCTGGAAGCGCTTTCACTGCAAGCTGCAGATTCCCTCCTAACAGCAAGCTTTAGGATAGGGTACTGAATTGTAACTTACTTTCGCCTAATAATGCGATTTTGGCAAAGAGAGTATCTCCCGTAGGGAAGCTGCTACCATCAAATCTTTGCCCTCGTTAGACTCCCCTCTGGAAGCGCTTTCACTGCAAGCTGCAGATTCCCTCCTAACAGCAAGCTGTAGGACAGTGTACTGAATTGTAACTTAACTGCGGCTACTAAGGCGATTATGGCAAAGAGACTATCTCCCGCAGGGAAGCTGCTACCATCAAATGTTTGCCCTCATTAGACTCCCCTCTGTAAGCGCTTTCACTGCAAGCTGCAGATTCCCTCCTAACAGCAAGCTTTAGGATAGGGTACTGAATTGTAACTTACTTTCGCCTAATAATGCGATTTTGGCAAAGAGACTATCTCCCGCAGGGAAGCTGCTACCATCAAATGTTTGCCCTCATTAGACTCCCCTCTGGAAGCGCTTTCACTGCAAGCTGCAGATTCCCTCCTAACAGCAAGCTTTAGGATAGGGTACTGAATTGTAACTTAGTTTCGCCTAATAATGCGATTTTGGCAAAGAGACTATCTCCCGCAGGGAAGCTGCCACCATCAAATCTTTGCCCTCGTTAGACTCCCCTCTGGAAGCGCTTTCACTGCAAGCTGCAGATTCCCTCCTAACAGCAAGCTTTAGGATAGGTTACTGAATTGTAACTTACTTTCGCCTAATAATGCGATTTTGGCAAAGAGACTATCTCCCGCAGGGAAGCTGCTACCATCAAATGTTTGCCCTCATTAGACTCCCCTCTGGAAGCGCTTTCACTGCAAGCTGCAGATTCCCTCCTAACAGCAAGCTTTAGGATAGGGTACTGAATTGTAACTTACTTTCGCCTAATAATGCGATTATGGCAAAGAGACTATCTCCCGCAGGGAAGCTGCTACCATCAAATGTTTGCCCTCATTAGACTCCCCTCTGGAAGCGCTTTCACTGCAAGCTGCAGATTCCCTCCTAACAGCAAACTTTAGGATAGTGTACTGAATTGTAAATTAACTGAGGCTAATAATGCGATTTTGGCAAAGAGACTATCTCCCGCAGGGAAGCTGCTACCATCAAATCTTTGCCCTCGTTAGACTCCCCTCTGGAAGCGCTTTCACTGCAAGCTGCAGATTCCCTCCTAACAGCAAGCTTTAGGATAAGGTACTGAATTGTAACTTACTTTCGCCTAATAATGCGATTTTGGCAAAGAGACTATCTCCCGCAGGGAAGCTGCTACCATCAAATGTTTGCCCTCAAGAGACTCCCCTCTGGAAGCGCTTTCACTGCAAGCTGCAGATTCCCTCCTAACAGCAAGCTTTAGGATAGGGTACTGAATTGTAACTTACTTTCGCCTAATAATGCGATTTTGGCAAAGAGACTATCTCCCGCAGGGAAGCTGCTACCATCAAATCTTTGCCCTCGTTAGACTCCCCTCTGGAAGCGCTTTCACTGCAAGCTACAGATTCCCTCCTAACAGCAAGCTTTAGGATAGGGTACTGAATTGTAACTTACTTTAGCCTAATAATGCGATTTTGGCAAAGAGACTATCTCCCGCAGGGAAGCTGCTACCATAAAATCTTTGCCCTCGTTAGACTCCCCTCTGGAAGCGCTTTCACTGCAAGCTACAGATTCCCTCCTAACAGCAAGCTTTAGGATAGGGTACTGAATTGTAACTTACTTTCGCCTAATAATGCGATTTTGGCAAAGAGACTATCTCCCGCAGGGAAGCTGCTACCATCAAATCTTTGCCCTCAAGAGACTCCCCTCTGGAAGCGCTTTCACTGCAAGCTGCAGATTCCCTCCTAACAGCAAGCTTTAGGATAGGGTACTGAATTGTAACTTACTTTCGCCTAATAATGCGATTTTGGCAAAGAGACTATCTCCCGCAGGGAAGCTGCTACCATCAAATGTTTGCCCTCATTAGACTCCTCTCTGGAAGCGCTTTCACTGCAAGCTGCAGATTCCCTCCTATCAGCAAGCTTTAGGATAGGGTACTGAATTGTAACTTACTTTCGCCTAAAAATGCGATTTTGGAAAAGAGACTATATCCCGCAGGGAAGCTGCTACCATCAAATGTTTGCCCTCATTAGACTCCCCTCTGGAAGCGCTTTCACTGCAAGCTGCAGATTCCCTCCTAACAGCAAACTTTAGGATAAGGTACTGAATTGTAACTTACTTTCGCCTAATAATGCGATTTTGGCAAAGAGACTATCTCCCGCAGGGAAGCTGCTACCATCAAATCTTTGCCCTCGTTAGACTCCCCTCTGGAAGCGCTTTCACTGCAAGCTACAGATTCCCTCCTAACAGCAAGCTTTAGGATAGGGTACTGAATTGTAACTTACTTTCGCCTAATAATGCGATTTTGGCAAAGAGACTATCTCCCGCAGGGAAGCTGCTTCCATCAAATGTTTGCCCTCATTAGACTCCCCTCTGGAAGCGCTTTCACTGCAAGCTGCAGATTCCCTCCTAACAGCAAGCTTTAGGATAGGGTACTGAATTGTAACTTACTTTCGCCTAATAATGCGATTTTGGCAAAGAGACTATCTCCCGCAGGGAAGCTGCTACCATCAAATGTTTGCCCTCATTAGACTCCTCTCTGGAAGCGCTTTCACTGCAAGCTGCAGATTCCCTCCTAACAGCAAGCTTTAGGATAGGGTACTGAATTGTAACTTACTTTCGCCTAATAATGCGATTTTGGCAAAGAGACTATCTCCCGCAGGGAAGCTGCTACCATCAAATCTTTGCCCTCATTAGACTCCCCTCTGGAAGCGCTTTCACTGCAAGCTGCAGATTCCATCCTATCAGCAAGCTGTAGGACAGTGTACTGAATTGTAACTTAACTGCGGCTACTAAGGCGATTTTGGCAAAGAGAGTATCTCCCGCAGGGAAGCTGCTACCATCAAATGTTTGCCCTCATTAGACTCCCCTCTGGAAGCGCTTTCACTGCAAGCTGCAGATTCCCTCCTAACAGCAAGCTTTAGGATAGGGTACTGAATTGTAACTTACTTTCGCCTAATAATGCGATTTTGGCAAAGAGACTATCTCCCGCAGGGAAGCTGTTACCATAAAATGTTTGCCCTCATTAGACTCCCCTCTGGAAGCGCATTCACTGCAAGCTGCAGATTCCCTCCTAACAGCAAGCTTTAGGATAGGGTACTGAATTGTAACTTACTTTCGCCTAATAATGCGATTTTGGCAAAGAGAGTATCTCCCGCAGGGAAGCTGCTACCATCAAATCTTTGCCCTCATTAGACTCCCCTCTGGAAGCGCTTTCACTGCAAGCTGCAGATTCCCTCCTAACAGCAAGCTTTAGGATAGGGTACTGAATTGTAACTTACTTTAGCCTAATAATGCGATTTTGGCAAAGAGACTATCTCCCGCAGGGAAGCTGCTACCATCAAATGTTTGCCCTCATTAGACTCCCCTCTGGAAGCGCTTTCACTGCAAGCTGCAGATTCCCTCCTAACAGCATGCTTTAGGATAGGGTACTGAATTGTAACTTACTTTCGCCTAATAATGCGATTTTGGCAAAGAGAGTATCTCGCGCAGGGAAGCTGCTACCATCAAATGTTTGCCCTCATTAGACTCCCCTCTGGAAGCGCTTTCACTGCAAGCTGCAGATTCCCTCCTAACAGCAAGCTGTAGGACAGTGTACTGAATTGTAACTTAACTGCGGCTACTAAGGCGATTATGGCAAAGAGACTATCTCCCGCAGGGAAGCTGTTACCATCAAATGTTTGCCCTCATTAGACTCCCCTCTGGAAGCGCATTCACTGCAAGCTGCAGATTCCCTCCTAACAGCAAGCTTTAGGATAGGGTACTGAATTGTAACTTAACAGAAGCTAATAATGAGATTATGGCAAAGAGACTATCTCCCGCAGGGAAGCTGCTACCATCAAATCTTTGCCCTCGTTAGACTCCCCTCTGGAAGCGCTTTCACTGCAAGCTGCAGATTCCCTCCTAACAGCAAGCTTTAGGATAGGGTACTGAATTGTAACTTACTTTCTCCTAATAATGCGATTTTGGCAAGAGACTATCTCCCGCAGGGAAGCTGCTACCATCAAATCTTTGACCTCGTTAGACTCCCCTCTGGAAGCGCTTTCACTGCAAGCTTCAGATTCCCTCCTAACAGCAAGCTTTAGGATAGGGTACTGAATTGTAACTTACTTTCGCCTAATAATGCGATTTTGGCAAAGAGACTATCTCCCGCAGGGAAGCTGCTACCATCAAATCTTTGCCCTCATTAGACTCCCCTCTGGAAGCGCTTTCACTGCAAGCTGCAGATTCCCTCCTAACAGCAAGCTTTAGGATAGGGTACTGAATTGTAACTTACTTTCGCCTAATAATGCGATTTTGGCAAAGAGACTATCTCCCGCAGGGAAGCTGCTACCATCAAATCTTTGCCCTCATTAGACTCCCCTCTGGAAGCGCATTCACTGCAAGCTGCAGATTCCCTCCTAACAGCAAGCTTTAGGATAGGGTACTGAATTGTAACTTACTTTCGCCTAATAATGCGATTTTGGCAAAGAGACTATCTCCCGCAGGGAAGCTGCTACCATCAAATGTTTGCCCTCATTAGACTCCCCTCTGGAAGCGCTTTCACTGCAAGCTGCAGATTCCCTCCTAACAGCAAGCTTTAGGATAGGGTACTGAATTGTAACTTACTTTCACCTAATAATGCGATTTTAGCAAAGAGACTATCTCCCGCAGGGAAGCTGCTGCCATCAAATGTTTGCCCTCATTAGACTCCCCTCTGGAAGCGCTTTCACTGCAAGCTGCAGATTCCCTCCTAACAGCAAGCTTTAGGATAGGGTACTGAATTGTAACTTAAACTGCGGCTAATAATGCGATTTTGGCAAGAGACTATCTCCCGCAGGGAAGCTGCTACCATCAAATGTTTGCCCTCATTAGACTCCCCTCTGGAAGCGCTTTCACTGCAAGCTTCAGATTCCCTCCTAACAGCAAGCTTTAGGATAGGGTACTGAATTGTAACTTACTTTCGCCTAATAATGCGATTTTGGCAAAGAGACTATCTCCCGCAGGGAAGCTGCTACCATCAAATGTTTGCCCTCATTAGACTCCCCTCTGGAAGCGCTTTCACTGCAAGCTGCAGATTCCCTCCTAACAGCAAGCTTTAGGATAGGGTACTGAATTGTAACTTACTTTCGCCTAATAATGCGATTTTGGCAAAGAGACTATCTCCCGCAGGGAAGCTGCTACCATCAAATGTTTGCCCTCATTAGACTCCCCTCTGGAAGCGCTTTCACTGCAAGCTGCAGATTCCCTCCTAACAGCAAGCTTTAGGATAGGGTACTGAATTGTAACTTAACTGCGGCTAATAAGGCGATTTTGGCAAAGAGACTATCTCCCGCAGGGAAGCTGCTACCATCAAATCTTTGCCCTCGTTAGACTCCCCTCTGGAAGCGCTTTCACTGCAAGCTTCAGATTCCCTCCTAACAGCAAGCTTTAGGATAGTGTACTGAATTGTAACTTACTTTCGCCTAATAATGCGATTTTGGCAAAGAGACTATCTCCCGCAGGGAAGCTGTTACCATCAAATGTTTGCCCTCATTAGACTCCCCTCTGGAAGCGCTTTCACTGCAAGCTGCAGATTCCCTCCTATCAGCAAGCTTTAGGATAGGGTACTGAATTGTAACTTAACTGCGGCTAATAATGCGATTTTAGCAAAGAGACTATCTCCCGCAGGGAAGCTGCTACCATCAAATGTTTGCCCTCATTAGACTCCCCTCTGGAAGCGCTTTCACTGCAAGCTGCAGATTCCCTCCTAACAGCAAGCTTTAGGATAGGATACTGAATTGTAACTTAACTGAGGCTAATAATGCGATTTTGGCAAAGAGACTATCTCCCGCAGGGAAGCTGCTACCATCAAATGTTTGCCCTCATTAGACTCCCCTCTGGAAGCGCTTTCACTGCAAGCTGCAAATTCCCTCCTAACAGCAAGCTTTAGGACAGTGTACTGAATTGTAACTTAACTGCGGCTAATAAGGCGATTTTGGCAAAGAGAATATCTCCCGCAGGGAAGCTGCTACCATCAAATGTTTGCCCTCATTAGACTCCCCTCTGGAAGCGCTTTCACTGCAAGCTGCAGATTCCCTCCTAACAGCAAGCTTTAGGATAGGGTACTGAATTGTAACTTAACTGAGGCTAATAATGCGATTTTAGCAAAGAGACTATCTCCCGCAGGGAAGCTGCTGCCATCAAATGTTTGCCCTCATTAGACTCCCCTCTGGAAGCGCTTTCACTGCAAGCTGCAGATTCCCTCCTAACAGCAAGCTTTAGGATAGGGTACTGAATTGTAACTTAGTTTCGCCTAATAATGCGATTTTGGCAAAGAGACTATCTCCCGCAGGGAAGCTGCTACCATCAAATCTTTGCCCTCGTTAGACTCCCCTCTGGATGCGCTTTCACTGCAAGCTTCAGATTCCCTCCTAACAGCAAGCTTTAGGATAGGGTACTGAATTGTAACTTACTTTCGCCTAATAATGCGATTTTGGCAAAGAGAGTATCTCCCGCAGGGAAGCTGCTACCATCAAATCTTTGCCCTCGATAGACTCCCCTCTGGAAGCGCTTTCACTGCAAGCTGCAGATTCCCTCCTAACAGCAAGCTTTAGGATAGGGTACTGAATTGTAACTTACTTTCGCCTAATAATGCGATTTTGGCAAAGAGACTATCTCCCGCAGGGAAGCTGCTACCATCAAATGTTTGCCCTCATTAGACTCCCCTCTGGAAGCGCTTTCACTGCAAGCTGCAGATTCCCTCCTAACAGCAAGCTTTAGGATAGGGTACTGAATTGTAACTTAGTTTCGCCTAATAATGCGATTTTGGCAAAGAGACTATCTCCCGCAGGGAAGCTGCCACCATCAAATCTTTGCCCTCGTTAGACTCCCCTCTGGAAGCGCTTTCACTGCAAGCTGCAGATTCCCTCCTAACAGCAAGCTTTAGGATAGGTTACTGAATTGTAACTTACTTTCGCCTAATAATGCGATTTTGGCAAAGAGACTATCTCCCGCAGGGAAGCTGCTACCATCAAATGTTTGCCCTCATTAGACTCCCCTCTGGAAGCGCTTTCACTGCAAGCTGCAGATTCCCTCCTAACAGCAAGCTTTAGGATAGGGTACTGAATTGTAACTTACTTTCGCCTAATAATGCGATTATGGCAAAGAGACTATCTCCCGCAGGGAAGCTGCTACCATCAAATGTTTGCCCTCATTAGACTCCCCTCTGGAAGCGCTTTCACTGCAAGCTGCAGATTCCCTCCTAACAGCAAACTTTAGGATAGTGTACTGAATTGTAAATTAACTGAGGCTAATAATGCGATTTTGGCAAAGAGACTATCTCCCGCAGGGAAGCTGCTACCATCAAATCTTTGCCCTCGTTAGACTCCCCTCTGGAAGCGCTTTCACTGCAAGCTGCAGATTCCCTCCTAACAGCAAGCTTTAGGATAAGGTACTGAATTGTAACTTACTTTCGCCTAATAATGCGATTTTGGCAAAGAGACTATCTCCCGCAGGGAAGCTGCTACCATCAAATGTTTGCCCTCAAGAGACTCCCCTCTGGAAGCGCTTTCACTGCAAGCTGCAGATTCCCTCCTAACAGCAAGCTTTAGGATAGGGTACTGAATTGTAACTTACTTTCGCCTAATAATGCGATTTTGGCAAAGAGACTATCTCCCGCAGGGAAGCTGCTACCATCAAATCTTTGCCCTCGTTAGACTCCCCTCTGGAAGCGCTTTCACTGCAAGCTACAGATTCCCTCCTAACAGCAAGCTTTAGGATAGGGTACTGAATTGTAACTTACTTTAGCCTAATAATGCGATTTTGGCAAAGAGACTATCTCCCGCAGGGAAGCTGCTACCATAAAATCTTTGCCCTCGTTAGACTCCCCTCTGGAAGCGCTTTCACTGCAAGCTACAGATTCCCTCCTAACAGCAAGCTTTAGGATAGGGTACTGAATTGTAACTTACTTTCGCCTAATAATGCGATTTTGGCAAAGAGACTATCTCCCGCAGGGAAGCTGCTACCATCAAATCTTTGCCCTCAAGAGACTCCCCTCTGGAAGCGCTTTCACTGCAAGCTGCAGATTCCCTCCTAACAGCAAGCTTTAGGATAGGGTACTGAATTGTAACTTACTTTCGCCTAATAATGCGATTTTGGCAAAGAGACTATCTCCCGCAGGGAAGCTGCTACCATCAAATGTTTGCCCTCATTAGACTCCTCTCTGGAAGCGCTTTCACTGCAAGCTGCAGATTCCCTCCTATCAGCAAGCTTTAGGATAGGGTACTGAATTGTAACTTACTTTCGCCTAAAAATGCGATTTTGGAAAAGAGACTATATCCCGCAGGGAAGCTGCTACCATCAAATGTTTGCCCTCATTAGACTCCCCTCTGGAAGCGCTTTCACTGCAAGCTGCAGATTCCCTCCTAACAGCAAACTTTAGGATAAGGTACTGAATTGTAACTTACTTTCGCCTAATAATGCGATTTTGGCAAAGAGACTATCTCCCGCAGGGAAGCTGCTACCATCAAATCTTTGCCCTCGTTAGACTCCCCTCTGGAAGCGCTTTCACTGCAAGCTACAGATTCCCTCCTAACAGCAAGCTTTAGGATAGGGTACTGAATTGTAACTTACTTTCGCCTAATAATGCGATTTTGGCAAAGAGACTATCTCCCGCAGGGAAGCTGCTTCCATCAAATGTTTGCCCTCATTAGACTCCCCTCTGGAAGCGCTTTCACTGCAAGCTGCAGATTCCCTCCTAACAGCAAGCTTTAGGATAGGGTACTGAATTGTAACTTACTTTCGCCTAATAATGCGATTTTGGCAAAGAGACTATCTCCCGCAGGGAAGCTGCTACCATCAAATGTTTGCCCTCATTAGACTCCTCTCTGGAAGCGCTTTCACTGCAAGCTGCAGATTCCCTCCTAACAGCAAGCTTTAGGATAGGGTACTGAATTGTAACTTACTTTCGCCTAATAATGCGATTTTGGCAAAGAGACTATCTCCCGCAGGGAAGCTGCTACCATCAAATCTTTGCCCTCATTAGACTCCCCTCTGGAAGCGCTTTCACTGCAAGCTGCAGATTCCATCCTATCAGCAAGCTGTAGGACAGTGTACTGAATTGTAACTTAACTGCGGCTACTAAGGCGATTTTGGCAAAGAGAGTATCTCCCGCAGGGAAGCTGCTACCATCAAATGTTTGCCCTCATTAGACTCCCCTCTGGAAGCGCTTTCACTGCAAGCTGCAGATTCCCTCCTAACAGCAAGCTTTAGGATAGGGTACTGAATTGTAACTTACTTTCGCCTAATAATGCGATTTTGGCAAAGAGACTATCTCCCGCAGGGAAGCTGTTACCATAAAATGTTTGCCCTCATTAGACTCCCCTCTGGAAGCGCATTCACTGCAAGCTGCAGATTCCCTCCTAACAGCAAGCTTTAGGATAGGGTACTGAATTGTAACTTACTTTCGCCTAATAATGCGATTTTGGCAAAGAGAGTATCTCCCGCAGGGAAGCTGCTACCATCAAATCTTTGCCCTCATTAGACTCCCCTCTGGAAGCGCTTTCACTGCAAGCTGCAGATTCCCTCCTAACAGCAAGCTTTAGGATAGGGTACTGAATTGTAACTTACTTTAGCCTAATAATGCGATTTTGGCAAAGAGACTATCTCCCGCAGGGAAGCTGCTACCATCAAATGTTTGCCCTCATTAGACTCCCCTCTGGAAGCGCTTTCACTGCAAGCTGCAGATTCCCTCCTAACAGCATGCTTTAGGATAGGGTACTGAATTGTAACTTACTTTCGCCTAATAATGCGATTTTGGCAAAGAGAGTATCTCGCGCAGGGAAGCTGCTACCATCAAATGTTTGCCCTCATTAGACTCCCCTCTGGAAGCGCTTTCACTGCAAGCTGCAGATTCCCTCCTAACAGCAAGCTGTAGGACAGTGTACTGAATTGTAACTTAACTGCGGCTACTAAGGCGATTATGGCAAAGAGACTATCTCCCGCAGGGAAGCTGTTACCATCAAATGTTTGCCCTCATTAGACTCCCCTCTGGAAGCGCATTCACTGCAAGCTGCAGATTCCCTCCTAACAGCAAGCTTTAGGATAGGGTACTGAATTGTAACTTAACAGAAGCTAATAATGAGATTATGGCAAAGAGACTATCTCCCGCAGGGAAGCTGCTACCATCAAATCTTTGCCCTCGTTAGACTCCCCTCTGGAAGCGCTTTCACTGCAAGCTGCAGATTCCCTCCTAACAGCAAGCTTTAGGATAGGGTACTGAATTGTAACTTACTTTCTCCTAATAATGCGATTTTGGCAAGAGACTATCTCCCGCAGGGAAGCTGCTACCATCAAATCTTTGACCTCGTTAGACTCCCCTCTGGAAGCGCTTTCACTGCAAGCTTCAGATTCCCTCCTAACAGCAAGCTTTAGGATAGGGTACTGAATTGTAACTTACTTTCGCCTAATAATGCGATTTTGGCAAAGAGACTATCTCCCGCAGGGAAGCTGCTACCATCAAATCTTTGCCCTCATTAGACTCCCCTCTGGAAGCGCTTTCACTGCAAGCTGCAGATTCCCTCCTAACAGCAAGCTTTAGGATAGGGTACTGAATTGTAACTTACTTTCGCCTAATAATGCGATTTTGGCAAAGAGACTATCTCCCGCAGGGAAGCTGCTACCATCAAATCTTTGCCCTCATTAGACTCCCCTCTGGAAGCGCATTCACTGCAAGCTGCAGATTCCCTCCTAACAGCAAGCTTTAGGATAGGGTACTGAATTGTAACTTACTTTCGCCTAATAATGCGATTTTGGCAAAGAGACTATCTCCCGCAGGGAAGCTGCTACCATCAAATGTTTGCCCTCATTAGACTCCCCTCTGGAAGCGCTTTCACTGCAAGCTGCAGATTCCCTCCTAACAGCAAGCTTTAGGATAGGGTACTGAATTGTAACTTACTTTCACCTAATAATGCGATTTTAGCAAAGAGACTATCTCCCGCAGGGAAGCTGCTGCCATCAAATGTTTGCCCTCATTAGACTCCCCTCTGGAAGCGCTTTCACTGCAAGCTGCAGATTCCCTCCTAACAGCAAGCTTTAGGATAGGGTACTGAATTGTAACTTAAACTGCGGCTAATAATGCGATTTTGGCAAGAGACTATCTCCCGCAGGGAAGCTGCTACCATCAAATGTTTGCCCTCATTAGACTCCCCTCTGGAAGCGCTTTCACTGCAAGCTTCAGATTCCCTCCTAACAGCAAGCTTTAGGATAGGGTACTGAATTGTAACTTACTTTCGCCTAATAATGCGATTTTGGCAAAGAGACTATCTCCCGCAGGGAAGCTGCTACCATCAAATGTTTGCCCTCATTAGACTCCCCTCTGGAAGCGCTTTCACTGCAAGCTGCAGATTCCCTCCTAACAGCAAGCTTTAGGATAGGGTACTGAATTGTAACTTACTTTCGCCTAATAATGCGATTTTGGCAAAGAGACTATCTCCCGCAGGGAAGCTGCTACCATCAAATGTTTGCCCTCATTAGACTCCCCTCTGGAAGCGCTTTCACTGCAAGCTGCAGATTCCCTCCTAACAGCAAGCTTTAGGATAGGGTACTGAATTGTAACTTAACTGCGGCTAATAAGGCGATTTTGGCAAAGAGACTATCTCCCGCAGGGAAGCTGCTACCATCAAATCTTTGCCCTCGTTAGACTCCCCTCTGGAAGCGCTTTCACTGCAAGCTTCAGATTCCCTCCTAACAGCAAGCTTTAGGATAGTGTACTGAATTGTAACTTACTTTCGCCTAATAATGCGATTTTGGCAAAGAGACTATCTCCCGCAGGGAAGCTGTTACCATCAAATGTTTGCCCTCATTAGACTCCCCTCTGGAAGCGCTTTCACTGCAAGCTGCAGATTCCCTCCTATCAGCAAGCTTTAGGATAGGGTACTGAATTGTAACTTAACTGCGGCTAATAATGCGATTTTAGCAAAGAGACTATCTCCCGCAGGGAAGCTGCTACCATCAAATGTTTGCCCTCATTAGACTCCCCTCTGGAAGCGCTTTCACTGCAAGCTGCAGATTCCCTCCTAACAGCAAGCTTTAGGATAGGATACTGAATTGTAACTTAACTGAGGCTAATAATGCGATTTTGGCAAAGAGACTATCTCCCGCAGGGAAGCTGCTACCATCAAATGTTTGCCCTCATTAGACTCCCCTCTGGAAGCGCTTTCACTGCAAGCTGCAAATTCCCTCCTAACAGCAAGCTTTAGGACAGTGTACTGAATTGTAACTTAACTGCGGCTAATAAGGCGATTTTGGCAAAGAGAATATCTCCCGCAGGGAAGCTGCTACCATCAAATGTTTGCCCTCATTAGACTCCCCTCTGGAAGCGCTTTCACTGCAAGCTGCAGATTCCCTCCTAACAGCAAGCTTTAGGATAGGGTACTGAATTGTAACTTAACTGAGGCTAATAATGCGATTTTAGCAAAGAGACTATCTCCCGCAGGGAAGCTGCTGCCATCAAATGTTTGCCCTCATTAGACTCCCCTCTGGAAGCGCTTTCACTGCAAGCTGCAGATTCCCTCCTAACAGCAAGCTTTAGGATAGGGTACTGAATTGTAACTTAGTTTCGCCTAATAATGCGATTTTGGCAAAGAGACTATCTCCCGCAGGGAAGCTGCTACCATCAAATCTTTGCCCTCGTTAGACTCCCCTCTGGATGCGCTTTCACTGCAAGCTTCAGATTCCCTCCTAACAGCAAGCTTTAGGATAGGGTACTGAATTGTAACTTACTTTCGCCTAATAATGCGATTTTGGCAAAGAGAGTATCTCCCGCAGGGAAGCTGCTACCATCAAATCTTTGCCCTCGATAGACTCCCCTCTGGAAGCGCTTTCACTGCAAGCTGCAGATTCCCTCCTAACAGCAAGCTTTAGGATAGGGTACTGAATTGTAACTTACTTTAGCCTAATAATGCGATTATGGCAAAGAGACTATCTCCCGTAGGGAAGCTGCTACCATCAAATGTTTGCCCTCATTAGACTCCCCTCTGGAAGCGCTTTCACTGCAAGCTACAGATTCCCTCCTAACAGCAAGCTTTAGGATAGGGTACTGAATTGTAACTTAAACTGCGGCTAATAATGCGATTTTGGCAAGAGACTATCTCCCGCAGGGAAGCTGCTACCATCAAATGTTTGCCCTCATTAGACTCCCCTCTGGAAGCGCTTTCACTGCAAGCTTCAGATTCCCTCCTAACAGCAAGCTTTAGGATAGGGTACTGAATTGTAACTTACTTTCGCCTAATAATGCGATTTTGGCAAAGAGAGTATCTCCCGCAGGGAAGCTGCTACCATCAAATCTTTGCCCTCATTAGACTCCCCTCTGGAAGCGCTTTCACTGCAAGCTGCAGATTCCCTCCTATCAGCAAGCTTTAGGATAGGGTACTGAATTGTAACTTACTTTCGCCTAATAATGCGATTTTGGCAAAGAGACTATCTCCCGCAGGGAAGCTGCTACCATCAAATCTTTGCCCTCATTAGACTCCCCTCTGGAAGCGCTTTCACTGCAAGCTGCAGATTCCCTCCTAACAGCAAGCTTTAGGATAGGGTACTGAATTGTAACTTAACTGAGGCTAATAATGCGATTTTAGCAAAGAGACTATCTCCCGCAGGGAAGCTGCTACCATCAAATCTTTGCCCTCATTAGACTCCCCTCTGGAAGCGCATTCACTGCAAGCTGCAGATTCCCTCCTAACAGCAAGCTTTAGGATAGGGTACTGAATTGTAACTTACTTTCGCCTAATAATGCGATTTTGGCAAAGAGACTATCTCCCGCAGGGAAGCTGCTACCATCAAATGTTTGCCCTCATTAGACTCCCCTCTGGAAGCGCTTTCACTGCAAGCTGCAGATTCCCTCCTAACAGCAAGCTTTAGGATAGGGTACTGAATTGTAACTTACTTTCGCCTAATAATGCGATTTTAGCAAAGAGACTATCTCCCGCAGGGAAGCTGCTGCCATCAAATGTTTGCCCTCATTAGACTCCCCTCTGGAAGCGCTTTCACTGCAAGCTGCAGATTCCCTCCTAACAGCAAGCTTTAGGATAGGGTACTGAATTGTAACTTAAACTGCGGCTAATAATGCGATTTTGGCAAGAGACTATCTCCCGCAGGGAAGCTGCTACCATCAAATGTTTGCCCTCATTAGACTCCCCTCTGGAAGCGCTTTCACTGCAAGCTGCAGATTCCCTCCTAACAGCAAGCTTTAGGATAGGGTACTGAATTGTAACTTAACTGCGGCTAATAAGGCGATTTTGGCAAAGAGACTATCTCCCGCAGGGAAGCTGCTACCATCAAATCTTTGCCCTCGTTAGACTCCCCTCTGGAAGCGCTTTCACTGCAAGCTTCAGATTCCCTCCTAACAGCAAGCTTTAGGATAGTGTACTGAATTGTAACTTACTTTCGCCTAATAATGCGATTTTGGCAAAGAGACTATCTCCCGCAGGGAAGCTGTTACCATCAAATGTTTGCCCTCATTAGACTCCCCTCTGGAAGCGCTTTCACTGCAAGCTGCAGATTCCCTCCTAACAGCAAGCTTTAGGATAGGGTACTGAATTGTAACTTACTTTCGCCTAATAATGCGATTTTAGCAAAGAGACTATCTCCCGCAGGGAAGCTGCTGCCATCAAATGTTTGCCCTCATTAGACTCCCCTCTGGAAGCGCTTTCACTGCAAGCTGCAGATTCCCTCCTAACAGCAAGCTTTAGGATAGGGTACTGAATTGTAACTTAGTTTCGCCTAATAATGCGATTTTGGCAAAGAGACTATCTCCCGCAGGGAAGCTGCTACCATCAAATCTTTGCCCTCGTTAGACTCCCCTCTGGAAGCGCTTTCACTGCAAGCTTCAGATTCCCTCCTAACAGCAAGCTTTAGGATAGGGTACTGAATTGTAACTTACTTTCGCCTAATAATGCGATTTTGGCAAAGAGAGTATCTCCCGCAGGGAAGCTGCTACCATCAAATCTTTGCCCTCGTTAGACTCCCCTCTGGAAGCGCTTTCACTGCAAGCTGCAGATTCCCTCCTAACAGCAAGCTTTAGGATAGGGTACTGAATTGTAACTTACTTTAGCCTAATAATGCGATTATGGCAAAGAGACTATCTCCCGCAGGGAAGCTGATACCATCAAATGTTTCCCTCATTAGACTCCCCTCTGGAAGCGCTTTCACTGCAAGCTGCAGATTCCCTCCTAACAGCAAGCTTTAGGATAGGGTACTGAATTGTAACTTAACTGCGGCTACTAAGGCGATTATGGCAAAGAGACTATCTCCCGCAGGGAAGCTGCTACCATCAAATGTTTGCCCTCATTAGACTCCCCTCTGGAAGCGCTTTCACTGCAAGCTTCAGATTCCCTCCTAACAGCAAGCTTTAGGATAGGGTACTGAATTGTAACTTACTTTAGCCTAATAATGCGATTATGGCAAAGAGACTATCTGTCGCAGGGAAGCTGCTACCATCAAATGTTTGCCCTCGTTAGACTCCCCTCTGGAAGCGCTTTCACTGCAAGCTGCAGATTCCCTCCTAACAGCAAGCTTTAGGATAGGATACTGAATTGTAACTTAACTGAGGCTAATAATGCGATTTTGGCAAAGAGAATATCTCCCGCAGGGAAGCTGCTACCATCAAATGTTTGCCCTCATTAGACTCCCCTCTGGAAGCGCTTTCACTGCAAGCTGCAGATTCCCTCCTAACAGCAAGCTTTAGGATAGGGTACTGAATTGTAACTTAACTGAGGCTAATAATGCGATTATGGCAAAGAGACTATCTCCCGCAGGGAAGCTGCTACCATGAAATCTTTGCACTCGTTAGACTCCCCTCTGGAAGTGCATTCACTGCAAGCTGCAGATTCCCTCCTAACAGCAAGCTTTAGGATAGGGTACTGAATTGTAACTTACTTTCACCTAATAATGCGATTTTGGAAAGGAGAGTATCTCCCGCAGGGAAGCTGCTGCCATCAAATGTTTGCCCTCATTAGACTCCCCTCTGGAAGCGCATTCACTGCAAGCTGCAGATTCCCTCCTATCAGCAAGCTTTAGGATAGGGTACTGAATTGTAACTTACTTTAGCCTAATAATGCGATTTTGGCAAAGAGACTATCTCCCGCAGGGAAGGCTCTACCATCAAATGTTTGCCCTCATTAGACTCCCCTCTGGAAGCGCTTTCACTGCAAGCTGCAGATTCCCTCCTAACAGCAAGCTTTAGGACAGTGTACTGAATTGTAACTTAACTGCGGCTAATAATGCGATTTTGGCAAAGAGAATATCTCCCGCAGGGAAGCTGCTACCATCAAATGTTTGCCCTCATTAGACTCCCCTCTGGAAGCGCTTTCACTGCAAGCTGCAGATTCCCTCCTAACAGCAAGCTTTAGGATAGGGTACTGAATTGTAACTTAACTGAGGCTAATAATGCGATTTTGGCAAAGAGACTATCTCCCGCAGGGAAGCTGCTACCATCAAATCTTTGCCCTCGTTAGACTCCCCTCTGGAAGCGCTTTCACTGCAAGCTGCAGATTCCCTCCTAACAGCAAGCTTTAGGATAGGGTACTGAATTGTAACTTACTTTCACCTAATAATGCGATCTTGGCAAAGAGACTATCTCCCGCAGGGAAGCTGCTGCCATCAAATGTTTGCCCTCATTACACTCCCCTCTGGAAGCGCTTTCACTGCAAGCTGCAGATTCCCTCCTAACAGCAAGCTTTAGGATAGGGTACTGAATTGTAACTTAACTGCGGCTACTAAGGCGATTATGGCAAAGAGACTATCTCCCGCAGGGAAGCTGCTACCATCAAATCTTTGCCCTCGTTAGACTCCCCTCTGGAATCGCTTTCACTGCAAGCTGCAGATTCCCTCCTAACAGCAAGCTTTAGGATAGGGTACTGAATTGTAACTTACTTTAGCCTAATAATGCGATTGGGGCAAAGAGACTATCTCCCGTAGGGAAGCTGCTACCATCAAATGTTTGCCCTCATTAGACTCCCCTCTGGAAGCGCTTTCACTGCAAGCTGCAGATTCCCTCCTAACAGCAAACTTTAGGATAGTGTACTGAATTGTAACTTAACTGAGGCTAATAATGCGATTTTGGCAAAGAGACTATCTCCCGCAGGGAAGCTGCTACCATCAAATCTTTGCCCTCGATAGACTCCCCTCTGGAAGCGCTTTCACTGCAAGCTGCAGATTCCCTCCTAACAGCAAGCTTTAGGATAAGGTACTGAATTGTAACTTACTTTCGCCTAATAATGCGATTTTGGCAAAGAGACTATCTCCCGCAGGGAAGCTGCTACCATCAAATGTTTGCCCTCAAGAGACTCCCCTCTGGAAGCGCTTTCACTGCAAGCTGCAGATTCCCTCCTAACAGCAAGCTTTAGGATAGGGTACTGAATTGTAACTTACTTTCGCCTAATAATGCGATTTTGGCAAAGAGAATACCTCCCGCAGGGAAGCTGCTACCATCAAATCTTTGCCCTCGTTAGACTCCCCTCTGGAAGCGCTTTCACTGCAAGCTACAGATTCCCTCCTAACAGCAAGCTTTAGGATAGGGTACTGAATTGTAACTTACTTTCGCCTAATAATGCGATTTTGGCAAAGAGACTATCTCCCGCAGGGAAGCTGCTACCATCAAATGTTTGCCCTCATTAGACTCCCCTCTGGAAGCGCTTTCACTGCAAGCTGCAGATTCCCTCCTAACAGCAAGCTTTAGGATAGGGTACTGAATTGTAACTTACTTTCGCCTATTAAGGCGATTTTGGCAAAGAGAGTATCTCCCGCAGGGAAGCTGCTACCATCAAATGTTTGCCCTCATTAGACTCCCCTCTGGAAGCGCTTTCACTGCAAGCTGCAGATTCCCTCCTAACAGCAAGCTTTAGGATAGGGTACTGAATTGTAACTTACTTTCGCCTAATAATGCGATTTTGGCAAAGAGACTATCTCCCGCAGGGAAGCTGTTACCATCAAATGTTTGCCCTCATTAGACTCCCCTCTGGAAGCGTATTCACTGCAAGCTGCAGATTCCCTCCTAACAGCAAGCTTTAGGATAGGGTACTGAATTGTAACTTACTTTCGCCTAATAATGCGATTTTGGCAAAGAGAGTATCTCCCGCAGGGAAGCTGCTACCATCAAATGTTTGCCCTCATTAGACTCCCCTCTGGAAGCGCATTCACTGCAAGCTGCAGATTCCCTCCTAACAGCAAGCTTTAGGATAGGGTACTGAATTGTAACTTACTTTAGCCTAATAATGCGATTATGGCAAAGAGACTATCTCCCGCAGGGAAGCTGCTACCATCAAATCTTTGCCCTCGTTAGACTCCCCTCTGGAAGCGCTTTCACTGCAAGCTGCAGATTCCCTCCTAACAGCAAGCTTTAGGATAGGGTACTGAATTGTAACTTACTTTCGCCTAATAAAGCGATTTTGGCAAAGAGACTATCTCCCGCAGCGAAGCTGCTACAATCAAATCTTTGCCCTCATTAGACTCCCCTCTGGAAGCGCTTTCACTGCAAGCTTCAGATTCCCTCCTAACAGCAAGCTTTAGGATAGGGTACTGAATTGTAACTTACTTTAGCCTAATAATGCGATTTTGGCAAAGAGACTATCTCCCGCAGGGAAGCTGCTACCATCAAATGTTTGCCCTCATTAGACTCCCCTCCGGAAGCGCTTTCACTGCAAGCTGCAGATTCCCTCCTAACAGCATGCTTTAGGATAGGGTACTGAATTGTAACTTACTTTAGCCTAATAATGCGATTTTGGCAAAGAGAATATCTCCCGCAGGGAAGCTGCTACCATCAAATGTTTGCCCTCATTAGACTCCCCTCTGGAAGCGCTTTCACTGCAAGCTGCAGATTCCCTCCTAACAGCAAGCTGTAGGACAGTGTACTGAATTGTAACTTAACTGCGGCTACTAAGGCGATTATGGCAAAGAGACTATCTCCCGCAGGGAAGCTGTTACCATCAAATGTTTGCCCTCATTAGACTCCCCTCTGGAAGCGCATTCACTGCAAGCTGCAGATTCCCTCCTAACAGCAAGCTTTAGGATAGGGTACTGAATTGTAACTTAACAGAGGCTAATAAAGAGATTTTGGCAAAGAGACTATCTCCCGCAGGGAAGCTGCTACCATCAAATCTTTGCCCTCGTTAGACTCCCCTCTGGAAGCGCTTTCACTGCAAGCTGCAGATTCCCTCCTAACAGCAAGCTTTAGGATAGGGTACTGAATTGTAACTTACTTCCGCCTAATAATGCGATTTTGGCAAAGAGACTATCTCCCGCAGGGAAGCTGCTACCATCAAATCTTTGCCCTCGTTAGACTCCCCTCTGGAAGCGCTTTCACTGCAAGCTGCAGATTCCCTCCTAACAGCAAGCTTTAGGATAGGGTACTGAATTGTAACTTACTTTCGCCTATTAAGGCGATTTTGGCAAAGAGAGTATCTCCCGCAGGGAAGCTGCTACCATCAAATGCTTGCCCTCATTAGACTCCCCTCTGGAAGCGCTTTCACTGCAAGCTGCAGATTCCCTCCTAACAGCAAGCTTTAGGATAGGGTACTGAATTGTAACTTACTTTCGCCTAATAAGGCGATTATGGCAAAGAGAGTATCTCCCGCAGGGAAGCTGCTACCATCAAATGTTTGCCCTCATTAGACTCCCCTCTGGAAGCGCTTTCACTGCAAGCTGCAGATTCCCTCCTAACAGCAAGCTTTAGGATAGGGTACTGAATTGTAACTTAACTGCGGCTAATAAGGCGATTTTGGCAAAGAGAGTATCTCCCGCAGGGAAGCTGCTACCATCAAATGCTTGCCCTCATTAGACTCCCCTCTGGAAGCGCTTTCACTGCAAGCTGCAGATTCCCTCCTAACAGCAAGCTTTAGGATAGGGTACTGAATTGTAACTTACTTTCGCCTAATAATGCGATTTTGGCAAAGAGACTATCTCCCGCAGGGAAGCTGCTACCATCAAATGTTTGCCCTCATTAGACTCCCCTCTGGAAGCGCTTTCACTGCAAGCTGCAGATTCCCTCCTAACAGCAAGCTTTAGGATAAGGTACTGAATTGTAACTTACTTTAGCCTAATAATGCGATTTTGGCAAAGAGATTATCTCCCGCAGGGAAGCTGCTACCATCAAATGTTTGCCCTCATTAGACTCCCCTCTGGAAGCGCTTTCACTGCAAGCTGAAGATTCCCTCCTAACAGCAAGCTTTAGGATAGGGTACTGAATTGTAACTTACTTTAGCCAAATAAAGCAATTTTGGCAAAGAGAATATCTCCCGCAGGGAAGCTGCTACCATCAAATCTTTGCCCTCATTAGACTCCCCTCTGGAAGCGTATTCACTGCAAGCTGCAGATTCCCTCCTAACAGCAAGCTTTAGGATAGGGTACTGAATTGTAATTTACTTTCGCCTAATAATGCGATTATGGCAAAGAGACTATCTCCCGCAGGGAAGCTGCTACCATCAAATGTTTGCCCTCATTAGACTCCCCTCTGGAAGCGCTTTCACTGCAAGCTGCAGATTCCCTCCTAACAGCAAGCTTTAGGATAGGGTACTGAATTGTAACTTACTTTCGCCTAATAATGCGATTTTGGCAAAGAGAATATCTCCCGCAGGGAAGCTGCTACCATCAAATGTTTGCCCTCATTAGACTCCCCTCTGGAAGCGCTTTCACTGCAAGCTGCAGATTCCCTCCTAACAGCAAGCTGTAGGACAGTGTACTGAATTGTAACTTAACTGCGGCTACTAAGGCGATTATGGCAAAGAGAGTATCTCCCGCAGGGAAGCTGCTACCATCAAATGTTTGCCCTCATTAGACTCCCCTCTGGAAGCGCTTTCACTGCAAGCTGCAGATTCCCTCCTAACAGCAAGCTTTAGGATAGGGTACTGAATTGTAACTTAACTGCGGCTAATAAGGCGATTTTGGCAAAGAGAGTATCTCCCGCAGGGAAGCTGCTACCATCAAATGCTTGCCCTCATTAGACTCCCCTCTGGAAGCGCTTTCACTGCAAGCTGCAGATTCCCTCCTAACAGCAAGCTTTAGGATAGGGTACTGAATTGTAACTTAGTTTCGCCTAATAATGCGATTTTGGCAAAGAGACTATCTCCCGCAGAGAAGCTGCTACCATCAAATCTTTGCCCTCATTAGACTCCCCTCTGGAAGCGCTTTCACTGCAAGCTGCAGATTCCCTCCTAACAGCAAGCTGTAGGACAGTGTACTGAATTGTAACTTAACTGCGGCTACTAAGGCGATTATGGGTAAGAGAGTATCTCCCGCAGGGAAGCTGCTACCATCAAATGTTTGCCCTCATTAGACTCCCCTCTGGAAGCGCTTTCACTGCAAGCTGCAGATTCCCTCCTAACAGCAAGCTTTAGGATAGGGTACTGAATTGTAACTTAACTGCGGCTAATAAGGCGATTTTGGCAAAGAGAGTATCTCCCGCAGGGAAGCTGCTACCATCAAATGCTTGCCCTCATTAGACTCCCCTCTGGAAGCGCTTTCACTGCAAGCTGCAGATTCCCTCCTAACAGCAAGCTTTAGGATAGGGTACTGAATTGTAACTTACTTTCGCCTAATAATGAGATTTTGGCAAAGAGACTATCTCCCGCAGGGAAGCTGCTACCATCAAATGTTTGCCCTCATTAGACTCCCCTCTGGAAGCGCTTTCACTGCAAGCTGCAGATTCCCTCCTAACAGCAAGCTTTAGGATAAGGTACTGAATTGTAACTTACTTTAGCCTAATAATGCGATTTTGGCAAAGAGACTATCTCCCGCAGGGAAGCTGCTACCATCAAATGTTTGCCCTCATTAGACTCCCCTCTGGAAGCGCTTTCACTGCAAGCTGAAGATTCCCTCCTAACAGCAAGCTTTAGGATAGGGTACTGAATTGTAACTTACTTTAGCCTAATGAAGCAATTTTGGCAAAGAGAATATCTCCCGCAGGGAAGATGCTACCATCAAATCTTTGCCCTCGTTAGACTCCCCTCTGGAAGCGCTTTCACTGCAAGCTGCAGATTCCCTCCTAACAGCAAGCTTTAGGATAGGGTACTGAATTGTAACTTAATTGAGGCTAATAATGCGATTTTGGCAAAGAGAGTATCTCCCGCAGGGAAGCTGCTACCATCAAATGTTTGCCCTCATTAGACTCCTCTCTGGAAGCGCTTTCACTGCAAGCTGCAGATTCCCTCCTAACATCAAGCTTTAAGATAGGGTACTGAATTGTAACTTACTTTCGCCTAATAATGCGATTTTGGCAAAGAGACTATCTCCCGCAGGGAAGCTGCTACCATCAAATGTTTGCCCTCATTAGACTCCCCTCTGGGAGCGCTTTCACTGCAAGCTGCAGATTCCCTCCTAACAGCATGCTTTAGGATAGGGTACTGAATTGTAACTTACTTTCGCCTAATAATGCGATTTTGGCAAAGAGACTATCTCCCGCAGGGAAGCTGCTACCATCAAATGTTTACCCTCATTAGACTCCCCTCTGGAAGCGCTTTCACTGCAAGCTGCAGATTCCCTCCTAACAGCAAGCTGTAGGACAGTGTACTGAATTGTAACTTAACTGCGGCTACTAAGGCGATTATGGCAAAGAGACTATCTCCCGCAGGGAAGCTGCTACCATCAAATGTTTGCCCTCATTAGACTCCCCTCTGGAAGCGCTTTCACTGCAAGCTGCAGATTCCCTCCTAACAGCAAGCTTTAGGATAGGGTACTGAATTGTAACTTACTTTCGCCTAATAATGAGATTTTGGCAAAGAGACTATCTCCCGCAGGGAAGCTGCTACCATCAAATCTTTGCCCTCATTAGACTCCCCTCTGGAAGCGTATTCACTGCAAGCTGCAGATTCCCTCCTAACAGCAAGCTTTAGGATAGGGTACTGAATTGTAACTTACTTTCGCCTAATAATGCAATTATGGCAAAGAGACTATCTCCCGCAGGGAAGCTGCTACCATCAAATCTTTGCCCTCGTTAGACTCCCCTCTGGAAGCGCTTTCACTGCAAGCTGCAGATTCCCTCCTAACAGCAAGCTTTAGGATAGGGTACTGAATTGTAACTTACTTTAGCCTAATAATGCGATTTTGGCAAAGAGACTATCTCCCGCAGGGAAGCTGCTACCATCAAATGTTTGCCCTCATTAGACTCCCCTCCGGAAGCGCTTTCACTGCAAGCTGCAGATTCCCTCCTAACAGCAAGCTTTAGGATAGGGTACTGAATTGTAACTTACTTTAGCCTAATAATGCGATTTTGGCAAAGAGAATATCTCCCGCAAGGAAGCTGCTACCATCAAATGTTTGCCCTCATTAGACTCCCCTCTGGAAGCGCTTTCACTGCAAGCTGCAGATTCCCTCCTAACAGCAAGCTGTAGGACAGTGTACTGAATTGTAACTTAACTGCGGCTACTAAGGCGATTATGGCAAAGAGAGTATCTCCCGCAGGGAAGCTGCTACCATCAAATGTTTGCCCTCATTAGACTCCCCTCTGGAAGCGCTTTCACTGCAAGCTGCAGATTCCCTCCTAACAGCAAGCTTTAGGATAGGGTACTGAATTGTAACTTAACTGCGGCTAATAAGGCGATTTTGGCAAAGAGAGTATCTCCCGCAGGGAAGCTGCTACCATCAAATCTTTGCCCTCGTTAGACTCCCCTCTGGAAGCGCTTTCACTGCAAGCTGCAGATTCCCTCCTAACAGCAAGCTTTAGGATAGGGTACTGAATTGTAACTTACTTTCGCCTAATAAAGCGATTTTGGCAAAGAGACTATCTCCCGCAGCGAAGCTGCTACAATCAAATCTTTGCCCTCGTTAGACTCCCCTCTGGAAGCGCTTTCACTGCAAGCTGCAGATTCCCTCCTAACAGCAAGCTTTAGGATAGGGTACTGAATTGTAACTTACTTTCGCCTAATAATGCGATTTTGGCAAAGAGAGTATCTCCCGCAGGGAAGCTGCTACCATCAAATCTTTGCCCTCATTAGACTCCCCTCTGGAAGCGCTTTCACTGCAAGCTGCAGATTCCCTCCTAACAGCAAGCTTTAGGATAGGGTACTGAATTGTAACTTACTTTAGCCTAATAATGCGATTTTGGCAAAGAGACTATCTCCCGCAGGGAAGCTGCTACCATCAAATGTTTGCCCTCATTAGACTCCCCTCTGGAAGCGCTTTCACTGCAAGCTGCAGATTCCCTCCTAACAGCAAGCTGTAGGACAGTGTACTGAATTGTAACTTAACTGCGGCTACTAAGGCGATTATGGCAAAGAAAGTATCTCCCGCAGGGAAGCTGCTACCATCAAATGTTTGCCCTCATTAGACTCCCCTCTGGAAGCGCTTTCACTGCAAGCTGCAGATTCCCTCCTAACAGCAAGCTTTAGGATAGGGTACTGAATTGTAACTTAACTGCGGCTAATAAGGCGATTTTGGCAAAGAGAGTATCTCCCGCAGGGAAGCTGCTACCATCAAATGCTTGCCCTCATTAGACTCCCCTCTGGAAGCGCTTTCACTGCAAGCTGCAGATTCCCTCCTAACAGCAAGCTTTAGGATAGGGTACTGAATTGTAACTTACTTTCGCCTAATAATGCGATTTTGGCAAAGAGACTATCTCCAGCAGGGAAGCTGCTACCATCAAATGTTTGCCCTCATTAGACTCCCCTCTGGAAGCGCTTTCACTGCAAGCTGCAGATTCCCTCCTAACAGCAAGCTTTAGGATAAGGTACTGAATTGTAACTTACTTTAGCCTAATAATGCGATTTTGGCAAAGAGACTATCTCCCGCAGGGAAGCTGCTACAATCAAATGTTTGCCCTCATTAGACTCCCCTCTGGAAGCGCTTTCACTGCAAGCTGAAGATTCCCTCCTAACAGCAAGCTTTAGGATAGGGTACTGAATTGTAACTTAACTGAGGCTAATAATGCGATTTTGGCAAAGAGAGTATCTCCCGCAGGGAAGCTGCTACCATCAAATGTTTGCCCTCATTAGACTCCTCTCTGGAAGCGCTTTCACTGCAAGCTGCAGATTCCCTCCTAACATCAAGCTTTAAGATAGGGTACTGAATTGTAACTTACTTTCGCCTAATAATGCGATTTTGGCAAAGAGACTATCTCCCGCAGGGAAGCTGCTACCATCAAATGTTTGCCCTCATTAGACTCCCCTCTGGGAGCGCTTTCACTGCAAGCTGCAGATTCCCTCCTAACAGCATGCTTTAGGATAGGGTACTGAATTGTAACTTACTTTCGCCTAATAATGCGATTTTGGCAAAGAGACTATCTCCCGCAGGGAAGCTGCTACCATCAAATGTTTACCCTCATTAGACTCCCCTCTGGAAGCGCTTTCACTGCAAGCTGCAGATTCCCTCCTAACAGCAAGCTGTAGGACAGTGTACTGAATTGTAACTTAACTGCGGCTACTAAGGCGATTATGGCAAAGAGACTATCTCCCGCAGGGAAGCTGCTACCATCAAATGTTTGCCCTCATTAGACTCCCCTCTGGAAGCGCTTTCACTGCAAGCTGCAGATTCCCTCCTAACAGCAAGCTTTAGGATAGGGTACTGAATTGTAACTTACTTTCGCCTAATAATGAGATTTTGGCAAAGAGACTATCTCCCGCAGGGAAGCTGCTACCATCAAATCTTTGCCCTCATTAGACTCCCCTCTGGAAGCGTATTCACTGCAAGCTGCAGATTCCCTCCTAACAGCAAGCTTTAGGATAGGGTACTGAATTGTAACTTACTTTCGCCTAATAATGCAATTATGGCAAAGAGACTATCTCCCGCAGGGAAGCTGCTACCATCAAATCTTTGCCCTCGTTAGACTCCCCTCTGGAAGCGCTTTCACTGCAAGCTGCAGATTCCCTCCTAACAGCAAGCTTTAGGATAGGGTACTGAATTGTAACTTACTTTAGCCTAATAATGCGATTTTGGCAAAGAGACTATCTCCCGCAGGGAAGCTGCTACCATCAAATGTTTGCCCTCATTAGACTCCCCTCCGGAAGCGCTTTCACTGCAAGCTGCAGATTCCCTCCTAACAGCAAGCTTTAGGATAGGGTACTGAATTGTAACTTACTTTAGCCTAATAATGCGATTTTGGCAAAGAGAATATCTCCCGCAAGGAAGCTGCTACCATCAAATGTTTGCCCTCATTAGACTCCCCTCTGGAAGCGCTTTCACTGCAAGCTGCAGATTCCCTCCTAACAGCAAGCTGTAGGACAGTGTACTGAATTGTAACTTAACTGCGGCTACTAAGGCGATTATGGCAAAGAGAGTATCTCCCGCAGGGAAGCTGCTACCATCAAATGTTTGCCCTCATTAGACTCCCCTCTGGAAGCGCTTTCACTGCAAGCTGCAGATTCCCTCCTAACAGCAAGCTTTAGGATAGGGTACTGAATTGTAACTTAACTGCGGCTAATAAGGCGATTTTGGCAAAGAGAGTATCTCCCGCAGGGAAGCTGCTACCATCAAATCTTTGCCCTCGTTAGACTCCCCTCTGGAAGCGCTTTCACTGCAAGCTGCAGATTCCCTCCTAACAGCAAGCTTTAGGATAGGGTACTGAATTGTAACTTACTTTCGCCTAATAAAGCGATTTTGGCAAAGAGACTATCTCCCGCAGCGAAGCTGCTACAATCAAATCTTTGCCCTCGTTAGACTCCCCTCTGGAAGCGCTTTCACTGCAAGCTGCAGATTCCCTCCTAACAGCAAGCTTTAGGATAGGGTACTGAATTGTAACTTACTTTCGCCTAATAATGCGATTTTGGCAAAGAGAGTATCTCCCGCAGGGAAGCTGCTACCATCAAATCTTTGCCCTCATTAGACTCCCCTCTGGAAGCGCTTTCACTGCAAGCTGCAGATTCCCTCCTAACAGCAAGCTTTAGGATAGGGTACTGAATTGTAACTTACTTTAGCCTAATAATGCGATTTTGGCAAAGAGACTATCTCCCGCAGGGAAGCTGCTACCATCAAATCTTTGCCCTCATTAGACTCCCCTCTGGAAGCGCTTTCACTGCAAGCTGCAGATTCCCTCCTAACAGCAAGCTGTAGGACAGTGTACTGAATTGTAACTTAACTGCGGCTACTAAGGCGATTATGGCAAAGAAAGTATCTCCCGCAGGGAAGCTGCTACCATCAAATGTTTGCCCTCATTAGACTCCCCTCTGGAAGCGCTTTCACTGCAAGCTGCAGATTCCCTCCTAACAGCAAGCTTTAGGATAGGGTACTGAATTGTAACTTAACTGCGGCTAATAAGGCGATTTTGGCAAAGAGAGTATCTCCCGCAGGGAAGCTGCTACCATCAAATGCTTGCCCTCATTAGACTCCCCTCTGGAAGCGCTTTCACTGCAAGCTGCAGATTCCCTCCTAACAGCAAGCTTTAGGATAGGGTACTGAATTGTAACTTAGTTTCGCCTAATAATGCGATTTTGGCAAAGAGACTATCTCCAGCAGGGAAGCTGCTACAATCAAATGTTTGCCCTCATTAGACTCCCCTCTGGAAGCGCTTTCACTGCAAGCTGAAGATTCCCTCCTAACAGCAAGCTTTAGGATAGGGTACTGAATTGTAACTTACTTTAGCCTAATAAAGCAATTTTGGCAAAGAGAATATCTCCCGCAGGGAAGATGCTACCATCAAATCTTTGCACTCGTTAGACTCCCCTCTGGAAGCGCTTTCACTGCAAGCTGCAGATTCCCTCCTAACAGCAAGCTTTAGGATAGGGTACTGAATTGTAACTTAACTGAGGCTAATAATGCGATTTTGGCAAAGAGACTATCTCCCGCAGGGAAGCTGCTACCATCAAATGTTTGCCCTCATTAGACTCCCCTCTGGAAGCGCTTTCACTGCAAGCTGCAGATTCCCTCCTAACAGCATGCTTTAGGATAGGGTACTGAATTGTAACTTACTTTCGCCTAATAATGCGATTTTGGCAAAGAGACTATCTCCCGCAGGGAAGCTGCTACCATCAAATGTTTACCCTCGTTAGACTCCCCTCTGGAAGCGCTTTCACTGCAAGCTGCAGATTCCCTCCTAACAGCAAGCTGTAGGACAGTGTACTGAATTGTAACTTAACTGCGGCTACTAAGGCGATTATGGCAAAGAGACTATCTCCCGCAGGGAAGCTGCTACCATCAAATGTTTGCCCTCATTAGACTCCCCTCTGGAAGCGCTTTCACTGCAAGCTGCAGATTCCCTCCTAACAGCAAGCTTTAGGATAGGGTACTGAATTGTAACTTACTTTCGCCTAATAATGAGATTTTGGCAAAGAGACTATCTCCCGCAGGGAAGCTGCTACCATCAAATCTTTGCCCTCATTAGACTCCCCTCTGGAAGCGTATTCACTGCAAGCTGCAGATTCCCTCCTAACAGCAAGCTTTAGGATAGGGTACTGAATTGTAACTTACTTTCGCCTAATAATGCGATTATGGCAAAGAGACTATCTCCCGCAGGGAAGCTGCTACCATCAAATCTTTGCCCTCGTTAGACTCCCCTCTGGAAGCGCTTTCACTGCAAGCTGCAGATTCCCTCCTAACAGCAAGCTTTAGGATAGGGTACTGAATTGTAACTTACTTTAGCCTAATAATGCGATTTTGGCAAAGAGACTATCTCCCGCAGGGAAGCTGCTACCATCAAATGTTTGCCCTCATTAGACTCCCCTCCGGAAGCGCTTTCACTGCAAGCTGCAGATTCCCTCCTAACAGCAAGCTTTAGGATAGGGTACTGAATTGTAACTTAACTGCGGCTAATAAGGCGATTTTGGCAAAGAGAGTATCTCCCGCAGGGAAGCTGCTACCATCAAATCTTTGCCCTCGTTAGACTCCCCTCTGGAAGCGCTTTCACTGCAAGCTGCAGATTCCCTCCTAACAGCAAGCTTTAGGATAGGGTACTGAATTGTAACTTACTTTCGCCTAATAAAGCGATTTTGGCAAAGAGACTATCTCCCGCAGCGAAGCTGCTACAATCAAATCTTTGCCCTCATTAGACTCCCCTCTGGAAGCGCTTTCACTGCAAGCTTCAGATTCCCTCCTAACAGCAAGCTTTAGGATAGGGTACTGAATTGTAACTTACTTTAGCCTAATAATGCGATTTTGGCAAAGAGACTATCTCCCGCAGGGAAGCTGCTACCATCAAATGTTTGCCCTCATTAGACTCCCCTCCGGAAGCGCTTTCACTGCAAGCTGCAGATTCCCTCCTAAAAGCATGCTTTAGGATAGGGTACTGAATTGTAACTTACTTTAGCCTAATAATGCGATTTTGGCAAAGAGACTATCTCCCGCAGGGAAGCTGCTACCATCAAATGTTTGCCCTCATTAGACTCCCCTCTGGAAGCGCTTTCACTGCAAGCTGAAGATTCCCTCCTAACAGCAAGCTGTAGGACAGTGTACTGAATTGTAACTTAACTGCGGCTACTAAGGCGATTATGGCAAAGAGACTATCTCCCGCAGGGAAGCTGTTACCATCAAATGTTTGCCCTCATTAGACTCCCCTCTGGAAGCGCATTCACTGCAAGCTGCAGATTCCCTCCTAACAGCAAGCTTTAGGATAGGGTACTGAATTGTAACTTAACAGAGGCTAATAAAGAGATTTTGGCAAAGAGACTATCTCCCGCAGGGAAGCTGCTACCATCAAATGTTTGCCCTCATTAGACTCCTCTCTGGAAGCGCTTTCACTGCAAGCTGCAGATTCCCTCCTAACATCAAGCTTTAGGATAGGGTACTGAATTGTAACTTACTTCCGCCTAATAATGCGATTTTGGCAAAGAGACTATCTCCCGCAGGGAAGCTGCTACCATCAAATGTTTGCCCTCATTAGACTCCCCTCTGGAAGCGCATTCACTGCAAGCTGCAGATTCCCTCCTAACAGCATGCTTTAGGATAGGGTACTGAATTGTAACTTACTTTCGCCTAATAATGCGATTTTGGCAAAGAGACTATCTCCCGCAGGGAAGCTGCTACCATCAAATGTTTACCCTCGTTAGACTCCCCTCTGGAAGCGCTTTCACTGCAAGCTGCAGATTCCCTCCTAACAGCAAGCTGTAGGACAGTGTACTGAATTGTAACTTAACTGCGGCTACTAAGGCGATTATGGCAAAGAGACTATCTCCCGCAGGGAAGCTGCTACCATCAAATGTTTGCCCTCATTAGACTCCCCTCTGGAAGCGCTTTCACTGCAAGCTGCAGATTCCCTCCTAACAGCAAGCTTTAGGATAGGGTACTGAATTGTAACTTACTTTCGCCTATAATGAGATTTTGGCAAAGAGACTATCTCCCGCAGGGAAGCTGCTACCATCAAATCTTTGCCCTCATTAGACTCCCCTCTGGAAGCGTATTCACTGCAAGCTGCAGATTCCCTCCTAACAGCAAGCTTTAGGATAGGGTACTGAATTGTAACTTAACTGCGGCTACTAAGGCGATTATGGCAAAGAGACTATCTCCCGCAGGGAAGCTGCTACCATCAAATATTTGCCCTCGTTAGACTCCCCTCTGGAAGCGCTTTCACTGCAAGCTGCAGATTCCCTCCTAACAGCAAGCTTTAGGATAGGGTACTGAATTGTAACTTACTTTAGCCTAATAATGCGATTTTGGCAAAGAGACTATCTCCCGCAGGGAAGCTGCTACCATCAAATGTTTGCCCTCATTAGACTCCCCTCCGGAAGCGCTTTCACTGCAAGCTGCAGATTCCCTCCTAACAGCAAGCTTTAGGATAGGGTACTGAATTGTAACTTACTTTAGCCTAATAATGCGATTTTGGCAAAGAGAATATCTCCCGCAGGGAAGCTGCTACCATCAAATGTTTGCCCTCATTAGACTCCCCTCTGGAAGCGCTTTCACTGCAAGCTGCAGATTCCCTCCTAACAGCAAGCTGTAGGACAGTGTACTGAATTGTAACTTAACTGCGGCTACTAAGGCGATTATGGCAAAGAGAGTATCTCCCGCAGGGAAGCTGCTACCATCAAATGTTTGCCCTCATTAGACTCCCCTCTGGAAGCGCTTTCACTGCAAGCTGCAGATTCCCTCCTAACAGCAAGCTTTAGGATAGGGTACTGAATTGTAACTTAACTGCGGCTAATAAGGCGATTTTGGCAAAGAGAGTATCTCCCGCAGGGAAGCTGCTACCATCAAATCTTTGCCCTCGTTAGACTCCCCTCTGGAAGCGCTTTCACTGCAAGCTGCAGATTCCCTCCTAACAGCAAGCTTTAGGATAGGGTACTGAATTGTAACTTACTTTCGCCTAATAAAGCGATTTTGGCAAAGAGACTATCTCCCGCAGCGAAGCTGCTACAATCAAATCTTTGCCCTCATTAGACTCCCCTCTGGAAGCGCTTTCACTGCAAGCTTCAGATTCCCTCCTAACAGCAAGCTTTAGGATAGGGTACTGAATTGTAACTTACTTTAGCCTAATAATGCGATTTTGGCAAAGAGACTATCTCCCGCAGGGAAGCTGCTACCATCAAATGTTTGCCCTCATTAGACTCCCCTCCGGAAGCGCTTTCACTGCAAGCTGCAGATTCCCTCCTAAAAGCATGCTTTAGGATAGGGTACTGAATTGTAACTTACTTTAGCCTAATAATGCGATTTTGGCAAAGAGAATATCTCCCGCAGGGAAGCTGCTACCATCAAATGTTTGCCCTCATTAGACTCCCCTCTGGAAGCGCTTTCACTGCAAGCTGAAGATTCCCTCCTAACAGCAAGCTGTAGGACAGTGTACTGAATTGTAACTTAACTGCGGCTACTAAGGCGATTATGGCAAAGAGACTATCTCCCGCAGGGAAGCTGTTACCATCAAATGTTTGCCCTCATTAGACTCCCCTCTGGAAGCGCATTCACTGCAAGCTGCAGATTCCCTCCTAACAGCAAGCTTTAGGATAGGGTACTGAATTGTAACTTAACAGAGGCTAATAAAGAGATTTTGGCAAAGAGACTATCTCCCGCAGGGAAGCTGCTACCATCAAATCTTTGCCCTCGTTAGACTCCCCTCTGGAAGCGCTTTCACTGCAAGCTGCAGATTCCCTCCTAACAGCAAGCTTTAGGATAGGGTACTGAATTGTAACTTACTTCCGCCTAATAATGCGATTTTGGCAAAGAGACTATCTCCCGCAGGGAAGCTGCTACCATCAAATCTTTGCCCTCGTTAGACTCCCCTCTGGAAGCGCTTTCACTGCAAGCTGCAGATTCCCTCCTAACAGCAAGCTTTAGGATAGGGTACTGAATTGTAACTTACTTTCGCCTATTAAGGCGATTTTGGCAAAGAGAGTATCTCCCGCAGGGAAGCTGCTACCATCAAATCTTTGCCCTCATTAGACTCCCCTCTGGAAGCGCTTTCACTGCAAGCTGCAGATTCCCTCCTAACAGCAAGCTTTAGGATAGGGTACTGAATTGTAACTTACTTTATCCTAATAATGCGATTTTGGCAAAGAGACTATCTCCCGCAGAGAAGCTGCTACCATCAAATCTTTGCCCTCATTAGACTCCCCTCTGGAAGCGCTTTCACTGCAAGCTGCAGATTCCCTCCTAACAGCAAGCTGTAGGACAGTGTACTGAATTGTAACTTAACTGCGGCTACTAAGGCGATTATGGCAAAGAGACTATCTCCCGCAGGGAAGCTGCTACCATCAAATGTTTGCCCTCATTAGACTCCCCTCTGGAAGCGCTTTCACTGCAAGCTGCAGATTCCCTCCTAACAGCAAGCTTTAGGATAGGGTACTGAATTGTAACTTACTTTCGCCTAATAATGAGATTTTGGCAAAGAGACTATCTCCCGCAGGGAAGCTGCTACCATAAAATCTTTGCCCTCATTAGACTCCCCTCTGGAAGCGTATTCACTGCAAGCTGCAGATTCCCTCCTAACAGCAAGCTTTAGGATAGGGTACTGAATTGTAACTTACTTTCGCCTAATAATGCGATTATGGCAAAGAGACTATCTCCCGCAGGGAAGCTGCTACCATCAAATCTTTGCCCTCGTTAGACTCCCCTCTGGAAGCGCTTTCACTGCAAGCTGCAGATTCCCTCCTAACAGCAAGCTTTAGGATAGGGTACTGAATTGTAACTTACTTTAGCCTAATAATGCGATTTTGGCAAAGAGACTATCTCCCGCAGGGAAGCTGCTACCATCAAATGTTTGCCCTCATTAGACTCCCCTCCGGAAGCGCTTTCACTGCAAGCTGCAGATTCCCTCCTAACAGCAAGCTTTAGGATAGGGTACTGAATTGTAACTTACTTTAGCCTAATAATGCGATTTTGGCAAAGAGAATATCTCCCGCAGGGAAGCTGCTACCATCAAATGTTTGCCCTCATTAGACTCCCCTCTGGAAGCGCTTTCACTGCAAGCTGCAGATTCCCTCCTAACAGCAAGCTGTAGGACAGTGTACTGAATTGTAACTTAACTGCGGCTACTAAGGCGATTATGGCAAAGAGAGTATCTCCCGCAGGGAAGCTGCTACCATCAAATGTTTGCCCTCATTAGACTCCCCTCTGGAAGCGCTTTCACTGCAAGCTGCAGATTCCCTCCTAACAGCAAGCTTTAGGATAGGGTACTGAATTGTAACTTAACTGCGGCTAATAAAGCGATTTTGGCAAAGAGAGTATCTCCCGCAGGGAAGCTGCTACCATCAAATCTTTGCCCTCGTTAGACTCCCCTCTGGAAGCGCTTTCACTGCAAGCTGCAGATTCCCTCCTAACAGCAAGCTTTAGGATAGGGTAATGAATTGTAACTTACTTTAGCCTAATAAAGCGATTTTGGCAAAGAGACTATCTCCCGCAGCGAAGCTGCTACAATCAAATCTTTGCCCTCATTAGACTCCCCTCTGGAAGCGCTTTCACTGCAAGCTTCAGATTCCCTCCTAACAGCAAGCTTTAGGATAGGGTACTGAATTGTAACTTACTTTCGCCTAATAATGCGATTTTGGCAAAGAGAGTATCTCCCGCAGGGAAGCTGCTGCCATCAAATGTTTGCCCTCATTAGACTCCCCTCTGGAAGCGCTTTCACTGCAAGCTGCAGATTCCCTCCTAACAGCATGCTTTAGGATAGGGTACTGAATTGTAACTTACTTTAGCCTAATAATGCGATTTTGGCAAAGAGAATATCTCCCGCAGGGAAGCTGCTACCATCAAATGTTTGCCCTCATTAGACTCCCCTCTGGAAGCGCTTTCACTGCAAGCTGCAGATTCCCTCCTAACAGCAAGCTGTAGGACAGTGTACTGAATTGTAACTTAACTGCGGCTACTAAGGCGATTATGGCAAAGAGACTATCTCCCGCAGGGAAGCTGTTACCATCAAATGTTTGCCCTCATTAGACTCCCCTCTGGAAGCGCATTCACTGCAAGCTGCAGATTCCCTCCTAACAGCAAGCTTTAGGATAGGGTACTGAATTGTAACTTAACAGAGGCTAATAAAGAGATTTTGGCAAAGAGACTATCTCCCGCAGGGAAGCTGCTACCATCAAATCTTTGCCCTCGTTAGACTCCCCTCTGGAAGCGCTTTCACTGCAAGCTGCAGATTCCCTCCTAACAGCAAGCTTTAGGATAGGGTACTGAATTGTAACTTACTTCCGCCTAATAATGCGATTTTGGCAAAGAGACTATCTCCCGCAGGGAAGCTGCTACCATCAAATCTTTGCCCTCGTTAGACTCCCCTCTGGAAGCGCTTTCACTGCAAGCTGCAGATTCCCTCCTAACAGCAAGCTTTAGGATAGGGTACTGAATTGTAACTTACTTTCGCCTATTAAGGCGATTTTGGCAAAGAGAGTATCTCCCGCAGGGAAGCTGCTACCATCAAATCTTTGCCCTCATTAGACTCCCCTCTGGAAGCGCTTTCACTGCAAGCTGCAGATTCCCTCCTAACAGCAAGCTTTAGGATAGGGTACTGAATTGTAACTTACTTTAGCCTAATAATGCGATTTTGGCAAAGAGACTATCTCCCGCAGAGAAGCTGCTACCATCAAATGTTTGCCCTCATTAGACTCCCCTCTGGAAGCGCTTTCACTGCAAGCTGCAGATTCCCTCCTAACAGCAAGCTGTAGGACAGTGTACTGAATTGTAACTTAACTGCGGCTACTAAGGCGATTATGGCAAAGAAAGTATCTCCCGCAGGGAAGCTGCTACCATCAAATGTTTGCCCTCATTAGACTCCCCTCTGGAAGCGCTTTCACTGCAAGCTGCAGATTCCCTCCTAACAGCAAGCTTTAGGATAGGGTACTGAATTGTAACTTAACTGCGGCTAATAAGGCGATTTTGGCAAAGAGAGTATCTCCCGCAGGGAAGCTGCTACCATCAAATGCTTGCCCTCATTAGACTCCCCTCTGGAAGCGCTTTCACTGCAAGCTGCAGATTCCCTCCTAACAGCAAGCTTTAGGATAGGGTACTGAATTGTAACTTACTTTCGCCTAATAATGCGATTTTGGCAAAGAGACTATCTCCAGCAGGGAAGCTGCTACCATCAAATGTTTGCCCTCATTAGACTCCCCTCTGGAAGCGCTTTCACTGCAAGCTGCAGATTCCCTCCTAACAGCAAGCTTTAGGATAAGGTACTGAATTGTAACTTACTTTAGCCTAATAATGCGATTTTGGCAAAGAGAATATCTCCCGCAGGGAAGCTGCTACAATCAAATGTTTGCCCTCATTAGACTCCCCTCTGGAAGCGCTTTCACTGCAAGCTGAAGATTCCCTCCTAACAGCAAGCTTTAGGATAGGGTACTGAATTGTAACTTACTTTAGCCTAATAAAGCAATTTTGGCAAAGAGAATATCTCCCGCAGGGAAGATGCTACCATCAAATCTTTGCCCTCGTTAGACTCCCCTCTGGAAGCGCTTTCACTGCAAGCTGCAGATTCCCTCCTAACAGCAAGCTTTAGGATAGGGTACTGAATTGTAACTTAACTGAGGCTAATAAAGCGATTTTGGCAAAGAGAGTATCTCCCGCAGCGAAGCTGCTACAATCAAATCTTTGCCCTCATTAGACTCCCCTCTGGAAGCGCTTTCACTGCAAGCTTCAGATTCCCTCCTAACAGCAAGCTTTAGGATAGGGTACTGAATTGTAACTTACTTTAGCCTAATAATGCGATTTTGGCAAAGAGACTATCTCCCGCAGGGAAGCTGCTACCATCAAATGTTTGCCCTCATTAGACTCCCCTCCGGAAGCGCTTTCACTGCAAGCTGCAGATTCCCTCCTAACAGCAAGCTTTAGGATAGGGTACTGAATTGTAACTTACTTTAGCCTAATAATGCGATTTTGGCAAAGAGAATATCTCCCGCAGGGAAGCTGCTACCATCAAATGTTTGCCCTCATTAGACTCCCCTCTGGAAGCGCTTTCACTGCAAGCTGCAGATTCCCTCCTAACAGCAAGCTGTAGGACAGTGTACTGAATTGTAACTTAACTGCGGCTACTAAGGCGATTATGGCAAAGAGAGTATCTCCCGCAGGGAAGCTGCTACCATCAAATGTTTGCCCTCATTAGACTCCCCTCTGGAAGCGCTTTCACTGCAAGCTGCAGATTCCCTCCTAACAGCAAGCTTTAGGATAGGGTACTGAATTGTAACTTAACTGCGGCTAATAAGGCGATTTTGGCAAAGAGAGTATCTCCCGCAGGGAAGCTGCTACCATCAAATGCTTGCCCTCATTAGACTCCCCTCTGGAAGCGCTTTCACTGCAAGCTGTAGATTCCCTCCTAACAGCAAGCTTTAGGATAGGGTACTGAATTGTAACTTACATTCGCCTAATAATGCGATTTTGGCAAAGAGACTATCTCCCGCAGGGAAGCTGCTACCATCAAATGTTTGCCCTCATTAGACTCCCCTCTGGAAGCGCTTTCACTGCAAGCTGCAGATTCCCTCCTAACAGCAAGCTTTAGGATAAGGTACTGAATTGTAACTTACTTTAGCCTAATAATGCGATTTTGGCAAAGAGACTATCTCCCGCAGGGAAGCTGCTACCATCAAATGTTTGCCCTCATTAGACTCCCCTCTGGAAGCGCTTTCACTGCAAGCTGCAGATTCCCTCCTAACAGCAAGCTTTAGGATAGGGTACTGAATTGTAACTTACTTTAGCCTAATAAAGCAATTTTGGCAAAGAGAATATCTCCCGCAGGGAAGATGCTACCATCAAATCTTTGCCCTCGTTAGACTCCCCTCTGGAAGCGCTTTCACTGCAAGCTGCAGATTCCCTCCTAACAGCAAGCTTTAGGATAGGGTACTGAATTGTAACTTAACTGAGGCTAATAATGCGATTTTGGCAAAGAGACTATCTCCCGCAGCGAAGCTGCTACCATCAAATCTTTGCCCTCGTTAGACTCCCCTCTGGAAGCGCTTTCACTGCAAGCTGCAGATTCCCTCCTAACAGCAAGCTTTAGGATAGTGTACTGAATTGTAACTTACTTTCGCCTAATAATGCGATTTTGGCAAAGAGAGTATCTCCCGCAGGGAAGCTGCTGCCATCAAATGTTTGCCCTCATTAGACTCCCCTCTGGAAGCGCTTTCACTGCAAGCTGCAGATTCCCTCCTAACAGCATGCTTTAGGATAGGGTACTGAATTGTAACTTAACTGCGGCTACTAAGGCAATTATGGCAAAGAGACTATCTCCCGCACGGAAGATGCTACCATCAAATCTTTGCCCTCGTTAGACTCCCCTCTGGAAGCGCTTTCACTGCAAGCTGCAGATTCCCTCCTAACAGCAAGCTTTAGGATAGGGTACTGAATTGTAACTTACTTTCGCCTAATAAAGCGATTTTGGCACAGAGACTATCTCCCGCAGGGAAGCTGCTACCATCAAATCTTTGCCCTCATTAGACTCCCCTCTGGAAGCGCTTTCACTGCAAGCTGCAGATTCCCTCCTAACAGCAAGCTTTAGGATAGGGTACTGAATTGTAACTTACTTTCGCCTAATAATGCGATTTTGGCAAAGAGACTATCTCCCGCAGGGAAGCTGCTACCATCAAATGTTTGCCCTCATTAGACTCCTCTCTGGAAGCGTATTCACTGCAAGCTGCAGATTCCCTCCTAACAGCAAGCTTTAGGATAGGGTACTGAATTGTAACTTAACTGAGGCTAATAATGCGATTTTGGCAAAGAGACTATCTCCCGCAGGGAAGCTGTTACCATCAAATCTTTGCCCTCGTTAGACTCCCCTCTGGAAGCGCTTCCACTGCAAGCTGCAGATTCCCTCCTAACAGCAAGCTGTAGGACAGTGTACTGAATTGTAACTTAACTGCGGCTACTAAGGCGATTATGGCAAAGAAAGTATCTCCCGCAGGGAAGCTGCTACCATCAAATGTTTGCCCTCATTAGACTCCCCTCTGGAAGCGCTTTCACTGCAAGCTGCAGATTCCCTCCTAACAGCAAGCTTTAGGATAGGGTACTGAATTGTAACTTAACTGCGGCTAATAAGGCGATTTTGGCAAAGAGAGTATCTCCCGCAGGGAAGCTGCTACCATCAAATGCTTGCCCTCATTAGACTCCCCTCTGGAAGCGCTTTCACTGCAAGCTGCAGATTCCCTCCTAACAGCAAGCTTTAGGATAGGGTACTGAATTGTAACTTAACTGCGGCTAATAAGGCGATTTTGGCAAAGAGAGTATCTCCCGCAGGGAAGCTGCTACCATCAAATGCTTGCCCTCATTAGACTCCCCTCTGGAAGCGCTTTCACTGCAAGCTGCAGATTCCCTCCTAACAGCAAGCTTTTGGATAAGGTACTGAATTGTAACTTACTTTAGCCTAATAATGCGATTTTGGCAAAGAGACTATCTCCCGCAGGGAAGCTGCTACAATCAAATGTTTGCCCTCATTAGACTCCCCTCTGGAAGCGCTTTCACTGCAAGCTGAAGATTCCCTCCTAACAGCAAGCTTTAGGATAGGGTACTGAATTGTAACTTACTTTAGCCTAATAAAGCAATTTTGGCAAAGAGAATATCTCCCGCAGGGAAGATGCTACCATCAAATCTTTGCCCTCGTTAGACTCCCCTCTGGAAGCGCTTTCACTGCAAGCTGCAGATTCCCTCCTAACAGCAAGCTTTAGGATAGGGTACTGAATTGTAACTTAACTGAGGCTAATAATGCGATTTTGGCAAAGAGACTATCTCCCGCAGGGAAGCTGCTACCATCAAATGTTTGCCCTCATTAGACTCCTCTCTGGAAGCGCTTTCACTGCAAGCTGCAGATTCCCTCCTAACATCAAGCTTTAGGATAGGGTACTGAATTGTAACTTACTTTCGCCTAATAATGCGATTTTGGCAAAGAGACTATCTCCCGCAGGGAAGCTGCTACCATCAAATGTTTGCCCTCATTAGACTCCCCTCCGGGAGCGCTTTCACTGCAAGCTGCAGATTCCCTCCTAACAGCATGCTTTAGGATAGGGTACTGAATTGTAACTTACTTTCGCCTAATAATGCGATTTTGGCAAAGAGAGTATCTCCCGCAGGGAAGCTGCTACCATCAAATGTTTGCCCTCATTAGACTCCCCTCTGGAAGCGCTTTTACTGCAAGCTTCAGATTCCCTCCTAACAGCAAGCTTTAGGATAGGGTACTGAATTGTAACTTACTTTCGCCTAATAATGCGATTTTGGCAAAGAGACTATCTCCCGCAGGGAAGCTGCTACCATCAAATGTTTGCCCTCATTAGACTCCCCTCTGGAAGCGCTTTCACTGCAAGCTGCAGATTCCCTCCTAACAGCAAGCTGTAGGACAGTGTACTGAATTGTAACTTAACTGCGGCTACTAAGGCGATTATGGCAAAGAGACTATCTCCCGCAGGGAAGCTGCTACCATCAAATGTTTGCCCTCATTAGACTCCCCTCTGGAAGCGCTTTCACTGCAAGCTGCAGATTCCCTCCTAACAGCAAGCTTTAGGATAGGGTACTGAATTGTAACTTACTTTCGCCTAATAATGAGATTTTGGCAAAGAGACTATCTCCCGCAGGGAAGCTGCTACCATCAAATCTTTGCCCTCATTAGACTCCCCTCTGGAAGCGTATTCACTGCAAGCTGCAGATTCCCTCCTAACAGCAAGCTTTAGGATAGGGTACTGAATTGTAACTTACTTTCGCCTAATAATGCGATTATGGCAAAGAGACTATCTCCCGCAGGGAAGCTGCTACCATCAAATCTTTGCCCTCATTAGACTCCCCTCTGGAAGCGCTTTCACTGCAAGCTGCAGATTCCCTCCTAACAGCAAGCTTTAGGATAGGGTACTGAATTGTAACTTACTTTCGCCTAATAAAGCGATTTTGGCAAAGAGACTATCTCCCGCAGCGAAGCTGCTACAATCAAATCTTTGCCCTCATTAGACTCCCCTCTGGAAGCGCTTTCACTGCAAGCTTCAGATTCCCTCCTAACAGCAAGCTTTAGGATAGGGTACTGAATTGTAACTTACTTTAGCCTAATAATGCGATTTTGGCAAAGAGACTATCTCCCGCAGGGAAGCTGCTACCATCAAATGTTTGCCCTCATTAGACTCCCCTCCGGAAGCGCTTTCACTGCAAGCTGCAGATTCCCTCCTAACAGCAAGCTTTAGGATAGGGTACTGAATTGTAACTTACTTTAGCCTAATAATGCGATTTTGGCAAAGAGAATATCTCCCGCAGGGAAGCTGCTACCATCAAATGTTTGCCCTCATTAGACTCCCCTCTGGAAGCGCTTTCACTGCAAGCTGCAGATTCCCTCCTAACAGCAAGCTGTAGGACAGTGTACTGAATTGTAACTTAACTGCGGCTACTAAGGCGATTATGGCAAAGAGAGTATCTCCCGCAGGGAAGCTGCTACCATCAAATGTTTGCCCTCATTAGACTCCCCTCTGGAAGCGCTTTCACTGCAAGCTGCAGATTCCCTCCTAACAGCAAGCTTTAGGATAGGGTACTGAATTGTAACTTAACTGCGGCTAATAAGGCGATTTTGGCAAAGAGAGTATCTCCCGCAGGGAAGCTGCTACCATCAAATGCTTGCCCTCATTAGACTCCCCTCTGGAAGCGCTTTCACTGCAAGCTGTAGATTCCCTCCTAACAGCAAGCTTTAGGATAGGGTACTGAATTGTAACTTACATTCGCCTAATAATGCGATTTTGGCAAAGAGACTATCTCCCGCAGGGAAGCTGCTACCATCAAATGTTTGCCCTCATTAGACTCCCCTCTGGAAGCGCTTTCACTGCAAGCTGCAGATTCCCTCCTAACAGCAAGCTTTAGGATAAGGTACTGAATTGTAACTTACTTTAGCCTAATAATGCGATTTTGGCAAAGAGACTATCTCCCGCAGGGAAGCTGCTACCATCAAATGTTTGCCCTCATTAGACTCCCCTCTGGAAGCGCTTTCACTGCAAGCTGCAGATTCCCTCCTAACAGCAAGCTTTAGGATAGGGTACTGAATTGTAACTTACTTTCGCCTAATAAAGCAATTTTGGCAAAGAGAATATCTCCCGCAGGGAATATGCTACCATCAAATCTTTGCCCTCGTTAGACTCCCCTCTGGAAGCGCTTTCACTGCAAGCTGCAGATTCCCTCCTAACAGCAAGCTTTAGGATAGGGTACTGAATTGTAACTTAACTGAGGCTAATAATGCGATTTTGGCAAAGAGACTATCTCCCGCAGGGAAGCTGCTACCATCAAATCTTTGCCCTCGTTAGACTCCCCTCTGGAAGCGCTTTCACTGCAAGCTGCAGATTCCCTCCTAACAGCAAGCTTTAGGATAGTGTACTGAATTGTAACTTACTTTCGCCTAATAATGCGATTTTGGCAAAGAGAGTATCTCCCGCAGGGAAGCTGCTGCCATCAAATGTTTGCCCTCATTAGACTCCCCTCTGGAAGCGCTTTCACTGCAAGCTGCAGATTCCCTCCTAACAGCATGCTTTAGGATAGGGTACTGAATTGTAACTTAACTGCGGCTACTAAGGCAATTATGGCAAAGAGACTATCTCCCGCAGGGAAGATGCTACCATCAAATCTTTGCCCTCGTTAGACTCCCCTCTGGAAGCGCTTTCACTGCAAGCTGCAGATTCCCTCCTAACAGCAAGCTTTAGGATAGGGTACTGAATTGTAACTTACTTTCGCCTAATAAAGCGATTTTGGCAAAGAGACTATCTCCCGCAGGGAAGCTGCTACCATCAAATGTTTGCCCTCATTAGACTCCCCTCTGGAAGCGCTTTCACTGCAAGCTGCAGATTCCCTTCTAACAGCAAGCTTTAGGATAGGGTACTGAATTGTAACTTACTTTCGCCTAATAATGCGATTTTGGCAAAGAGACTATCTCCCGCAGGGAAGCTGCTACCATCAAATGTTTGCCCTCATTAGACTCCTCTCTGGAAGCGTATTCACTGCAAGCTGCAGATTCCCTCCTAACAGCAAGCTTTAGGATAGGGTACTGAATTGTAACTTAACTGCGGCTAATAAGGCGATTTTGGCAAAGAGAGTATCTCCCGCAGGGAAGCTGCTACCATCAAATCTTTGCCCTCGTTAGACTCCCCTCTGGAAGCGCTTCCACTGCAAGCTGCAGATTCCCTCCTAACAGCAAGCTTTAGGATAGGGTACTGAATTGTAACTTACTTTCGCCTAATAATGCGATTTTGGCAAAGAGACTATCTCCCGCAGGGAAGCTGCTACCATCAAATGTTTGCCCTCATTAGACTCCCCTCTGGAAGCGCTTTCACTGCAAGCTGCAGATTCCCTCCTAACAGCAAGCTTTAGGATAGGGTACTGAATTGTAACTTACTTTAGCCTAATAATGCGATTTTGGCAAAGAGAATATCTCCCGCAGGGAAGCTGCTACCATCAAATGTTTGCCCTCATTAGACTCCCCTCTGGAAGCGCTTTCACTGCAAGCTGCAGATTCCCTCCTAACAGCAAGCTGTAGGACAGTGTACTGAATTGTAACTTAACTGCGGCTACTAAGGCGATTATGGCAAAGAGACTATCTCCCGCAGGGAAGCTGCTACCATCAAATGTTTGCCCTCATTAGACTCCCCTCTGGAAGCGCTTTCACTGCAAGCTGCAGATTCCCTCCTAACAGCAAGCTTTAGGATAGGGTACTGAATTGTAACTTAACTGCGGCTAATAAGGCGATTTTGGCAAAGAGAGTATCTCCCGCAGGGAAGCTGCTACCATCAAATGTTTGCCCTCATTAGACTCCCCTCCGGGAGCGCTTTCACTGCAAGCTGCAGATTCCCTCCTAACAGCATGCTTTAGGATAGGGTACTGAATTGTAACTTACTTTCGCCTAATAATGCGATTTTGGCAAAGAGACTATCTCCCGCAGGGAAGCTGCTACCATCAAATGTTTGCCCTCATTAGACTCCCCTCTGGAAGCGCTTTTACTGCAAGCTTCAGATTCCCTCCTAACAGCAAGCTTTAGGATAGGGTACTGAATTGTAACTTACTTTCGCCTAATAATGCGATTTTGGCAAAGAGACTATCTCCCGCAGGGAAGCTGCTACCATCAAATGTTTGCCCTCATTAGACTCCCCTCTGGAAGCGCTTTCACTGCAAGCTGCAGATTCCCTCCTAACAGCAAGCTGTAGGACAGTGTACTGAATTGTAACTTAACTGCGGCTACTAAGGCGATTATGGCAAAGAGACTATCTCCCGCAGGGAAGCTGCTACCATCAAATGTTTGCCCTCATTAGACTCCCCTCTGGAAGCGCTTTCACTGCAAGCTGCAGATTCCCTCCTAACAGCAAGCTTTAGGATAGGGTACTGAATTGTAACTTACTTTCGCCTAATAATGAGATTTTGGCAAAGAGACTATCTCCCGCAGGGAAGCTGCTACCATCAAATCTTTGCCCTCATTAGACTCCCCTCTGGAAGCGTATTCACTGCAAGCTGCAGATTCCCTCCTAACAGCAAGCTTTAGGATAGGGTACTGAATTGTAACTTACTTTCGCCTAATAATGCGATTATGGCAAAGAGACTATCTCCCGCAGGGAAGCTGCTACCATCAAATCTTTGCCCTCATTAGACTCCCCTCTGGAAGCGCTTTCACTGCAAGCTGCAGATTCCCTCCTAACAGCAAGCTTTAGGATAGGGTACTGAATTGTAACTTACTTTCGCCTAATAAAGCGATTTTGGCAAAGAGACTATCTCCCGCAGCGAAGCTGCTACAATCAAATCTTTGCCCTCATTAGACTCCCCTCTGGAAGCGCTTTCACTGCAAGCTTCAGATTCCCTCCTAACAGCAAGCTTTAGGATAGGGTACTGAATTGTAACTTACTTTAGCCTAATAATGCGATTTTGGCAAAGAGACTATCTCCCGCAGGGAAGCTGCTACCATCAAATGTTTGCCCTCATTAGACTCCCCTCCGGAAGCGCTTTCACTGCAAGCTGCAGATTCCCTCCTAACAGCAAGCTTTAGGATAGGGTACTGAATTGTAACTTACTTTAGCCTAATAATGCGATTTTGGCAAAGAGAATATCTCCCGCAGGGAAGCTGCTACCATCAAATGTTTGCCCTCATTAGACTCCCCTCTGGAAGCGCTTTCACTGCAAGCTGCAGATTCCCTCCTAACAGCAAGCTGTAGGACAGTGTACTGAATTGTAACTTAACTGCGGCTACTAAGGCGATTATGACAAAGAGAGTATCTCCCGCAGGGAAGCTGCTACCATCAAATGTTTGCCCTCATTAGACTCCCCTCTGGAAGCGCTTTCACTGCAAGCTGCAGATTCCCTCCTAACAGCAAGCTTTAGGATAGGGTACTGAATTGTAACTTAACTGCGGCTAATAAGGCGATTTTGGCAAAGAGAGTATCTCCCGCAGGGAAGCTGCTACCATCAAATGCTTGCCCTCATTAGACTCCCCTCTGGAAGCGCTTTCACTGCAAGCTGTAGATTCCCTCCTAACAGCAAGCTTTAGGATAGGGTACTGAATTGTAACTTACATTCGCCTAATAATGCGATTTTGGCAAAGAGACTATCTCCCGCAGGGAAGCTGCTACCATCAAATGTTTGCCCTCATTAGACTCCCCTCTGGAAGCGCTTTCACTGCCAGCTGCAGATTCCCTCCTAACAGCAAGCTTTAGGATAAGGTACTGAATTGTAACTTACTTTAGCCTAATAATGCGATTTTGGCAAAGAGACTATCTCCCGCAGGGAAGCTGCTACCATCAAATGTTTGCCCTCATTAGACTCCCCTCTGGAAGCGCTTTCACTGCAAGCTGCAGATTCCCTCCTAACAGCAAGCTTTAGGATAGGGTACTGAATTGTAACTTACTTTAGCCTAATAAAGCAATTTTGGCAAAGAGAATATCTCCCGCAGGGAATATGCTACCATCAAATCTTTGTCCTCGTTAGACTCCCCTCTGGAAGCGCTTTCACTGCAAGCTGCAGATTCCCTCCTAACAGCAAGCTTTAGGATAGGGTACTGAATTGTAACTTAACTGAGGCTAATAATGCGATTTTGGCAAAGAGACTATCTCCCGCAGGGAAGCTGCTACCATCAAATCTTTGCCCTCGTTAGACTCCCCTCTGGAAGCGCTTTCACTGCAAGCTGCAGATTCCCTCCTAACAGCAAGCTTTAGGATAGTGTACTGAATTGTAACTTACTTTCGCCTAATAATGCGATTTTGGCAAAGAGAGTATCTCCCGCAGGGAAGCTGCTGCCATCAAATGTTTGCCCTCATTAGACTCCCCTCTGGAAGCGCTTTCACTGCAAGCTGCAGATTCCCTCCTAACAGCATGCTTTAGGATAGGGTACTGAATTGTAACTTAACTGCGGCTACTAAGGCAATTATGGCAAAGAGACTATCTCCCGCAGGGAAGATGCTACCATCAAATCTTTGCCCTCGTTAGACTCCCCTCTGGAAGCGCTTTCACTGCAAGCTGCAGATTCCCTCCTAACAGCAAGCTTTAGGATAGGGTACTGAATTGTAACTTACTTTCGCCTAATAAAGCGATTTTGGCAAAGAGACTATCTCCCGCAGGGAAGCTGCTACCATCAAATGTTTGCCCTCATTAGACTCCCCTCTGGAAGCGCTTTCACTGCAAGCTGCAGATTCCCTTCTAACAGCAAGCTTTAGGATAGGGTACTGAATTGTAACTTACTTTCGCCTAATAATGCGATTTTGGCAAAGAGACTATCTCCCGCAGGGAAGCTGCTACCATCAAATGTTTGCCCTCATTAGACTCCTCTCTGGAAGCGTATTCACTGCAAGCTGCAGATTCCCTCCTAACAGCAAGCTTTAGGATAGGGTACTGAATTGTAACTTAACTGCGGCTAATAAGGCGATTTTGGCAAAGAGAGTATCTCCCGCAGGGAAGCTGCTACCATCAAATCTTTGCCCTCGTTAGACTCCCCTCTGGAAGCGCTTCCACTGCAAGCTGCAGATTCCCTCCTAACAGCAAGCTTTAGGATAGGGTACTGAATTGTAACTTACTTTCGCCTAATAATGCGATTTTGGCAAAGAGACTATCTCCCGCAGGGAAGCTGCTACCATCAAATGTTTGCCCTCATTAGACTCCCCTCTGGAAGCGCTTTCACTGCAAGCTGCAGATTCCCTCCTAACAGCAAGCTTTAGGATAGGGTACTGAATTGTAACTTACTTTAGCCTAATAATGCGATTTTGGCAAAGAGAATATCTCCCGCAGGGAAGCTGCTACCATCAAATGTTTGCCCTCATTAGACTCCCCTCTGGAAGCGCTTTCACTGCAAGCTGCAGATTCCCTCCTAACAGCAAGCTGTAGGACAGTGTACTGAATTGTAACTTAACTGCGGCTACTAAGGCGATTATGGCAAAGAGAGTATCTCCCGCAGGGAAACTGCTACCATCAAATGTTTGCCCTCATTAGACTCCCCTCTGGAAGCGCTTTCACTGCAAGCTGCAGATTCCCTCCTAACAGCAAGCTTTAGGATAGGGTACTGAATTGTAACTTAACTGCGGCTAATAAGGCGATTTTGGCAAAGAGAGTATCTCCCGCAGGGAAGCTGCTACCATCAAATGCTTGCCCTCATTAGACTCCCCTCTGGAAGCGCTTTCACTGCAAGCTGTAGATTCCCTCCTAACAGCAAGCTTTAGGATAGGGTACTGAATTGTAACTTACATTCGCCTAATAATGCGATTTTGGCAAAGAGACTATCTCCCGCAGGGAAGCTGCTACCATCAAATGTTTGCCCTCATTAGACTCCCCTCTGGAAGCGCTTTCACTGCAAGCTGCAGATTCCCTCCTAACAGCAAGCTTTAGGATAAGGTACTGAATTGTAACTTACTTTAGCCTAATAATGCGATTTTGGCAAAGAGACTATCTCCCGCAGGGAAGCTGCTACCATCAAATGTTTGCCCTCATTAGACTCCCCTCTGGAAGCGCTTTCACTGCAAGCTGCAGATTCCCTCCTAACAGCAAGCTTTAGGATAGGGTACTGAATTGTAACTTACTTTAGCCTAATAAAGCAATTTTGGCAAAGAGAATATCTCCCGCAGGGAATATGCTACCATCAAATCTTTGTCCTCGTTAGACTCCCCTCTGGAAGCGCTTTCACTGCAAGCTGCAGATTCCCTCCTAACAGCAAGCTTTAGGATAGGGTACTGAATTGTAACTTAACTGAGGCTAATAATGCGATTTTGGCAAAGAGACTATCTCCCGCAGGGAAGCTGCTACCATCAAATCTTTGCCCTCGTTAGACTCCCCTCTGGAAGCGCTTTCACTGCAAGCTGCAGATTCCCTCCTAACAGCAAGCTTTAGGATAGTGTACTGAATTGTATCTTACTTTCGCCTAATAATGCGATTTTGGCAAAGAGAGTATCTCCCGCAGGGAAGCTGCTGCCATCAAATGTTTGCCCTCATTAGACTCCCCTCTGGAAGCGCTTTCACTGCAAGCTGCAGATTCCCTCCTAACAGCATGCTTTAGGATAGGGTACTGAATTGTAACTTAACTGCGGCTACTAAGGCAATTATGGCAAAGAGACTATCTCCCGCAGGGAAGATGCTACCATCAAATCTTTGCCCTCGTTAGACTCCCCTCTGGAAGCGCTTTCACTGCAAGCTGCAGATTCCCTCCTAACAGCAAGCTTTAGGATAGGGTACTGAATTGTAACTTACTTTCGCCTAATAAAGCGATTTTGGCAAAGAGACTATCTCCCGCAGGGAAGCTGCTACCATCAAATGTTTGCCCTCATTAGACTCCCCTCTGGAAGCGCTTTCACTGCAAGCTGCAGATTCCCTTCTAACAGCAAGCTTTAGGATAGGGTACTGAATTGTAACTTACTTTCGCCTAATAATGCGATTTTGGCAAAGAGACTATCTCCCGCAGGGAAGCTGCTACCATCAAATGTTTGCCCTCATTAGACTCCTCTCTGGAAGCGTATTCACTGCAAGCTGCAGATTCCCTCCTAACAGCAAGCTTTAGGATAGGGTACTGAATTGTAACTTAACTGCGGCTAATAAGGCGATTTTGGCAAAGAGAGTATCTCCCGCAGGGAAGCTGCTACCATCAAATCTTTGCCCTCGTTAGACTCCCCTCTGGAAGCGCTTCCACTGCAAGCTGCAGATTCCCTCCTAACAGCAAGCTTTAGGATAGGGTACTGAATTGTAACTTACTTTCGCCTAATAATGCGATTTTGGCAAAGAGACTATCTCCCGCAGGGAAGCTGCTACCATCAAATGTTTGCCCTCATTAGACTCCCCTCTGGAAGCGCTTTCACTGCAAGCTGCAGATTCCCTCCTAACAGCAAGCTTTAGGATAGGGTACTGAATTGTAACTTACTTTCGCCTAATAATGCGATTTTGGCAAAGAGAGTATCTCCCGCAGGGAAGCTGCTACCATCAAATGTTTGCCCTCATTAGACTCCCCTCTGGAAGCGCTTTCACTGCAAGCTGCAGATTCCCTCCTAACAGCAAGCTTTAGGATAGGGTACTGAATTGTAACTTAACTGAGGCTAATAAAGCGATTTTGGCAAAGAGAATATCTCCCGCAGGGAAGCTGCTACCATCAAATCTTTGCCCTCGTTAGACTCCCCTCTGGAAGCGCTTTCACTGCAAGCTGCAGATTCCCTCCTAACAGCAAGCTTTAGGATAGGGTACTGAATTGTAACTTAACTGAGGCTAATAATGCGATTTTGGCAACGAGACTATCTCCCGCAGGGAAGCTGCTACCATCAAATCTTTGCTCTCGTTAGACTCCCCTCTGGAAGCGCTTTCACTGCAAGCTGCAGATTCCCTCCTAAAAGCAAGCTTTAGGATAGGGTACGGAATTGTATCTTACTTTCGCCTAATAATGCGATTTTGGCAAAGAGACTATCTCCCGCAGGGAAGCTGCTACCATCAAATGTTTGCCCTCGTTAGACTCCCCTCTGGAAGCGTTTCCACTGCAAGCTGAAGATTCCCTCCTAACAGCAAGCTTTAGGATAGGGTACTGAATTGTAACTTACTTTCGCCTAATAATGCGATTTTGGCAAACAGACTATCTCCCGCAGGGAAGCTGCTACCATCAAATGTTTGCCCTCATTAGACTCCCCTCTGGAAGCGCTTTCACTGCAAGCTGCAGATTCCCTCCTAACAGCAAGCTTTAGGATAGGGTACTGAATTGTAACTTACTTTCGCCTAATAATGCGATTTTGGCAAAGAGAGTATCTCCCGCAGGGAAGCTGCTACCATCAAATGTTTGCCCTCATTAGACTCCCCTCTGGAAGCGCTTTCACTGCAAGCTGCAGATTCCCTCCTAACAGCAAGCTTTAGGATAGGGTACTGAATTGTAACTTACTTTCGCCTAATAATGCGATTTTGGCAAAGAGACTATCTCCCGCAGGGAAGCTGTTACCATCAAATGTTTGCCCTCATTAGACTCCCCTCTGGAAGCGTATTCACTGCAAGCTGCAGATTCCCTCCTAACAGCAAGCTTTAGGATAGGGTACTGAATTGTAACTTACTTTAGCCTAATAATGCGATTATGGCAAAGAGACTATCTCCCGCAGGGAAGCTGCTACCATCAAATCTTTGCCCTCGTTAGACTCTCCTCTGGAAGCGCTTTCACTGCAAGCTGCAGATTCCCTCCTAACAGCAAGCTTTAGGATAGGGTACTGAATTGTAACTTACTTTCGCCTAATAATGCGATTTTGGCAAAGAGACTATCTCCCGCAGGGAAGCTGCTACCATCAAATCTTTGCCCTCGTTAGACTCCCCTCTGGAAGCGCTTTCACTGCAAGCTGCAGATTCCCTCCTAACAGCAAGCTTTAGGATAGGGTACTGAATTGTAACTTAACTGCGGCTAATAAGGCGATTTTGGCAAAGAGAGTATCTCCCGCAGGGAAGCTGCTACCATCAAATCTTTGCCCTCGTTAGACTCCCCTCTGGAAGCGCTTCCACTGCAAGCTGAAGATTCCCTCCTAACAGCAAGCTTTAGGATAGGGTACTGAATTGTAACTTACTTTCGCCTAATAATGCGATTTTGGCAAAGAGACTATCTCCCGCAGGGAAGCTGCTACCATCAAATGTTTGCCCTCATTAGACTCCCCTCTGGAAGCGCTTTCACTGCAAGCTGCAGATTCCCTCCTAACAGCAAGCTTTAGGATAGGGTACTGAATTGTAACTTAACTGAGGCTAATAAAGCGATTTTGGCAAAGAGAATATCTCCCGCAGGGAAGCTGCTACCATCAAATCTTTGCCCTCGTTACACTCCCCTCTGGAAGCGCTTTCACTGCAAGCTGCAGATTCCCTCCTAACAGCAAGCTTTAGGATAGGGTCCTGAATTGTAACTTAACTGAGGCTAATAATGCGATTTTGGCAACGAGACTATCTCCCGCAGGGAAGCTGCTACCATCAAATCTTTGCTCTCGTTAGACTCCCCTCTGGAAGCGCTTTCACTGCAAGCTGCAGATTCCCTCCTAACAGCAAGCTTTAGGATAGGGTACTGAATTGTATCTTACTTTCGCCTAATAATGCGATTTTGGCAAAGAGACTATCTCCCGCAGGGAAGCTGCTACCATCAAATGTTTGCCCTCGTTAGACTCCCCTCTGGAAGCGTTTCCACTGCAAGCTGAAGATTCCCTCCTAACAGCAAGCTTTAGGATAGGGTACTGAATTGTAACTTACTTTCGCCTAATAATGCGATTTTGGCAAACAGACTATCTCCCGCAGGGAAGCTGCTACCATCAAATGTTTGCCCTCATTAGACTCCCCTCTGGAAGCGCTTTCACTGCAAGCTGCAGATTCCCTCCTAACAGCAAGCTTTAGGATAGGGTACTGAATTGTAACTTACTTTCGCCTAATAATGCGATTTTGGCAAAGAGAGTATCTCCCGCAGGGAAGCTGCTACCATCAAATGTTTGCCCTCATTAGACTCCCCTCTGGAAGCGCTTTCACTGCAAGCTGCAGATTCCCTCCTAACAGCAAGCTTTAGGATAGGGTACTGAATTGTAACTTAGTTTCGCCTAATAATGCGATTTTGGCAAAGAGACTATCTCCCGCAGGGAAGCTGTTACCATCAAATGTTTGCCCTCATTAGACTCCCCTCTGGAAGCGTATTCACTGCAAGCTGCAGATTCCCTCCTAACAGCAAGCTTTAGGATAGGGTACTGAATTGTAACTTACTTTAGCCTAATAATGCGATTATGGCAAAGAGACTATCTCCCGCAGGGAAGCTGCTACCATCAAATCTTTGCCCTCGTTAGACTCTCCTCTGGAAGCGCTTTCACTGCAAGCTGCAGATTCCCTCCTAACAGCAAGCTTTAGGATAGGGTACTGAATTGTAACTTACTTTCGCCTAATAATGCGATTTTGGCAAAGAGACTATCTCCCGCAGGGAAGCTGCTACCATCAAATCTTTGCCCTCGTTAGACTCCCCTCTGGAAGCGCTTTCACTGCAAGCTGCAGATTCCCTCCTAACAGCAAGCTTTAGGATAGGGTACTGAATTGTAACTTAACTGCGGCTAATAAGGCGATTTTGGCAAAGAGAGTATCTCCCGCAGGGAAGCTGCTACCATCAAATCTTTGCCCTCGTTAGACTCCCCTCTGGAAGCGCTTCCACTGCAAGCTGAAGATTCCCTCCTAACAGCAAGCTTTAGGATAGGGTACTGAATTGTAACTTACTTTCGCCTAATAATGCGATTTTGGCAAAGAGACTATCTCCCGCAGGGAAGCTGCTACCATCAAATGTTTGCCCTCATTAGACTCCCCTCTGGAAGCGCTTTCACTGCAAGCTGCAGATTCCCTCCTAACAGCAAGCTTTAGGATAGGGTACTGAATTGTAACTTAACTGAGGCTAATAAAGCGATTTTGGCAAAGAGAATATCTCCCGCAGGGAAGCTGCTACCATCAAATCTTTGCCCTCGTTACACTCCCCTCTGGAAGCGCTTTCACTGCAAGCTGCAGATTCCCTCCTAACAGCAAGCTTTAGGATAGGGTACTGAATTGTAACTTAACTGAGGCTAATAATGCGATTTTGGCAACGAGACTATCTCCCGCAGGGAAGCTGCTACCATCAAATCTTTGCCCTCGTTAGACTCCCCTCAGGAAGCGCTTTCACTGCAAGCTGCAGATTCCCTCCTAACAGCAAGCTTTAGGATAGGGTACTGAATTGTAACTTAACTGAGGCTAATAATGCGATTTTGGCAAAGAGACTATCTCCCGCAGGGAAGCTGCTACCATCAAATGTTTGCCCTCGTTAGACTCCCCTCTGGAAGCGCTTCCACTGCAAGCTGAATATTCCCTCCTAACAGCAAGCTTTAGGATAGGGTACTGAATTGTAACTTACTTTCGCATAATAATGCGATTTTGGCAAAGAGACTATCTCCCGCAGGGAAGCTGCTACCATCAAATGTTTGCCCTCATTAGACTCCCCTCTGGAAGCGCATTCACTGCAAGCTGCAGATTCCCTCCTAACAGCAAGCTTTAGGATAGGGTACTGAATTGTAACTTACTTTCGCCTAATAAAGCGATTTTGGCAAAGAGACTATCTCCCGCAGGGAAGCTGTTACCATCAAATGTTTGCCCTCATTAGACTCCCCTCTGGAAGCGCTTTCACTGCAAGCTGCAGATTCCCTCCTAACAGCAAGCTTTAGGATAGGGTACTGAATTGTAACTTAACTGAGGCTAATAAGGCGATTTTGGCAAAGAGACTATCTCCCGCAGGGAAGCTGCTACCATCAAATCTTTGCCCTCGTTAGACTCCCCTCTGGAAGCGCTTTCACTGCAAGCTGCAGATTCCCTCCTAACAGCAAGCTTTAGGATAGGGTACTGAATTGTAACTTACTTTCGCCTAATAATGCGATTTTGGCAAAGAGACTATCTCCCGCAGGGAAGCTGCTACCATCAAATCTTTGCCCTCGTTAGACTCCCCTCTGGAACCGCTTCCACTGCAAGCTGAAGATTCCCTCCTAACAGCAAGCTTTAGGATAGGGTACTGAATTGTAACTTACTTTCGCCTAATAATGCGATTTTGGCAAACAGACTATCTCCCGCAGGGAAGCTGCTACCATCAAATGTTTGCCCTCATTAGACTCCCCTCTGGAAGCGCTTTCACTGCAAGCTGCAGATTCCCTCCTAACAGCAAGCTTTAGGATAGGGTACTGAATTGTAACTTAACTGAGGCTAATAAAGCGATTTTGGCAAAGAGACTATCTCCCGCAGGGAAGCTGCTACCATCAAATCTTTGCCCTCGTTAGACTCCCCTCTGGAAGCGCTTTCACTGCAAGCTGCAGATTCCCTCCTAACAGCAAGCTTTAGGATAGGGTACTGAATTGTAACTTAACTGAGGCTAATAATGCGATTTTGGCAACGAGACTATCTCCCGCAGGGAAGCTGCTACCATCAAATCTTTGCCCTCATTAGACTCCCCTCTGGAAGCGCTTTCACTGCAAGCTGCAGATTCCCTCCTAACAGCAAGCTTTAGGATAGGGTACTGAATTGTAACTTACTTTCGCCTAATAATGCGATTTTGGCAAAGAAAGTATCTCCCGCAGGGAAGCTGCTACCATCAAATGTTTGCCCTCATTAGACTCCCCTCTGGAAGCGCTTTCACTGCAAGCTGCAGATTCCCTCCTAACAGCAAGCTTTAGGATAGGGTACTGAATTGTAACTTAGTTTCGCCTAATAATGCGATTTTGGCAAAGAGACTATCTCCCGCAGGGAAGCTGTTACCATCAAATGTTTGCCCTCATTAGACTCCCCTCTGGAAGCGCTTTCACTGCAAGCTGCAGATTCCCTCCTAACAGCAAGCTTTAGGATAGGGTACTGAATTGTAACTTAGTTTCGCCTAATAATGCGATTTTGGCAAAGAGACTATCTCCCGCAGGGAAGCTGTTACCATCAAATGTTTGCCCTCATTAGACTCCCCTCTGGAAGCGTATTCACTGCAAGCTGCAGATTCCCTCCTAACAGCAAGCTTTAGGATAGGGTACTGAATTGTAACTTACTTTAGCCTAATAATGCGATTATGGCAAAGAGACTATCTCCCGCAGGGAAGCTGCTACCATCAAATCTTTGCCCTCGTTAGACTCCCCTCTGGAAGCGCTTTCACTGCAAGCTGCAGATTCCCTCCTAACAGCAAGCTTTAGGATAGGGTACTGAATTGTAACTTACTTTCGCCTAATAATGCGATTTTGGCAAAGAGACTATCTCCCGCAGGGAAGCTGCTACCATCAAATCTTTGCCCTCGTTAGACTCCCCTCTGGAAGCGCTTTCACTGCAAGCTACAGATTCCCTCCTAACAGCAAGCTTTAGGATAGGGTACTGAATTGTAACTTACTTTCGCCTAATAATGCGATTTTGGCAAAGAGACTATCTCCCGCAGGGAAACTGCTACCATCAAATGTTTGCCCTCATTAGACTCCCCTCTGGAAGCGCTTTCACTGCAAGCTGCAGATTCCCTCCTAACAGCAAGCTTTAGGATAGGGTACTGAATTGTAACTTACTTTCGCATAATAATGCGATTTTGGCAAAGAGACTATCTCCCGCAGGGAAGCTGTTACCATCAAATGTTTGCCCTCATTAGACTCCCCTCTGGAAGCGCATTCACTGCAAGCTGCAGATTCCCTCCTAACAGCAAGCTTTAGGATAGGGTACTGAATTGTAACTTAACTGCGGCTAATAAGGCGATTTTGGCAAAGAGAGTATCTCCCGCAGGGAAGCTGCTACCATCAAATGTTTGCCCTCATTAGACTCCCCTCTGGAAGCGCTTTCACTGCAAGCTGCAGATTCCCTCCTAACAGCAAGCTTTAGGATAGGGTACTGAATTGTAACTTACTTTCGCCTAATAAAGCGATTTTGGCAAAGAGACTATCACCCGCAGGGAAGCTGCTACCATCAAATCTTTGCCCTCGTTAGACTCCCCTCTGGAAGCGCTTTCACTGCAAGCTGCAGATTCCCTCCTAACAGCAAGCTTTAGGATAGGGTACTGAATTGTAACTTAACTGAGGCTAATAATGCGATTTTGGCAAAGAGACTATCTCCCGCAGGGAAGCTGCTACCATCAAATCTTTGCCCTCGTTAGACTCCCCTCTGGAAGCGCTTTCACTGCAAGCTGAAGATTCCCTCCTAACAGGAAGCTTTAGGATAGGGTACTGAATTGTAACTTACTTTCGCCTAATAATGCGATTTTGGCAAACAGACTATCTCCCGCAGGGAAGCTGCTACCATCAAATGTTTGCCCTCATTAGACTCCCCTCTGGAAGCGCTTTCACTGCAAGCTGCAGATTCCCTCCTAACAGCAAGCTTTAGGATAGGGTACTGAATTGTAACTTACTTTAGCCTAATAATGCGATTTTGGCAAAGAGAGTATCTCCCGCAGGGAAGCTGCTACCATCAAATGTTTGCCCTCATTAGACTCCCCTCTGGAAGCGCTTTCACTGCAAGCTGCAGATTCCCTCCTAACAGCAAGCTTTAGGATAGGGTACTGAATTGTAACTTACTTTCGCCTAATAATGCGATTTTGGCAAAGAGACTATCTCCCGCAGGGAAGCTGCTACCATCAAATCTTTGCCCTCGTTAGACTCCCCTCTGGAAGCGCTTTCACTGCAAGCTGCAGATTCCCTCCTAACAGCAAGCTTTAGGATAGGGTACTGAATTGTAACTTAACTGAGGCTAATAATGCGATTTTGGCAAAGAGACTATCTCCCGCAGGGAAGCTGCTACCATCAAATCTTTGCCCTCGTTAGACTCCCCTCTGGAAGCGCTTTCACTGCAAGCTGAAGATTCCCTCCTAACAGCAAGCTTTAGGATAGGGTACTGAATTGTAACTTACTTTCGCCTAATAATGCGATTTTGGCAAACAGACTATCTCCCGCAGGGAAGCTGCTACCATCAAATGTTTGCCCTCATTAGACTCCCCTCTGGAAGCGCATTCACTGCAAGCTGCAGATTCCCTCCTAACAGCAAGCTTTAGGATAGGGTACTGAATTGTAACTTAACTGCGGCTAATAAGGCGATTTTGGCAAAGAGAGTATCTCCCGCAGGGAAGCTGCTACCATCAAATGTTTGCCCTCATTAGACTCCCCTCTGGAAGCGCTTTCACTGCAAGCTGCAGATTCCCTCCTAACAGCAAGCTTTAGGATAGGGTACTGAATTGTAACTTACTTTCGCCTAATAATGCGATTTTGGCAAAGAGACTATCACCCGCAGGGAAGCTGCTACCATCAAATCTTTGCCCTCGTTAGACTCCCCTCTGGAAGCGCTTTCACTGCAAGCTGCAGATTCCCTCCTAACAGCAAGCTTTAGGATAGGGTACTGAATTGTAACTTACTTTCACCTAATAATGCGATTTTGGCAAAGAGAGTATCTCCCGCAGGGAAGCTGCTGCCATCAAATGTTTGCCCTCATTAGACTCCCCTCTGGAAGCGCATTCACTGCAAGCTGCAGATTCCCTCCTAACAGCAAGCTTTAGGATAGGGTACTGAATTGTAACTTAACTGCGGCTAATAAGGCGATTTTGGCAAAGAGAGTATCTCCCGCAGGGAAGCTGCTACCATCAAATGTTTGCCCTCATTAGACTCCCCTCTGGAAGCGCTTTCACTGCAAGCTGCAGATTCCCTCCTAACAGCAAGCTTTAGGATAGGGTACTGAATTGTAACTTACTTTCGCCTAATAATGCGATTTTGGCAAAGAGACTATCTCCCGCAGGGAAGCTGCTACCATCAAATCTTTGCCCTCGTTAGACTCCCCTCTGGAAGCGCTTTCACTGCAAGCTGCAGATTCCCTCCTAACAGCAAGCTTTAGGATAGGGTACTGAATTGTAACTTAACTGAGGCTAATAAGGCGATTTTGGCAAAGAGACTATCTCCCGCAGGGAAGCTGCTACCATCAAATCTTTGCCCTCGTTAGACTCCCCTCTGGAAGCGCTTTCACTGCAAGCTGAAGATTCCCTCCTAACAGCAAGCTTTAGGATAGGGTACTGAATTGTAACTTACTTTCGCCTAATAATGCGATTTTGGCAAACAGACTATCTCCCGCAGGGAAGCTGCTACCATCAAATGTTTGCCCTCATTAGACTCCCCTCTGGAAGCGCTTTCACTGCAAGCTGCAGATTCCCTCCTAACAGCAAGCTTTAGGATAGGGTACTGAATTGTAACTTACTTTAGCCTAATAATGCGATTTTGGCAAAGAGAGTATCTCCCGCAGGGAAGCTGCTACCATCAAATGTTTGCCCTCATAAGACTCCCCTCTGGAAGCGCTTTCACTGCAAGCTGCAGATTCCCTCCTAACAGCAAGCTTTAGGATAGGGTACTGAATTGTAACTTACTTTCGCATAATAATGCGATTTTGGCAAAGAGACTATCTCCCGCAGGGAAGCTGCTACCATCAAATCTTTGCCCTCCTTAGACTCCCCTCTGGAAGCGCTTTCACTGCAAGCTGCAGATTCCCTCCTAACAGCAAGCTTTAGGATAGGGTACTGAATTGTAACTTAACTGAGGCTAATAAGGCGATTTTGGCAAAGAGACTATCTCCCGCAGGGAAGCTGCTACCATCAAATCTTTGCCCTCCTTAGACTCCCCTCTGGAAGCGCTTTCACTGCAAGCTGCAGATTCCCTCCTAACAGCAAGCTTTAGGATAGGGTACTGAATTGTAACTTAACTGAGGCTAATAATGCGATTTTGGCAAAGAGACTATCTCCCGCAGGGAAGCTGCTACCATCAAATCTTTGCCCTCGTTAGACTCCCCTCTGGAAGCGCTTCCACTGCAATCTGAAGATTCCCTCCTAACAGCAAGCTTTAGGATAGGGTACTGAATTGTAACTTACTTTCGCCTAATAATGCGATTTTGGCAAACAGACTATCTCCCGCAGGGAAGCTGCTACCATCAAATGTTTGCCCTCATTAGACTCCCCTCTGGAAGCGCTTTCACTGCAAGCTGCAGATTCCCTCCTAACAGCAAGCTTTAGGATAGGGTACTGAATTGTAACTTAACTGAGGCTAATAAAGCGATTTTGGCAAAGAGACTATCTCCCGCAGGGAAGCTGCTACCATCAAATCTTTGCCCTCGTTAGACTCCCCTCTGGAAGCGCTTTCACTGCAAGCTGCAGATTCCCTCCTAACAGCAAGCTTTAGGATAGGGTACTGAATTGTAACTTAACTGAGGCTAATAATGCGATTTTGGCAACGAGACTATCTCCCGCAGGGAAGCTGCTACCATCAAATCTTTGCCCTCATTAGACTCCCCTCTGGAAGCGCTTTCACTGCAAGCTGCAGATTCCCCCCTAACAGCAAGCTTTAGGATAGGGTACTGAATTGTAACTTAACTGAGGTTAATAATGCGATTTTGGCAAAGAGACTATCTCCCGCAGGGAAGCTGCTACCATCAAATGTTTGCCCTCGTTAGACTCCCCTCTGGAAGCGCTTCCACTGCAAGCTGCAGATTCCCTCCTAACAGCAAGCTTTAGGATAGGGTACTGAATTGTAACTTACTTTCGCCTAATAATGCGATTTTGGCAAAGAGACTATCTCCCGCAGGGAAGCTGCTACCATCAAATGTTTGCCCTCATTAGACTCCCCTCTGGAAGCGCTTTCACTGCAAGCTGAAGATTCCCTCCTAACAGCAAGCTTTAGGATAGGGTACTGAATTGTAACTTACTTTAGCCTAATAATGCGATTTTGGCAAAGAGAATATCTCCCGCAGGGAAGATGCTACCATCAAATCTTTGCCCTCATTAGACTCCCCTCTGGAAGCGCTTTCACTGCAAGCTGCAGATTCCCTCCTAACAGCAAGCTTTAGGATAGGGTACTGAATTGTAACTTAACTGAGGCTAATAATGCGATTTTGGCAAAGAGACTACCTCCCGCAGGGAAGCTGTTACCATCAAATGTTTGCCCTCATTAGACTCCCCTCTGGAAGCGTATTCACTGCAAGCTGCAGATTCCCTCCTAACAGCAAGCTTTAGGATAGGGTACTGAATTGTAACTTACTTTAGCCTAATAATGCGATTATGGCAAAGAGACTATCTCCCGCAGGGAAGCTGCTGCCATCAAATGTTTGCCCTCATTAGACTCCCCTCTGGAAGTGCTTTCACTGCAAGCTGCAGATTCCCTCCTAACAGCATGCTTTAGGATAGGGTACTGAATTGTAACTTAACTGCGGCTACTAAGGCGATTATGGCAAAGAGACTATCTCCCGCAGGGAAGCTGCTACCATCAAATGTTTGCCCTCATTAGACTCCCCTCTGGAAGCGCTTTCACTGCAAGCTGCAGATTCCCTCCTAACAGCAAGCTTTAGAATAGGGTACTGAATTGTAACTTACTTTCGCCTAATAATGCGATTTTGGCAAAGAGAGTATCTCCCGCAGGGAAGCTGCTACCATCAAATGTTTGCCCTCATTAGACTCCCCTCTGGAAGCGCTTTCACTGCAAGCTGCAGATTCCCTCCTAACAGCAAGCTTTAGGATAGGGTACAGAATTGTAACTTAGTTTCGCCTAATAATGCGATTTTGGCAAAGAGACTATCTCCCGCAGGGAAGCTGTTACCATCAAATGTTTGCCCTCATTAGACTCCCCTCTGGAAGCGCATTCACTGCAAGCTGCAGATTCCCTCCTAACAGCAAGCTTTAGGATAGGGTACTGAATTGTAACTTAACTGCGGCTAATAAGGCGATTTTGGCAAAGAGAGTATCTCCCGCAGGGAAGCTGCTACCATCAAATGTTTGCCCTCATTAGACTCCCCTCTGGAAGCGCTTTCACTGCAAGCTGCAGATTCCCTCCTAACAGCAAGCTTTAGGATAGGGTACTGAATTGTAACTTACTTTCGCCTAATAATGCGATTTTGGCAAAGAGACTATCACCCGCAGGGAAGCTGCTACCATCAAATCTTTGCCCTCGTTAGACTCCCCTCTGGAAGCGCTTTCACTGCAAGCTGCAGATTCCCTCCTAACAGCAAGCTTTAGGATAGGGTACTGAATTGTAACTTAACTGAGGCTAATAAGGCGATTTTGGCAAAGAGACTATCTCCCGCAGGGAAGCTGCTACCATCAAATCTTTGCCCTCGTTAGACTCCCTCTGGAAGCGCTTTCACTGCAAGCTGAAGATTCCCTCCTAACAGCAAGCTTTAGGATAGGGTACTGAATTGTAACTTACTTTCGCCTAATAATGCGATTTTGGCAAAGAGACTATCACCCGCAGGGAAGCTGCTACCATCAAATCTTTGCCCTCGTTAGACTCCCCTCTGGAAGCGCTTTCACTGCAAGCTGCAGATTCCCTCCTAACAGCAAGCTTTAGGATAGGGTACTGAATTGTAACTTAACTGAGGCTAATAAGGCGATTTTGGCAAAGAGACTATCTCCCGCAGGGAAGCTGCTACCATCAAATCTTTGCCCTCGTTAGACTCCCCTCTGGAAGCGCTTTCACTGCAAGCTGAAGATTCCCTCCTAACAGCAAGCTTTAGGATAGGGTACTGAATTGTAACTTACTTTCGCCTAATAATGCGATTTTGGCAAAGAGAGTATCTCCCGCAGGGAAGCTGCTACCATCAAATGTTTGCCCTCATTAGACTCCCCTCTGGAAGCGCTTTCACTGCAAGCTGCAGATTCCCTCCTAACAGCAAGCTTTAGGATAGGGTACTGAATTGTAACTTACTTTCGCCTAATAATGCGATTTTGGCAAAGAGACTATCTCCCGCAGGGAAGCTGCTACCATCAAATCTTTGCCCTCCTTAGACTCCCCTCTGGAAGCGCTTTCACTGCAAGCTGCAGATTCCCTCCTAACAGCAAGCTTTAGGATAGGGTACTGAATTGTAACTTAACTGAGGCTAATAAGGCGATTTTGGCAAAGAGACTATCTCCCGCAGGGAAGCTGCTACCATCAAATCTTTGCCCTCGTTAGACTCCCCTCTGGAAGCGCTTTCACTGCAAGCTGCAGATTCCCTCCTAACAGCAAGCTTTAGGATAGGGTACTGAATTGTAACTTAACTGAGGCTAATAATGCGATTTTGGCAAAGAGACTATCTCCCGCAGGGAAGCTGCTACCATCAAATCTTTGCCCTCGTTAGACTCCCCTCTGGAAGCGCTTTCACTGCAAGCTGCAGATTCCCTCCTAACAGCAAGCTTTAGGATAGGGTACTGAATTGTAACTTAACTGAGGCTAATAATGCGATTTTGGCAACGAGACTATCTCCCGCAGGGAAGCTGCTACCATCAAATCTTTGCCCTCATTAGACTCCCCTCTGGAAGCGCTTTCACTGCAAGCTGCAGATTCCCTCCTAACAGCAAGCTTTAGGATAGGGTACTGAATTGTAACTTAACTGAGGCTAATAATGCGATTTTGGCAAAGAGACTATCTCCCGCAGGGAAGCTGCTACCATCAAATCTTTGCCCTCGTTAGACTCCCCTCTGGAAGCGCTTCCACTGCAAGCTGAAGATTCCCTCCTAACAGCAAGCTTTAGGATAGGGTACTGAATTGTAACTTACTTTCGCCTAATAATGCGATTTTGGCAAACAGACTATCTCCCGCAGGGAAGCTGCTACCATCAAATGTTTGCCCTCATTAGACTCCCCTCTGGAAGCGCTTTCACTGCAAGCTGCAGATTCCCTCCTAACAGCAAGCTTTAGGATAGGGTACTGAATTGTAACTTACTTTAGCCTAATAATGCGATTTTGGCAAAGAGACTATCTCCCGCAGGGAAGCTGCTACCATCAAATGTTTGCCCTCATTAGACTCCCCTCTGGAAGCGCTTTCACTGCAAGCTGAAGATTCCCTCCTAACAGCAAGCTTTAGGATAGGGTACTGAATTGTAACTTACTTTAGCCTAATAATGCGATTTTGGCAAAGAGAATATCTCCCGCAGGGAAGATGCTACCATCAAATCTTTGCCCTCATTAGACTCCCCTCTGGAAGCGCTTTCACTGCAAGCTGCAGATTCCCTCCTAACAGCAAGCTTTAGGATAGGGTACTGAATTGTAACTTAACTGAGGCTAATAATGCGATTTTGGCAAAGAGACTACCTCCCGCAGGGAAGCTGCTACCATCAAATCTTTGCCCTCGTTAGACTCCCCTCTGGAAGCGCTTTCACTGCAAGCTGCAGATTCCCTCCTAACAGCAAGCTTTAGGATAGGGTACTGAATTGTAACTTACTTTCACCTAATAATGCGATTTTGGCAAAGAGAGTATCTCCCGCAGGGAAGCTGCTGCCATCAAATGTTTGCCCTCATTAGACTCCCCTCTGGAAGCGCTTTCACTGCAAGCTGCAGATTCCCTCCTAACAGCATGCTTTAGGATAGGGTACTGAATTGTAACTTAACTGCGGCTACTAAGGCGATTATGGCAAAGAGACTATCTCCCGCAGGGAAGCTGCTACCATCAAATGTTTGCCCTCATTAGACTCCCCTCTGGAAGCGCTTTCACTGCAAGCTGCAGATTCCCTCCTAACAGCAAGCTTTAGAATAGGGTACTGAATTGTAACTTACTTTCGCCTAATAATGCGATTTTGGCAAAGAGAGTATCTCCCGCAGGGAAGCTGCTACCATCAAATGTTTGCCCTCATTAGACTCCCCTCTGGAAGCGCTTTCACTGCAAGCTGCAGATTCCCTCCTAACAGCAAGCTTTAGGATAGGGTACAGAATTGTAACTTAGTTTCGCCTAATAATGCGATTTTGGCAAAGAGACTATCTCCCGCAGGGAAACTGCTACCATCAAATGTTTGCCCTCATTAGACTCCCCTCTGGAAGCGCTTTCACTGCAAGCTGCAGATTCCCTCCTAACAGCAAGCTTTAGGATAGGGTACTGAATTGTTACTTACTTTCGCATAATAATGCGATTTTGGCAAAGAGACTATCTCCCGCAGGGAAGCTGTTACCATCAAATGTTTGCCCTCATTAGACTCCCCTCTGGAAGCGCATTCACTGCAAGCTGCAGATTCCCTCCTAACAGCAAGCTTTAGGATAGGGTACTGAATTGTAACTTAACTGCGGCTAATAAGGCGATTTTGGCAAAGAGAGTATCTCCCGCAGGGAAGCTGCTACCATCAAATCTTTGCCCTCATTAGACTCCCCTCTGGAAGCGCTTTCACTGCAAGCTGCAGATTCCCTCCTAACAGCAAGCTTTAGGATAGGGTACTGAATTGTAACTTACTTTCTCCTAATAATGCGATTTTGGCAAAGAGACTATCTCCCGCAGGGAAGCTGCTACCATCAAATCTTTGCCCTCGTTAGACTCCCCTCTGGAAGCGCTTTCACTGCAAGCTGCAGATTCCCTCCTAACAGCAAGCTTTAGGATAGGGTACTGAATTGTAACTTAACTGAGGCTAATAAGGCGATTTTGGCAACGAGACTATCTCCCGCAGGGAAGCTGCTACCATCAAATCTTTGCCCTCGTTAGACTCCCCTCTGGAAGCGCTTTCACTGCAAGCTGCAGATTCCCTCCTAACAGCAAGCTTTAGGATAGGGTACTGAATTGTAACTTAACTGAGGCTAATAATGCGATTTTGGCAAAGAGACTATCTCCCGCAGGGAAGCTGCTACCATCAAATCTTTGCCCTCGTTAGACTCCCCTCTGGAAGCGCTTCCACTGCAAGCTGAAGATTCCCTCCTAACAGCAAGCTTTAGGATAGGGTACTGAATTGTAACTTACTTTCGCCTAATAATGCGATTTTGGCAAAGAGACTATCTCCCGCAGGGAAGCTGCTACCATCAAATCTTTGCCCTCGTTAGACTCCCCTCTGGAAGCGCTTTCACTGCAAGCTGCAGATTCCCTCCTAACAGCAAGCTTTAGGATTGGGTACTGAATTGTAACTTAACTGAGGCTAATAAGGCGATTTTGGCAAAGAGACTATCTCCCGCAGGGAAGCTGCTACCATCAAATCTTTGCCCTCGTTAGACTCCCCTCTGGAAGCGCTTTCACTGCAAGCTGAAGATTCCCTCCTAACAGCAAGCTTTAGGATAGGGTACTGAATTGTAACTTACTTTCGCCTAATAATGCGATTTTGGCAAACAGACTATCTCCCGCAGGGAAGCTGCTACCATCAAATGTTTGCCCTCATTAGACTCCCCTCTGGAAGCGCTTTCACTGCAAGCTGCAGATTCCCTCCTAACAGCAAGCTTTAGGATAGGGTACTGAATTGTAACTTACTTTAGCCTAATAATGCGATTTTGGCAAAGAGAGTATCTCCCGCAGGGAAGCTGCTACCATCAAATGTTTGCCCTCATTAGACTCCCCTCTGGAAGCGCTTTCACTGCAAGCTGCAGATTCCCTCCTAACAGCAAGCTTTAGGATAGGGTACTGAATTGTTACTTACTTTCGCATAATAATGCGATTTTGGCAAAGAGACTATCTCCCGCAGGGAAGCTGCTACCATCAAATCTTTGCCCTCCTTAGACTCCCCTCTGGAAGCGCTTTCACTGCAAGCTGCAGATTCCCTCCTAACAGCAAGCTTTAGGATAGGGTACTGAATTGTAACTTAACTGAGGCTAATAAGGCGATTTTGGCAAAGAGACTATCTCCCGCAGGGAAGCTGCTACCATCAAATCTTTGCCCTCGTTAGACTCCCCTCTGGAAGCGCTTTCACTGCAAGCTGCAGATTCCCTCCTAACAGCAAGCTTTAGGATAGGGTACTGAATTGTAACTTAACTGAGGCTAATAATGCGATTTTGGCAACGAGACTATCTCCCGCAGGGAAGCTGCTACCATCAAATCTTTGCCCTCATTAGACTCCCCTCTGGAAGCGCTTTCACTGCAAGCTGCAGATTCCCTCCTAACAGCAAGCTTTAGGATAGGGTACTGAATTGTAACTTAACTGAGGCTAATAATGCGATTTTGGCAAAGAGACTATCTCCCGCAGGGAAGCTGCTACCATCAAATCTTTGCCCTCGTTAGACTCCCCTCTGGAAGCGCTTCCACTGCAAGCTGAAGATTCCCTCCTAACAGCAAGCTTTAGGATAGGGTACTGAATTGTAACTTACTTTAGCCTAATAATGCGATTTTGGCAAACAGACTATCTCCCGCAGGGAAGCTGCTACCATCAAATGTTTGCCCTCATTAGACTCCCCTCTGGAAGCGCTTTCACTGCAAGCTGCAGATTCCCTCCTAACAGCAAGCTTTAGGATAGGGTACTGAATTGTAACTTAACTGAGGCTAATAATGCGATTTTGGCAAAGAGACTACCTCCCGCAGGGAAGCTGCTACCATCAAATCTTTGCCCTCGTTAGACTCCCCTCTGGAAGCGCTTTCACTGCAAGCTGCAGATTCCCTCCTAACAGCAAGCTTTAGGATAGGGTACTGAATTGTAACTTACTTTCACCTAATAATGCGATTTTGGCAAAGAGAGTATCTCCCGCAGGGAAGCTGCTGCCATCAAATGTTTGCCCTCATTAGACTCCCCTCTGGAAGCGCTTTCACTGCAAGCTGCAGATTCCCTCCTAACAGCAAGCTTTAGGATAGGGTACTGAATTGTAACTTACTTTCACCTAATAATGCGATTTTGGCAAAGAGACTATCTCCCGCAGGGAAGCTGCTGCCATCAAATGTTTGCCCTCATTAGACTCCCCTCTGGAAGCGCTTTCACTGCAAGCTGCAGATTCCCTCCTAACAGCAAGCTTTAGGATAGGGTACTGAATTGTAACTTACTTTAGCCTAATAATGCGATTTTGGCAAAGAGACTATCTCCCGCAGGGAAGCTGCTACCATCAAATGTTTGCCCTCATTAGACTCCCCTCTGGAAGCGCTTTCACTGCAAGCTGCAGATTCCCTCCTAACAGCAAGCTTTAGAATAGGGTACTGAATTGTAACTTACTTTCGCCTAATAATGCGATTTTGGCAAAGAGAGTATCTCCCGCAGGGAAGCTGCTACCATCAAATGTTTGCCCTCATTAGACTCCCCTCTGGAAGCGCTTTCACTGCAAGCTGCAGATTCCCTCCTAACAGCAAGCTTTAGGATAGGGTACTGAATTGTAACTTAGTTTCGCCTAATAATGCGATTTTGGCAAAGAGACTATCTCCCGCAGGGAAACTGCTACCATCAAATGTTTGCCCTCATTAGACTCCCCTCTGGAAGCGCTTTCACTGCAAGCTGCAGATTCCCTCCTAACAGCAAGCTTTAGGATAGGGTACTGAATTGTAACTTACTTTCGCATAATAATGCGATTTTGGCAAAGAGACTATCTCCCGCAGGGAAGCTGTTACCATCAAATGTTTGCCCTCATTAGACTCCCCTCTGGAAGCGCATTCACTGCAAGCTGCAGATTCCCTCCTAACAGCAAGCTTTAGGATAGGGTACTGAATTGTAACTTAACTGCGGCTAATAAGGCGATTTTGGCAAAGAGAGTATCTCCCGCAGGGAAGCTGCTACCATCAAATGTTTGCCCTCATTAGACTCCCCTCTGGAAGCGCTTTCACTGCAAGCTGCAGATTCCCTCCTAACAGCAAGCTTTAGGATAGGGTACTGAATTGTAACTTACTTTCTCCTAATAATGCGATTTTGGCAAAGAGACTATCTCCCGCAGGGAAGCTGCTACCATCAAATCTTTGCCCTCGTTAGACTCCCCTCTGGAAGCGCTTTCACTGCAAGCTGCAGATTCCCTCCTAACAGCAAGCTTTAGGATAGGGTACTGAATTGTAACTTAACTGAGGCTAATAAGGCGATTTTGGCAAAGAGACTATCTCCCGCAGGGAAGCTGCTACCATCAAATCTTTGCCCTCGTTAGACTCCCCTCTGGAAGCGCTTTCACTGCAAGCTGAAGATTCCCTCCTAACAGCAAGCTTTAGGATAGGGTACTGAATTGTAACTTACTTTCGCCTAATAATGCGATTTTGGCAAAGAGACTATCTCCCGCAGGGAAGCTGCTACCATCAAATCTTTGCCCTCGTTAGACTCCCCTCTGGAAGCGCTTTCACTGCAAGCTGCAGATTCCCTCCTAACAGCAAGCTTTAGGATTGGGTACTGAATTGTAACTTAACTGAGGCTAATAAGGCGATTTTGGCAAAGAGACTATCTCCCGCAGGGAAGCTGCTACCATCAAATCTTTGCCCTCGTTAGACTCCCCTCTGGAAGCGCTTTCACTGCAAGCTGCAGATTCCCTCCTAACAGCAAGCTTTAGGATAGGGTACTGAATTGTAACTTACTTTCGCCTAATAATGCGATTTTGGCAAAGAGACTATCTCCCGCAGGGAAGCTGCTACCATCAAATGTTTGCCCTCATTAGACTCCCCTCTGGAAGCGCTTTCACTGCAAGCTGCAGATTCCCTCCTAACAGCAAGCTTTAGGATAGGGTACTGAATTGTAACTTACTTTCGCCTAATAATGCGATTTTGGCAAAGAGAGTATCTCCCGCAGGGAAGCTGCTACCATCAAATGTTTGCCCTCATTAGACTCCCCTCTGGAAGCGCTTTCACTGCAAGCTGCAGATTCCCTCCTAACAGCAAGCTTTAGGATAGGGTACTGAATTGTTACTTACTTTCGCATAATAATGCGATTTTGGCAAAGAGACTATCTCCCGCAGGGAAGCTGCTACCATCAAATCTTTGCCCTCCTTAGACTCCCCTCTGGAAGCGCTTTCACTGCAAGCTGCAGATTCCCTCCTAACAGCAAGCTTTAGGATAGGGTACTGAATTGTAACTTAACTGAGGCTAATAAGGCGATTTTGGCAAAGAGACTATCTCCCGCAGGGAAGCTGCTACCATCAAATCTTTGCCCTCGTTAGACTCCCCTCTGGAAGCGCTTTCACTGCAAGCTGCAGATTCCCTCCTAACAGCAAGCTTTAGGATAGGGTACTGAATTGTAACTTAACTGAGGCTAATAATGCGATTTTGGCAACGAGACTATCTCCCGCAGGGAAGCTGCTACCATCAAATCTTTGCCCTCATTAGACTCCCCTCTGGAAGCGCTTTCACTGCAAGCTGCAGATTCCCTCCTAACAGCAAGCTTTAGGATAGGGTACTGAATTGTAACTTAACTGAGGCTAATAATGCGATTTTGGCAAAGAGACTATCTCCCGCAGGGAAGCTGCTACCATCAAATCTTTGCCCTCGTTAGACTCCCCTCTGGAAGCGCTTCCACTGCAAGCTGAAGATTCCCTCCTAACAGCAAGCTTTAGGATAGGGTACTGAATTGTAACTTACTTTAGCCTAATAATGCGATTTTGGCAAAGAGACTATCTCCCGCAGGGAAGCTGCTACCATCAAATGTTTGCCCTCGTTAGACTCCCCTCTGGAAGCGCTTTCACTGCAAGCTGCAGATTCCCTCCTAACAGCAAGCTTTAGGATAGGGTACTGAATTGTAACTTACTTTCGCCTAATAATGCGATTTTGGCAAAGAGACTATCTCCCGCAGGGAAGCTGCTACCATCAAATGTTTGCCCTCATTAGACTCCCCTCTGGAAGCGCTTTCACTGCAAGCTGAAGATTCCCTCCTAACAGCAAGCTTTAGGATAGGGTACTGAATTGTAACTTACTTTAGCCTAATAATGCGATTTTGCCAAAGAGAATATCTCCCGCAGGGAAGATGCTACCATCAAATCTTTGCCCTCATTAGACTCCCCTCTGGAAGCGCTTTCACTGCAAGCTGCAGATTCCCTCCTAACAGCAAGCTTTAGGATAGGGTACTGAATTGTAACTTAACTGAGGCTAATAATGCGATTTTGGCAAAGAGACTACCTCCCGCAGGGAAGCTGCTACCATCAAATCTTTGCCCTCGTTAGACTCCCCTCTGGAAGCGCTTTCACTGCAAGCTGCAGATTCCCTCCTAACAGCAAGCTTTAGGATAGGGTACTGAATTGTAACTTACTTTCACCTAATAATGCGATTTTGGCAAAGAGAGTATCTCCCGCAGGGAAGCTGCTGCCATCAAATGTTTGCCCTCATTAGACTCCCCTCTGGAAGCGCTTTCACTGCAAGCTGCAGATTCCCTCCTAACAGCATGCTTTAGGATAGGGTACTGAATTGTAACTTAACTGCGGCTACTAAGGCGATTATGGCAAAGAGACTATCTCCCGCAGGGAAGCTGCTACCATCAAATGTTTGCCCTCATTAGACTCCCCTCTGTAAGCGCTTTCACTGCAAGCTGCAGATTCCCTCCTAACAGCAAGCTTTAGAATAGGGTACTGAATTGTAACTTACTTTCGCCTAATAATGCGATTTTGGCAAAGAGAGTATCTCCCGCAGGGAAGCTGCTACCATCAAATGTTTGCCCTCATTAGACTCCCCTCTGGAAGCGCTTTCACTGCAAGCTGCAGATTCCCTCCTAACAGCAAGCTTTAGGATAGGGTACTGAATTGTAACTTACTTTCGCATAATAATGCGATTTTGGCAAAGAGACTATCTCCCGCAGGGAAGCTGTTACCATCAAATGTTTGCCCTCATTAGACTCCCCTCTGGAAGCGCATTCACTGCAAGCTGCAGATTCCCTCCTAACAGCAAGCTTTAGGATAGGGTACTGAATTGTAACTTAACTGCGGCTAATAAGGCGATTTTGGCAAAGAGAGTATCTCCCGCAGGGAAGCTGCTACCATCAAATGTTTGCCCTCATTAGACTCCCCTCTGGAAGCGCTTTCACTGCAAGCTGCAGATTCCCTCCTAACAGCAAGCTTTAGGATAGGGTACTGAATTGTAACTTACTTTCTCCTAATAATGCGATTTTGGCAAAGAGACTATCTCCCGCAGGGAAGCTGCTACCATCAAATCTTTGCCCTCGTTAGACTCCCCTCTGGAAGCGCTTTCACTGCAAGCTGCAGATTCCCTCCTAACAGCAAGCTTTAGGATAGGGTACTGAATTGTAACTTACTTTCGCCTAATAATGCGATTTTGGCAAAGAGACTATCTCCCGCAGGGAAGCTGCTACCATCAAATCTTTGCCCTCGTTAGACTCCCCTCTGGAAGCGCTTTCACTGCAAGCTGCAGATTCCCTCCTAACAGCAAGCTTTAGGATTGGGTACTGAATTGTAACTTAACTGAGGCTAATAAGGCGATTTTGGCAAAGAGACTATCTCCCGCAGGGAAGCTGCTACCATCAAATCTTTGCCCTCGTTAGACTCCCCTCTGGAAGCGCTTTCACTGCAAGCTGAAGATTCCCTCCTAACAGCAAGCTTTAGGATAGGGTACTGAATTGTAACTTACTTTCGCCTAATAATGCGATTTTGGCAAAGAGACTATCTCCCGCAGGGAAGCTGCTACCATCAAATGTTTGCCCTCATTAGACTCCCCTCTGGAAGCGCTTTCACTGCAAGCTGCAGATTCCCTCCTAACAGCAAGCTTTAGGATAGGGTACTGAATTGTAACTTACTTTCGCCTAATAATGCGATTTTGGCAAAGAGAGTATCTCCCGCAGGGAAGCTGCTACCATCAAATGTTTGCCCTCATTAGACTCCCCTCTGGAAGCGCTTTCACTGCAAGCTGCAGATTCCCTCCTAACAGCAAGCTTTAGGATAGGGTACTGAATTGTTACTTACTTTCGCATAATAATGCGATTTTGGCAAAGAGACTATCTCCCGCAGGGAAGCTGCTACCATCAAATCTTTGCCCTCCTTAGACTCCCCTCTGGAAGCGCTTTCACTGCAAGCTGCAGATTCCCTCCTAACAGCAAGCTTTAGGATAGGGTACTGAATTGTAACTTAACTGAGGCTAATAAGGCGATTTTGGCAAAGAGACTATCTCCCGCAGGGAAGCTGCTACCATCAAATCTTTGCCCTCGTTAGACTCCCCTCTGGAAGCGCTTTCACTGCAAGCTGCAGATTCCCTCCTAACAGCAAGCTTTAGGATAGGGTACTGAATTGTAACTTAACTGAGGCTAATAATGCGATTTTGGCAACGAGACTATCTCCCGCAGGGAAGCTGCTACCATCAAATCTTTGCCCTCATTAGACTCCCCTCTGGAAGCGCTTTCACTGCAAGCTGCAGATTCCCTCCTAACAGCAAGCTTTAGGATAGGGTACTGAATTGTAACTTAACTGAGGCTAATAATGCGATTTTGGCAAAGAGACTATCTCCCGCAGGGAAGCTGCTACCATCAAATCTTTGCCCTCGTTAGACTCCCCTCTGGAAGCGCATTCACTGCAAGCTGCAGATTCCCTCCTAACAGCAAGCTTTAGGATAGGGTACTGAATTGTAACTTACTTTAGCCTAATAATGCGATTTTGGCAAACAGACTATCTCCCGCAGGGAAGCTGCTACCATCAAATGTTTGCCCTCATTAGACTCCCCTCTGGAAGCGCTTTCACTGCAAGCTGCAGATTCCCTCCTAACAGCAAGCTTTAGGATAGGGTACTGAATTGTAACTTACTTTAGCCTAATAATGCGATTTTGGCAAAGAGACTATCTCCCGCAGGGAAGCTGCTACCATCAAATGTTTGCCCTCATTAGACTCCCCTCTGGAAGCGCTTTCACTGCAAGCTGAAGATTCCCTCCTAACAGCAAGCTTTAGGATAGGGTACTGAATTGTAACTTACTTTCACCTAATAATGCGATTTTGGCAAAGAGAGTATCTCCCGCAGGGAAGCTGCTGCCATCAAATGTTTGCCCTCATTAGACTCCCCTCTGGAAGCGCTTTCACTGCAAGCTGCAGATTCCCTCCTAACAGCATGCTTTAGGATAGGGTACTGAATTGTAACTTAACTGCGGCTACTAAGGCGATTATGGCAAAGAGACTATCTCCCGCAGGGAAGCTGCTACCATCAAATGTTTGCCCTCATTAGACTCCCCTCTGTAAGCGCTTTCACTGCAAGCTGCAGATTCCCTCCTAACAGCAAGCTTTAGAATAGGGTACTGAATTGTAACTTACTTTCGCCTAATAATGCGATTTTGGCAAAGAGAGTATCTCCCGCAGGGAAGCTGCTACCATCAAATGTTTGCCCTCATTAGACTCCCCTCTGGAAGCGCTTTCACTGCAAGCTGCAGATTCCCTCCTAACAGCAAGCTTTAGGATAGGGTACTGAATTGTAACTTAGTTTCGCCTAATAATGCGATTTTGGCAAAGAGACTATCTCCCGCAGGGAAACTGCTACCATCAAATGTTTGCCCTCATTAGACTCCCCTCTGGAAGCGCTTTCACTGCAAGCTGCAGATTCCCTCCTAACAGCAAGCTTTAGGATAGGGTACTGAATTGTAACTTACTTTCGCATAATAATGCGATTTTGGCAAAGAGACTATCTCCCGCAGGGAAGCTGTTACCATCAAATGTTTGCCCTCATTAGACTCCCCTCTGGAAGCGCATTCACTGCAAGCTGCAGATTCCCTCCTAACAGCAAGCTTTAGGATAGGGTACTGAATTGTAACTTAACTGCGGCTAATAAGGCGATTTTGGCAAAGAGAGTATCTCCCGCAGGGAAGCTGCTACCATCAAATGTTTGCCCTCATTAGACTCCCCTCTGGAAGCGCTTTCACTGCAAGCTGCAGATTCCCTCCTAACAGCAAGCTTTAGGATAGGGTACTGAATTGTAACTTACTTTCTCCTAATAATGCGATTTTGGCAAAGAGACTATCTCCCGCAGGGAAGCTGCTACCATCAAATCTTTGCCCTCGTTAGACTCCCCTCTGGAAGCGCTTTCACTGCAAGCTGCAGATTCCCTCCTAACAGCAAGCTTTAGGATAGGGTACTGAATTGTAACTTAACTGAGGCTAATAAGGCGATTTTGGCAAAGAGACTATCTCCCGCAGGGAAGCTGCTACCATCAAATCTTTGCCCTCGTTAGACTCCCCTCTGGAAGCGCTTTCACTGCAAGCTGCAGATTCCCTCCTAACAGCAAGCTTTAGGATAGGGTACTGAATTGTAACTTAACTGAGGCTAATAATGCGATTTTGGCAAAGAGACTATCTCCCGCAGGGAAGCTGCTACCATCAAATCTTTGCCCTCGTTAGACTCCCCTCTGGAAGCGCTTTCACTGCAAGCTGAAGATTCCCTCCTAACAGCAAGCTTTAGGATAGGGTACTGAATTGTAACTTACTTTAGCCTAATAATGCGATTTTGGCAAAGAGAATATCTCCCGCAGGGAAGATGCTACCATCAAATCTTTGCCCTCATTAGACTCCCCTCTGGAAGCGCTTTCACTGCAAGCTGCAGATTCCCTCCTAACAGCAAGCTTTAGGATAGGGTACTGAATTGTAACTTAACTGAGGCTAATAATGCGATTTTGGCAAAGAGACTACCTCCCGCAGGGAAGCTGCTACCATCAAATCTTTGCCCTCGTTAGACTCCCCTCTGGAAGCGCTTTCACTGCAAGCTGCAGATTCCCTCCTAACAGCAAGCTTTAGGATAGGGTACTGAATTGTAACTTACTTTCACCTAATAATGCGATTTTGGCAAAGAGAGTATCTCCCGCAGGGAAGCTGCTGCCATCAAATGTTTGCCCTCATTAGACTCCCCTCTGGAAGCGCTTTCACTGCAAGCTGCAGATTCCCTCCTAACAGCATGCTTTAGGATAGGGTACTGAATTGTAACTTAACTGCGGCTACTAAGGCGATTATGGCAAAGAGACTATCTCCCGCAGGGAAGCTGCTACCATCAAATGTTTGCCCTCATTAGACTCCCCTCTGTAAGCGCTTTCACTGCAAGCTGCAGATTCCCTCCTAACAGCAAGCTTTAGAATAGGGTACTGAATTGTAACTTACTTTCGCCTAATAATGCGATTTTGGCAAAGAGAGTATCTCCCGCAGGGAAGCTGCTACCATCAAATGTTTGCCCTCATTAGACTCCCCTCTGGAAGCGCTTTCACTGCAAGCTGAAGATTCCCTCCTAACAGCAAGCTTTAGGATAGGGTACTGAATTGTAACTTAACTGCGGCTAATAAGGCGATTTTGGCAAAGAGAGTATCTCCCGCAGGGAAGCTGCTACCATCAAATGTTTGCCCTCATTAGACTCCCCTCTGGAAGCGCTTTCACTGCAAGCTGCAGATTCCCTCCTAACAGCAAGCTTTAGGATAGGGTACTGAATTGTAACTTACTTTCTCCTAATAATGCGATTTTGGCAAAGAGAGTATCTCGCGCAGGGAAGCTGCTACCATCAAATCTTTGCCCTCGTTAGACTCCCCTCTGGAAGCGCTTTCACTGCAAGCTGCAGATTCCCTCCTAACAGCAAGCTTTAGGATAGGGTACTGAATTGTAACTTAACTGAGGCTAATAAGGCGATTTTGGCAAAGAGACTATCTCCCGCAGGGAAGCTGCTACCATCAAATCTTTGCCCTCGTTAGACTCCCCTCTGGAAGCGCTTTCACTGCAAGCTGCAGATTCCCTCCTAACAGCAAGCTTTAGGATAGGGTACTGAATTGTAACTTAACTGAGGCTAATAATGCGATTTTGGCAAAGAGACTATCTCCCGCAGGGAAGCTGCTACCATCAAATCTTTGCCCTCGTTAGACTCCCCTCTGGAAGCGCTTCCACTGCAAGCTGAAGATTCCCTCCTAACAGCAAGCTTTAGGATAGGGTACTGAATTGTAACTTAGTTTCGCCTAATAATGCGATTTTGGCAAAGAGACTATCTCCCGCAGGGAAACTGCTACCATCAAATGTTTGCCCTCATTAGACTCCCCTCTGGAAGCGCGTTCACTGCAAGCTGCAGATTCCCTCCTAACAGCAAGCTTTAGGATAGGGTACTGAATTGTAACTTAACTGCGGCTAATAAGGCGATTTTGGCAAAGAGAGTATCTCCCGCAGGGAAGCTGCTACCATCAAATGTTTGCCCTCATTAGACTCCCCTCTGGAAGCGCTTTCACTGCAAGCTGCAGATTCCCTCCTAACAGCAAGCTTTAGGATAGGGTACTGAATTGTAACTTACTTTCTCCTAATAATGCGATTTTGGCAAAGAGACTATCTCCCGCAGGGAAGCTGCTACCATCAAATCTTTGCCCTCGTTAGACTCCCCTCTGGAAGCGCTTTCACTGCAAGCTGCAGATTCCCTCCTAACAGCAAGCTTTAGGATAGGGTACTGAATTGTAACTTAACTGAGGCTAATAAGGCGATTTTGGCAAAGAGACTATCTCCCGCAGGGAAGCTGCTACCATCAAATCTTTGCCCTCGTTAGACTCCCCTCTGGAAGCGCTTTCACTGCAAGCTGCAGATTCCCTCCTAACAGCAAGCTTTAGGATAGGGTACTGAATTGTAACTTAACTGAGGCTAATAATGCGATTTTGGCAAAGAGACTATCTCCCGCAGGGAAGCTGCTACCATCAAATCTTTGCCCTCGTTAGACTCCCCTCTGGAAGCGCTTCCACTGCAAGCTGAAGATTCCCTCCTAACAGCAAGCTTTAGGATAGGGTACTGAATTGTAACTTACTTTCGCCTAATAATGCGATTTTGGCAAACAGACTATCTCCCGCAGGGAAGCTGCTACCATCAAATGTTTGCCCTCATTAGACTCCCCTCTGGAAGCGCTTTCACTGCAAGCTGCAGATTCCCTCCTAACAGCAAGCTTTAGGATAGGGTACTGAATTGTAACTTAACTGAGGCTAATAAAGCGATTTTGGCAAAGAGACTATCTCCCGCAGGGAAGCTGCTACCATCAAATGTTTGCCCTCGTTAGACTCCCCTCTGGAAGCGCTTTCACTGCAAGCTGCAGATTCCCTCCTAACAGCAAGCTTTAGGATAGGGTACTGAATTGTAACTTAACTGAGGCTAATAATGCGATTTTGGCAACGAGACTATCTCCCGCAGGGAAGCTGCTACCATCAAATCTTTGCCCTCGTTAGACTCCCCTCTGGAAGCGCTTTCACTGCAAGCTGCAGATTCCCTCCTAACAGCAAGCTTTAGGATAGGGTACTGAATTGTAACTTACTTTCGCCTAATAATGCGATTTTGGCAAAGAGAGTATCTCCCGCAGGGAAGCTGCTACCATCAAATGTTTGCCCTCATTAGACTCCCCTCTGGAAGCGCTTTCACTGCAAGCTGCAGATTCCCTCCTAACAGCAAGCTTTAGGATAGGGTACTGAATTGTAACTTAGTTTCGCCTAATAATGCGATTATGGCAAAGAGACTATCTCCCGCAGGGAAGCTGTTACCATCAAATGTTTGCCCTCATTAGACTCCCCTCTGGAAGCGTATTCACTGCAAGCTGCAGATTCCCTCCTAACAGCAAGCTTTAGGATAGGGTACTGAATTGTAACTTACTTTAGCCTAATAATGCGATTATGGCAAAGAGACTATCTCCCGCAGGGAAGCTGCTACCATCAAATCTTTGCCCTCGTTAGACTCCCCTCTGGAAGCGCTTTCACTGCAAGCTGCAGATTCCCTCCTAACAGCAAGCTTTAGGATAGGGTACTGAATTGTAACTTACTTTCGCCTAATAATGCGATTTTGGCAAAGAGACTATCTCCCGCAGGGAAACTGCTACCATCAAATGTTTGCCCTCATTAGACTCCCCTCTGGAAGCGCTTTCACTGCAAGCTGCAGATTCCCTCCTAACAGCAAGCTTTAGGATAGGGTACTGAATTGTAACTTACTTTCGCATAATAATGCGATTTTGGCAAAGAGACTATCTCCCGCAGGGAAGCTGTTACCATCAAATGTTTGCCCTCATTAGACTCCCCTCTGGAAGCGCATTCACTGCAAGCTGCAGATTCCCTCCTAACAGCAAGCTTTAGGATAGGGTACTGAATTGTAACTTAACTGCGGCTAATAAGGCGATTTTGGCAAAGAGAGTATCTCCCGCAGGGAAGCTGCTACCATCAAATGTTTGCCCTCATTAGACTCCCCTCTGGAAGCGCTTTCACTGCAAGCTGCAGATTCCCTCCTAACAGCAAGCTTTAGGATAGGGTACTGAATTGTAACTTACTTTCACCTAATAATGCGATTTTGGCAAAGAGAGTATCTCCCGCAGGGAAGCTGCTGCCATCAAATGTTTGCCCTCATTAGACTCCCCTCTGGAAGCGCTTTCACTGCAAGCTGCAGATTCCCTCCTAACAGCATGCTTTAGGATAGGGTACTGAATTGTAACTTAACTGCGGCTACTAAGGCGATTATGGCAAAGAGACTATCTCCCGCAGGGAAGCTGCTACCATCAAATCTTTGCCCTCGTTAGACTCCCCTCTGGAAGCGCTTCCACTGCAAGCTGAAGATTCCCTCCTAACAGCAAGCTTTAGGATAGGGTACTGAATTGTAACTTACTTTCGCCTAATAATGCGATTTTGGCAAACAGACTATCTCCCGCAGGGAAGCTGCTACCATCAAATGTTTGCCCTCATTAGACTCCCCTCTGGAAGCACTTCCACTGCAAGCTGAAGATTCCCTCCTAACAGCAAGCTTTAGGATAGGGTACTGAATTGTAACTTACTTTCGCCTAATAATGCGATTTTGGCAAACAGACTATCTCCCGCAGGGAAGCTGCTACCATCAAATGTTTGCCCTCATTAGACTCCCCTCTGGAAGCGCTTTCACTGCAAGCTGCAGATTCCCTCCTAACAGCAAGCTTTAGGATAGGGTACTGAATTGTAACTTAACTGAGGCTAATAAAGCGATTTTGGCAAAGAGACTATCTCCCGCAGGGAAGCTGCTACCATCAAATGTTTGCCCTCGTTAGACTCCCCTCTGGAAGCGCTTTCACTGCAAGCTGCAGATTCCCTCCTAACAGCAAGCTTTAGGATAGGGTACTGAATTGTAACTTAACTGAGGCTAATAATGCGATTTTGGCAACGAGACTATCTCCCGCAGGGAAGCTGCTACCATCAAATCTTTGCCCTCGTTAGACTCCCCTCTGGAAGCGCTTTCACTGCAAGCTGCAGATTCCCTCCTAACAGCAAGCTTTAGGATAGGGTACTGAATTGTAACTTACTTTCGCCTAATAATGCGATTTTGGCAAAGAGAGTATCTCCCGCAGGGAAGCTGCTACCATCAAATGTTTGCCCTCATTAGACTCCCCTCTGGAAGCGCTTTCACTGCAAGCTGCAGATTCCCTCCTAACAGCAAGCTTTAGGATAGGGTACTGAATTGTAACTTAGTTTCGCCTAATAATGCGATTATGGCAAAGAGACTATCTCCCGCAGGGAAGCTGTTACCATCAAATGTTTGCCCTCATTAGACTCCCCTCTGGAAGCGTATTCACTGCAAGCTGCAGATTCCCTCCTAACAGCAAGCTTTAGGATAGGGTACTGAATTGTAACTTACTTTAGCCTAATAATGCGATTATGGCAAAGAGACTATCTCCCGCAGGGAAGCTGCTACCATCAAATCTTTGCCCTCGTTAGACTCCCCTCTGGAAGCGCTTTCACTGCAAGCTGCAGATTCCCTCCTAACAGCAAGCTTTAGGATAGGGTACTGAATTGTAACTTACTTTCGCCTAATAATGCGATTTTGGCAAAGAGACTATCTCCCGCAGGGAAACTGCTACCATCAAATGTTTGCCCTCATTAGACTCCCCTCTGGAAGCGCTTTCACTGCAAGCTGCAGATTCCCTCCTAACAGCAAGCTTTAGGATAGGGTACTGAATTGTAACTTACTTTCGCATAATAATGCGATTTTGGCAAAGAGACTATCTCCCGCAGGGAAGCTGTTACCATCAAATGTTTGCCCTCATTAGACTCCCCTCTGGAAGCGCATTCACTGCAAGCTGCAGATTCCCTCCTAACAGCAAGCTTTAGGATAGGGTACTGAATTGTAACTTAACTGCGGCTAATAAGGCGATTTTGGCAAAGAGAGTATCTCCCGCAGGGAAGCTGCTACCATCAAATGTTTGCCCTCATTAGACTCCCCTCTGGAAGCGCTTTCACTGCAAGCTGCAGATTCCCTCCTAACAGCAAGCTTTAGGATAGGGTACTGAATTGTAACTTACTTTCACCTAATAATGCGATTTTGGCAAAGAGAGTATCTCCCGCAGGGAAGCTGCTGCCATCAAATGTTTGCCCTCATTAGACTCCCCTCTGGAAGCGCTTTCACTGCAAGCTGCAGATTCCCTCCTAACAGCATGCTTTAGGATAGGGTACTGAATTGTAACTTAACTGCGGCTACTAAGGCGATTATGGCAAAGAGACTATCTCCCGCAGGGAAGCTGCTACCATCAAATGTTTGCCCTCATTAGACTCCCCTCTGGAAGCGCTTTCACTGCAAGCTGCAGATTCCCTCCTAACAGCAAGCTTTAGGATAGGGTACTGAATTGTAACTTAGTTTCGCCTAATAATGCGATTATGGCAAAGAGACTATCTCCCGCAGGGAAGCTGTTACCATCAAATGTTTGCCCTCATTAGACTCCCCTCTGGAAGCGTATTCACTGCAAGCTGCAGATTCCCTCCTAACAGCAAGCTTTAGGATAGGGTACTGAATTGTAACTTACTTTAGCCTAATAATGCGATTATGGCAAAGAGACTATCTCCCGCAGGGAAGCTGCTACCATCAAATCTTTGCCCTCGTTAGACTCCCCTCTGGAAGCGCTTTCACTGCAAGCTGCAGATTCCCTCCTAACAGCAAGCTTTAGGATAGGGTACTGAATTGTAACTTACTTTCGCCTAATAATGCGATTTTGGCAAAGAGACTATCTCCCGCAGGGAAACTGCTACCATCAAATGTTTGCCCTCATTAGACTCCCCTCTGGAAGCGCTTTCACTGCAAGCTGCAGATTCCCTCCTAACAGCAAGCTTTAGGATAGGGTACTGAATTGTAACTTACTTTCGCCTAATAATGCGATTTTGGCAAAGAGACTATCTCCCGCAGGGAAGCTGTTACCATCAAATGTTTGCCCTCATTAGACTCCCCTCTGGAAGCGCATTCACTGCAAGCTGCAGATTCCCTCCTAACAGCAAGCTTTAGGATAGGGTACTGAATTGTAACTTAACTGCGGCTAATAAGGCGATTTTGGCAAAGAGAGTATCTCCCGCAGGGAAGCTGCTACCATCAAATGTTTGCCCTCATTAGACTCCCCTCTGGAAGCGCTTTCACTGCAAGCTGCAGATTCCCTCCTAACAGCAAGCTTTAGGATAGGGTACTGAATTGTAACTTACTTTCACCTAATAATGCGATTTTGGCAAAGAGAGTATCTCCCGCAGGGAAGCTGCTGCCATCAAATGTTTGCCCTCATTAGACTCCCCTCTGGAAGCGCTTTCACTGCAAGCTGCAGATTCCCTCCTAACAGCATGCTTTAGGATAGGGTACTGAATTGTAACTTAACTGCGGCTACTAAGGCGATTATGGCAAAGAGACTATCTCCCGCAGGGAAGCTGCTACCATCAAATGTTTGCCCTCATTAGACTCCCCTCTGGAAGCGCTTTCACTGCAAGCTGCAGATTCCCTCCTAACAGCAAGCTTTAGGATAGGGTACTGAATTGTAACTTAGTTTCGCCTAATAATGCGATTATGGCAAAGAGACTATCTCCCGCAGGGAAGCTGTTACCATCAAATGTTTGCCCTCATTAGACTCCCCTCTGGAAGCGTATTCACTGCAAGCTGCAGATTCCCTCCTAACAGCAAGCTTTAGGATAGGGTACTGAATTGTAACTTACTTTAGCCTAATAATGCGATTATGGCAAAGAGACTATCTCCCGCAGGGAAGCTGCTACCATCAAATCTTTGCCCTCGTTAGACTCCCCTCTGGAAGCGCTTTCACTGCAAGCTGCAGATTCCCTCCTAACAGCAAGCTTTAGGATAGGGTACTGAATTGTAACTTACTTTCGCCTAATAATGCGATTTTGGCAAAGAGACTATCTCCCGCAGGGAAACTGCTACCATCAAATGTTTGCCCTCATTAGACTCCCCTCTGGAAGCGCTTTCACTGCAAGCTGCAGATTCCCTCCTAACAGCAAGCTTTAGGATAGGGTACTGAATTGTAACTTACTTTCGAATAATAGTGCGATTTTGGCAAAGAGACTATCTCCCGCAGGGAAGCTGTTACCATCAAATGTTTGCCCTCATTAGACTCCCCTCTGGAAGCGCATTCACTGCAAGCTGCAGATTCCCTCCTAACAGCAAGCTTTAGGATAGGGTACTGAATTGTAACTTAACTGCGGCTAATAAGGCGATTTTGGCAAAGAGAGTATCTCCCGCAGGGAAGCTGCTACCATCAAATGTTTGCCCTCATTAGACTCCCCTCTGGAAGCGCTTTCACTGCAAGCTGCAGATTCCCTCCTAACAGCAAGCTTTAGGATAGGGTACTGAATTGTAACTTACTTTCACCTAATAATGCGATTTTGGCAAAGAGAGTATCTCCCGCAGGGAAGCTGCTGCCATCAAATGTTTGCCCTCATTAGACTCCCCTCTGGAAGCGCTTTCACTGCAAGCTGCAGATTCCCTCCTAACAGCATGCTTTAGGATAGGGTACTGAATTGTAACTTAACTGCGGCTACTAAGGCGATTATGGCAAAGAGACTATCTCCCGCAGGGAAGCTGCTACCATCAAATGTTTGCCCTCATTAGACTCCCCTCTGGAAGCGCTTTCACTGCAAGCTGCAGATTCCCTCCTAACAGCAAGCTTTAGAATAGGGTACTGAATTGTAACTTACTTTCGCCTAATAATGCGATTTTGGCAAAGAGAGTATCTCCCGCAGGGAAGCTGCTACCATCAAATGTTTGCCCTCATTAGACTCCCCTCTGGAAGCGCTTTCACTGCAAGCTGCAGATTCCCTCCTAACAGCAAGCTTTAGGATAGGGTACTGAATTGTAACTTAGTTTCGCCTAATAATGCGATTTTGGCAAAGAGACTATCTCCCGCAGGGAAACTGCTACCATCAAATGTTTGCCCTCATTAGACTCCCCTCTGGAAGCGCTTTCACTGCAAGCTGCAGATTCCCTCCTAACAGCAAGCTTTAGGATAGGGTACTGAATTGTAACTTACTTTCGCATAATAATGCGATTTTGGCAAAGAGACTATCTCCCGCAGGGAAGCTGTTACCATCAAATGTTTGCCCTCATTAGACTCCCCTCTGGAAGCGCATTCACTGCAAGCTGCAGATTCCCTCCTAACAGCAAGCTTTAGGATAGGGTACTGAATTGTAACTTAACTGCGGCTAATAAGGCGATTTTGGCAAAGAGAGTATCTCCCGCAGGGAAGCTGCTACCATCAAATGTTTGCCCTCATTAGACTCCCCTCTGGAAGCGCTTTCACTGCAAGCTGCAGATTCCCTCCTAACAGCAAGCTTTAGGATAGGGTACTGAATTGTAACTTACTTTCTCCTAATAATGCGATTTTGGCAAAGAGACTATCTCCCGCAGGGAAGCTGCTACCATCAAATCTTTGCCCTCGTTAGACTCCCCTCTGGAAGCGCTTTCACTGCAAGCTGCAGATTCCCTCCTAACAGCAAGCTTTAGGATAGGGTACTGAATTGTAACTTAACTGAGGCTAATAAGGCGATTTTGGCAAAGAGACTATCTCCCGCAGGAAAGCTGCTACCATCAAATCTTTGCCCTCGTTAGACTCCCCTCTGGAAGCGCTTTCACTGCAAGCTGCAGATTCCCTCCTAACAGCAAGCTTTAGGATAGGGTACTGAATTGTAACTTAACTGAGGCTAATAATGCGATTTTGGCAAAGAGACTATCTCCCGCAGGGAAGCTGCTACCATCAAATCTTTGCCCTCGTTAGACTCCCCTCTGGAAGCGCTTCCACTGCAAGCTGAAGATTCCCTCCTAACAGCAAGCTTTAGGATAGGGTACTGAATTGTAACTTACTTTCGCCTAATAATGCGATTTTGGCAAACAGACTATCTCCCGCAGGGAAGCTGCTACCATCAAATGTTTGCCCTCATTAGACTCCCCTCTGGAAGCGCTTTCACTGCAAGCTGCAGATTCCCTCCTAACAGCAAGCTTTAGGATAGGGTACTGAATTGTAACTTAACTGAGGCTAATAAAGTGATTTTGGCAAAGAGACTATCTCCCGCAGGGAAGCTGCTACCATCAAATGTTTGCCCTCGTTAGACTCCCCTCTGGAAGCGCTTTCACTGCAAGCTGCAGATTCCCTCCTAACAGCAAGCTTTAGGATAGGGTACTGAATTGTATCTTAACTGAGGCTAATAAGGCGATTTTGGCAAAGAGACTATCTCCCGCAGGGAAGCTGCTACCATCAAATCTTTGCCCTCCTTAGACTCCCCTCTGGAAGCGCTTTCACTGCAAGCTGCAGATTCCCTCCTAACAGCAAGCTTTAGGATAGGGTACTGAATTGTAACTTAACTGAGGATAATAATGCGATTTTGGCAAGGAGACTATCTCCCGCAGGGAAGCTGCTACCATCAAATGTTTGCCCTCATTAGACTCCCCTCTGGAAGCGCTTTCACTGCAAGCTGCAGATTCCCTCCTAACAGCAAGCTTTAGGATAGGGTACTGAATTGTAACTTAACTGAGGCTAATAAAGCGATTTTGGCAAAGAGACTATCTCCCGCAGGGAAGCTGCTACCATCAAATCTTTGCCCTCGTTAGACTCCCCTCTGGAAGCGCTTTCACTGCAAGCTGCAGATTCCCTCCTAACAGCAAGCTTTAGGATAGGGTACTGAATTGTAACTTAACTGAGGCTAATAATGCGATTTTGGCAACGAGACTATCTCCCGCAGGGAAGCTGCTACCATCAAATCTTTGCCCTCATTAGACTCCCCTCTGGAAGCGCTTTCACTGCAAGCTGCAGATTCCCTCCTAACAGCAAGCTTTAGGATAGGGTACTGAATTGTAACTTAACTGAGGCTAATAATGCGATTTTGGCAAAGAGACTATCTCCCGCAGGGAAGCTGCTACCATCAAATCTTTGCCCTCGTTAGACTCCCCTCTGGAAGCGCTTCCACTGCAAGCTGCAGATTCCCTCCTAACAGCAAGCTTTAGGATAGGGTACTGAATTGTAACTTACTTTCGCCTAATAATGCGATTTTGGCAAAGAGACTATCTCCCGCAGGGAAGCTGCTACCATCAAATGTTTGCCCTCATTAGACTCCCCTCTGGAAGCGCTTTCACTGCAAGCTGCAGATTCCCTCCTAACAGCAAGCTTTAGGATAGGGTACTGAATTGTAACTTACTTTAGCCTAATAATGCGATTTTGGCAAAGAGAGTATCTCCCGCAGGGAAGCTGCTACCATCAAATGTTTGCCCTCATTAGACTCCCCTCTGGAAGCGCTTTCACTGCAAGCTGAAGATTCCCTCCTAACAGCAAGCTTTAGGATAGGGTACTGAATTGTAACTTACTTTAGCCTAATAATGCGATTTTGGCAAAGAGAATATCTCCCGCAGGGAAGATGCTACCATCAAATCTTTGCCCTCATTAGACTCCCCTCTGGAAGCGCTTTCACTGCAAGCTGCAGATTCCCTCCTAACAGCAAGCTTTAGGATAGGGTACTGAATTGTAACTTAACTGAGGCTAATAATGCGATTTTGGCAAAGAGACTACCTCCCGCAGGGAAGCTGCTACCATCAAATCTTTGCCCTCGTTAGACTCCCCTCTGGAAGCGCTTTCACTGCAAGCTGCAGATTCCCTCCTAACAGCAAGCTTTAGGATAGGGTACTGAATTGTAACTTACTTTCACCTAATAATGCGATTTTGGCAAAGAGAGTATCTCCCGCAGGGAAGCTGCTGCCATCAAATGTTTGCCCTCATTAGACTCCCCTCTGGAAGCGCTTTCACTGCAAGCTGCAGATTCCCTCCTAACAGCAAGCTTTAGAATAGGGTACTGAATTGTAACTTACTTTCGCCTAATAATGCGATTTTGGCAAAGAGAGTATCTCCCGCAGGGAAGCTGCTACCATCAAATGTTTGCCCTCATTAGACTCCCCTCTGGAAGCGCTTTCACTGCAAGCTGCAGATTCCCTCCTAACAGCAAGCTTTAGGATAGGGTACTGAATTGTAACTTACTTTCGCATAATAATGCGATTTTGGCAAAGAGACTATCTCCCGCAGGGAAGCTGTTACAATCAAATGTTTGCCCTCATTAGACTCCCCTCTGGAAGCGCATTCACTGCAAGCTGCAGATTCCCTCCTAACAGCAAGCTTTAGGATAGGGTACTGAATTGTAACTTAACTGCGGCTAATAAGGCGATTTTGGCAAAGAGAGTATCTCCCGCAGGGAAGCTGCTACCATCAAATGTTTGCCCTCATTAGACTCCCCTCTGGAAGCGCTTTCACTGCAAGCTGCAGATTCCCTCCTAACAGCAAGCTTTAGGATAGGGTACTGAATTGTAACTTACTTTCGCCTAATAATGCGATCTTGGCAAAGAGACTATCTCCCGCAGGGAAGCTGCTACCATCAAATCTTTGCCCTCCTTAGACTCCCCTCTGGAAGCGCTTTCACTGCAAGCGGCAGATTCCCTCCTAACAGCAAGCTTTAGGATTGGGTACTGAATTGTAACTTACTTTCGCCTAATAATGCGATTTTGGCAAAGAGACTATCTCCCGCAGGGAAGCTGCTACCATCAAATCTTTGCCCTCCTTAGACTCCCCTCTGGAAGCGCTTTCACTGCAAGCTGCAGATTCCCTCCTAACAGCAAGCTTTAGGATAGGGTACTGAATTGTAACTTAACTGAGGCTAATAAGGCGATTTTGGCAAAGAGACTATCTCCCGCAGGGAAGCTGCTACCATCAAATCTTTGCCCTCATTAGACTCCCCTCTGGAAGCGCTTTCACTGCAAGCTGCAGATTCCCTCCTAACAGCAAGCTTTAGGATAGGGTACTGAATTGTAACTTAACTGAGGCTAATAATGCGATTTTGGCAAAGAGACTACCTCCCGCAGGGAAGCTGCTACCATCAAATCTTTGCCCTCGTTAGACTCCCCTCTGGAAGCGCTTTCACTGCAAGCTGCAGATTCCCTCCTAACAGCAAGCTTTAGGATAGGGTACTGAATTGTAACTTACTTTCACCTAATAATGCGATTTTGGCAAAGAGAGTATCTCCCGCAGGGAAGCTGCTGCCATCAAATGTTTGCCCTCATTAGACTCCCCTCTGGAAGCGCTTTCACTGCAAGCTGCAGATTCCCTCCTAACAGCAAGCTTTAGGATAGGGTACTGAATTGTAACTTACTTTCGCATAATAATGCGATTTTGGCAAAGAGACTATCTCCCGCAGGGAAGCTGTTACAATCAAATGTTTGCCCTCATTAGACTCCCCTCTGGAAGCGCATTCACTGCAAGCTGCAGATTCCCTCCTAACAGCAAGCTTTAGGATAGGGTACTGAATTGTAACTTAACTGCGGCTAATAAGGCGATTTTGGCAAAGAGAGTATCTCCCGCAGGGAAGCTGCTACCATCAAATGTTTGCCCTCATTAGACTCCCCTCTGGAAGCGCTTTCACTGCAAGCTGCAGATTCCCTCCTAACAGCAAGCTTTAGGATAGGGTACTGAATTGTAACTTACTTTCGCCTAATAATGCGATTATGGCAAAGAGACTATCTCCCGCAGGGAAGCTGCTACCATCAAATCTTTGCCCTCCTTAGACTCCCCTCTGGAAGCGCTTTCACTGCAAGCGGCAGATTCCCTCCTAACAGCAAGCTTTAGGATAGGGTACTGAATTGTAACTTAACTGAGGCTAATAAGGCGATTTTGGCAAAGAGACTATCTCCCGCAGGGAAGCTGCTACCATCAAATCTTTGCCCTCGTTAGACTCCCCTCTGGAAGCGCTTTCACTGCAAGCTGAAGATTCCCTCCTAACAGCAAGCTTTAGGATAGGGTACTGAATTGTAACTTACTTTCGCCTAATAATGCGATTTTGGCAAAGAGACTATCTCCCGCAGGGAAGCTGCTACCATCAAATGTTTGCCCTCATTAGACTCCCCTCTGGAAGCGCTTTCACTGCAAGCTGCAGATTCCCTCCTAACAGCAAGCTTTAGGATAGGGTACTGAATTGTAACTTACTTTAGCCTAATAATGCGATTTTGGCAAAGAGAGTATCTCCCGCAGGGAAGCTGCTACCATCAAATGTTTGCCCTCATTAGACTCCCCTCTGGAAGCGCTTTCACTGCAAGCTGCAGATTCCCTCCTAACAGCAAGCTTTAGGATAGGGTACTGAATTGTAACTTACTTTCGCCTAATAATGCGATTTTGGCAAAGAGACTATCTCCCGCAGGGAAGCTGCTACCATCAAATCTTTGCCCTCCTTAGACTCCCCTCTGGAAGCGCTTTCACTGCAAGCTGCAGATTCCCTCCTAACAGCAAGCTTTAGGATAGGGTACTGAATTGTAACTTAACTGAGGCTAATAAGGCGATTTTGGCAAAGAGACTATCTCCCGCAGGGAAGCTGCTACCATCAAATCTTTGCCCTCGTTAGACTCCCCTCTGGAAGCGCTTTCACTGCAAGCTGCAGATTCCCTCCTAACAGCAAGCTTTAGGATAGGGTACTGAATTGTAACTTAACTGAGGCTAATAATGCGATTTTGGCAAAGAGACTATCTCCCGCAGGGAAGCTGCTACCATCAAATCTTTGCCCTCGTTAGACTCCCCTCTGGAAGCGCTTTTACTGCAAGCTGCAGATTCCCTCCTAACAGCAAGCTTTAGGATAGGGTACTGAATTGTAACTTACTTTCGCCTAATAATGCGATTTTGGCAAACAGACTATCTCCCGCAGGGAAGCTGCTACCATCAAATGTTTGCCCTCATTAGACTCCCCTCTGGAAGCGCTTTCACTGCAAGCTGCAGATTCCCTCCTAACAGCAAGCTTTAGGATAGGGTACTGAATTGTAACTTAACTGAGGCTAATAAAGCGATTTTGGCAAAGAGACTATCTCCCGCAGGGAAGCTGCTACCATCAAATCTTTGCCCTCGTTAGACTCCCCTCTGGAAGCGCTTTCACTGCAAGCTGCAGATTCCCTCCTAACAGCAAGCTTTAGGATAGGGTACTGAATTGTAACTTAACTGAGGCTAATAATGCGATTTTGGCAACGAGACTATCACCCGCAGGGAAGCTGCTACCATCAAATCTTTGCCCTCGTTAGACTCCCCTCTGGAAGCGCTTTCACTGCAAGCTGCAGATTCCCTCCTAACAGCAAGCTTTAGGATAGGGTACTGAATTGTAACTTAACTGAGGCTAATAATGCGATTTTGGCAAAGAGACTATCTCCCGCAGGGAAGCTGTTACCATCAAATCTTTGCCCTCCTTAGACTCCCCTCTGGAAGCGCTTTCACTGCAAGCTGCAGATTCCCTCCTAACAGCAAGCTTTAGGATAGGGTACTGAATTGTAACTTAACTGAGGCTAATAATGCGATTTTGGCAAACAGACTATCTCCCGCAGGGAAGCTGCTACCATCAAATCTTTGCCCTCGTTAGACTCCCCTCTGGAAGCGCTTTCACTGCAAGCTGCAGATTCCCTCCTAACAGCAAGCTTTAGGATAGGGTACTGAATTGTAACTTAACTGAGGCTAATAATGCGATTTTGGCAAAGAGACTATCTCCCGCAGGGAAGCTGCTACCATCAAATCTTTGCCCTCGTTAGACTCCCCTCTGGAAGCGCTTCCACTGCAAGCTGAAGATTCCCTCCTAACAGCAAGCTTTAGGATAGGGTACTGAATTGTAACTTACTTTCGCCTAATAATGCGATTTTGGCAAACAGACTATCTCCCGCAGGGAAGCTGCTACCATCAAATGTTTGCCCTCATTAGACTCCCCTCTGGAAGCGCTTTCACTGCAAGCTGCAGATTCCCTCCTAACAGCAAGCTTTAGGATAGGGTACTGAATTGTAACTTACTTTCGCCTAATAATGCGATTTTGGCAAAGAGAGTATCTCCCGCAGGGAAGCTGCTACCATCAAATGTTTGCCCTCATTAGACTCCCCTCTGGAAGCGCTTTCACTGCAAGCTGCAGATTCCCTCCTAACAGCAAGCTTTAGGATAGGGTACTGAATTGTAACTTACTTTCGCCTAATAATGCGATTTTGGCAAAGAGACTATCTCCCGCAGGGAAGCTGTTACCATCAAATGTTTGCCCTCATTAGACTCCCCTCTGGAAGCGTATTCACTGCAAGCTGCAGATTCCCTCCTAACAGCAAGCTTTAGGATAGGGTACTGAATTGTAACTTACTTTAGCCTAATAATGCGATTTTGGCAAAGAGACTATCTCCCGCAGGGAAGCTGTTACCATCAAATGTTTGCCCTCATTAGACTCCCCTCTGGAAGCGTATTCACTGCAAGCTGCAGATTCCCTCCTAACAGCAAGCTTTGGGATAGGGTACTGAATTGTAACTTACTTTCGCCTAATAATGCGATTTTGGCAAAGAGACTATCTCCCGCAGGGAAGCTGCTACCATCAAATCTTTGCCCTCCTTAGACTCCCCTCTGGAAGCGCTTTCACTGCAAGCTGCAGATTCCCTCCTAACAGCAAGCTTTAGGATAGGGTACTGAATTGTAACTTAACTGAGGCTAATAAGGCGATTTTGGCAAAGAGACTATCTCCCGCAGGGAAGCTGCTACCATCAAATCTTTGCCCTCGTTAGACTCCCCTCTGGAAGCGCTTTCACTGCAAGCTGCAGATTCCCTCCTAACAGCAAGCTTTAGGATAGGGTACTGAATTGTAACTTAACTGAGGTTAATAATGCGATTTTGGCAAAGAGAGTATCTCCCGCAGGGAAGCTGCTACCATCAAATCTTTGCCCTCGTTAGACTCCCCTCTGGAAGCGCTTCCACTGCAAGCTGAAAATTCCCTCCTAACAGCAAGCTTTAGGATAGGGTACTGAATTGTAACTTACTTTCGCCTAATAATGCGATTTTGGCAAACAGACTATCTCCCGCAGGGAAGCTGCTACCATCAAATGTTTGCCCTCATTAGACTCCCCTCTGGAAGCGCTTTCACTGCAAGCTGCAGATTCCCTCCTAACAGCAAGCTTTAGGATAGGGTACTGAATTGTAACTTACTTTCGCCTAATAATGCGATATTGGCAAAGAGAGTATCTCCCGCAGGGAAGCTGCTACCATCAAATGTTTGCCCTCATTAGACTCCCCTCTGGAAGCGTATTCACTGCAAGCTGCAGATTCCCTCCTAACAGCAAGCTTTAGGATAGGGTACTGAATTGTAACTTACTTTAGCCTAATAATGCGATTTTGGCAAAGAGACTATCTCCCGCAGGGAAGCTGTTACCATCAAATGTTTGCCCTCATTAGACTCCCCTCTGGAAGCGTATTCACTGCAAGCTGCAGATTCCCTCCTAACAGCAAGCTTTGGGATAGGGTACTGAATTGTAACTTACTTTCGCCTAATAATGCGATTTTGGCAAAGAGACTATCTCTCGCAGGGAAGCTGCTACCATCAAATCTTTGCCCTCCTTAGACTCCCCTCTGGAAGCGCTTTCACTGCAAGCTGCAGATTCCCTCCTAACAGCAAGCTTTAGGATAGGGTACTGAATTGTATCTTAACTGAGGCTAATAAGGCGATTTTGGCAAAGAGACTATCTCCCGCAGGGAAGCTGCTACCATCAAATCTTTGCCCTCGTTAGACTCCCCTCTGGAAGCGCTTTCACTGCAAGCTGCAGATTCCCTCCTAACAGCAAGCTTTAGGATAGGGTACTGAATTGTAACTTAACTGAGGTTAATAATGCGATTTTGGCAAAGAGACTATCTCCCGCAGGGAAGCTGCTACCATCAAATGTTTGCCCTCATTAGACTCCCCTCTGGAAGCGCTTTCACTGCAAGCTGCAGATTCCCTCCTAACAGCAAGCTTTAGGATAGGGTACTGAATTGTAACTTACTTTCGCCTAATAATGCGATTTTGGCAAAGAGACTATCTCCCGCAGGGAAGCTGTTACCATCAAATGTTTGCCCTCATTAGACTCCCCTCTGGAAGCGTATTCACTGCAAGCTGCAGATTCCCTCCTAACAGCAAGCTTTAGGATAGGGTACTGAATTGTAACTTACTTTAGCCTAATAATGCGATTTTGGCAAAGAGACTATCTCCCGCAGGGAAGCTGTTACCATCAAATGTTTGCCCTCATTAGACTCCCCTCTGGAAGCGTATTCACTGCAAGCTGCAGATTCCCTCCTAACAGCAAGCTTTGGGATAGGGTACTGAATTGTAACTTACTTTCGCCTAATAATGCGATTTTGGCAAAGAGACTATCTCCCGCAGGGAAGCTGCTACCATCAAATCTTTGCCCTCCTTAGACTCCCCTCTGGAAGCGCTTTCACTGCAAGCTGCAGATTCCCTCCTAACAGCAAGCTTTAGGATAGGGTACTGAATTGTAACTTAACTGAGGCTAATAAGGCGATTTTGGCAAAGAGACTATCTCCCGCAGGGAAGCTGCTACCATCAAATCTTTGCCCTCGTTAGACTCCCCTCTGGAAGCGCTTTCACTGCAAGCTGCAGATTCCCTCCTAACAGCAAGCTTTAGGATAGGGTACTGAATTGTAACTTAACTGAGGTTAATAATGCGATTTTGGCAAAGAGACTATCTCCCGCAGGGAAGCTGCTACCATCAAATCTTTGCCCTCGTTAGACTCCCCTCTGGAAGCGCTTCCACTGCAAGCTGAAAATTCCCTCCTAACAGCAAGCTTTAGGATAGGGTACTGAATTGTAACTTACTTTCGCCTAATAATGCGATTTTGGCAAACAGACTATCTCCCGCAGGGAAGCTGCTACCATCAAATGTTTGCCCTCATTAGACTCCCCTCTGGAAGCGCTTTCACTGCAAGCTGCAGATTCCCTCCTAACAGCAAGCTTTAGGATAGGGTACTGAATTGTAACTTACTTTAGCCTAATAATGCGATATTGGCAAAGAGAGTATCTCCCGCAGGGAAGCTGCTACCATCAAATCTTTGCCCTCGTTAGACTCCCCTCTGGAAGCGCTTTCACTGCAAGCTGCAGATTCCCTCCTAACAGCAAGCTTTAGGATAGGGTACTGAATTGTAACTTAACTGAGGCTAATAAAGCGATTTTGGCAAAGAGACTATCTCCCGCAGGGAAGCTGCTACCATCAAATCTTTGCCCTCGTTAGACTCCCCTCTGGAAGCGCTTTCACTGCAAGCTGCAGATTCCCTCCTAACAGCAAGCTTTAGGATAGGGTACTGAATTGTAACTTAACTGAGGCTAATAATGCGATTTTGGCAAAGAGACTATCTCCCGCAGGGAAGCTGCTACCATCAAATGTTTGCCCTCATTAGACTCCCCTCTGGAAGCGCTTTCACTGCAAGCTGCAGATTCCCTCCTAACAGCAAGCTTTAGGATAGGGTACTGAATTGTAACTTACTTTCGCCTAATAATGCGATTTTGGCAAAGAGACTATCTCCCGCAGGGAAGCTGTTACCATCAAATGTTTGCCCTCATTAGACTCCCCTCTGGAAGCGTATTCACTGCAAGCTGCAGATTCCCTCCTAACAGCAAGCTTTAGGATAGGGTACTGAATTGTAACTTAACTGAGGCTAATAATGCGATTTTGGCAAAGAGACTATCTCCCGCAGGGAAGCTGCTACCATCAAATGTTTGCCCTCATTAGACTCCCCTCTGGAAGCGCTTTCACTGCAAGCTGCAGATTCCCTCCTAACAGCAAGCTTTAGGATAGGGTACTGAATTGTAACTTACTTTCGCCTAATAATGCGATTTTGGCAAAGAGACTATCTCCCGCAGGGAAGCTGTTACCATCAAATGTTTGCCCTCATTAGACTCCCCTCTGGAAGCGTATTCACTGCAAGCTGCAGATTCCCTCCTAACAGCAAGCTTTAGGATAGGGTACTGAATTGTAACTTAACTGAGGCTAATAAGGCGATTTTGGCAAAGAGACTATCTCCCGCAGGGAAGCTGCTACCATCAAATCTTTGCCCTCGTTAGACTCCCCTCTGGAAGCGCTTTCACTGCAAGCTGCAGATTCCCTCCTAACAGCAAGCTTTAGGATAGGGTACTGAATTGTAACTTAACTGCGGCTAATAATGCGATTTTGGCAAAGAGACTATCTCCCGCAGGGAAGCTGCTACCATCAAATGTTTGCCCTCGTTAGACTCCCCTCTGGAAGCGCTTCCACTGCAAGCTGCAGATTCCCTCCTAACAGCAAGCTTTAGGATAGGGTACTGAATTGTAACTTACTTTCGCCTAATAATGCGATTTTGGCAAAGAGAGTATCTCCCGCAGGGAAGCTGCTACCATCAAATGTTTGCCCTCATTAGACTCCCCTCTGGAAGCGCTTTCACTGCAAGCTACAGATTCCCTCCTAACAGCAAGCTTTAGGATAGGGTACTGAATTGTAATTAACTGAGGCTAATAATGCGATTTTGGCAAAGAGACTATCTCCCGCAGGGAAGCTGCTACCATCAAATCTTTGCCCTCGTTAGACTCCCCTCTGGAAGCGCTTTCACTGCAAGCTGCAGATTCCCTCCTAACAGCAAGCTTTAGGATAGGGTACTGAATTGTAACTTACTTTCACCTAATAATGCGATTTTGGCAAAGAGAGTATCTCCCGCAGGGAAGCTGCTGCCATCAAATGTTTGCCCTCATTAGACTCCCCTCTGGAAGCGCTTTCACTGCAAGCTGCAGATTCCCTCCTAACAGCAAGCTTTAGGATAGGGTACTGAATTGTAACTTAACTGAGGCTAATAAAGCGATTTTGGCAAAGAGACTATCTCCCGCAGGGAAGCTGCTACCATCAAATGTTTGCCCTCATTAGACTCCCCTCTGGAAGCGCTTTCACTGCAAGCTGCAGATTCCCTCCTAACAGCAAGCTTTAGGATAGGGTACTGAATTGTAACTTACTTTCGCCTAATAATGCGATTTTGGCAAAGAGACTATCTCCCGCAGGGAAGCTGTTACCATCAAATGTTTGCCCTCATTAGACTCCCCTCTGGAAGCGTATTCACTGCAAGCTGCAGATTCCCTCCTAACAGCAAGCTTTGGGATAGGGTACTGAATTGTAACTTACTTTAGCCTAATAATGCGATTTTGGCAAAGAGAGTATCTCCCGCAGGGAAGCTGCTACCATCAAATGTTTGCCCTCATTAGACTCCCCTCTGGAAGCGCTTTCACTGCAAGCTGCAGCTTCCCTCCTAACAGCAAGCTTTAGGATAGGGTACTGAAATGTAACTTACTTTCGCCTAATAATGCGATTATGGCAAAGAGACTATCTCCCGCAGGGAAGCTGCTACCATCAAATGTTTGCCCTCATTAGACTCCCCTCTGGAAGCGCTTTCACTGCAAGCTGCAGATTCCCTCCTAACAGCAAGCTTTAGGATAGGGTACTGAATTGTAACTTAACTGATGCTAATAATGCGATTTTGGCAAAGAGAGTATCTCCCGCAGGGAAGCTGCTACCATCAAATCTTTGCCCTCCTTAGACTCCCCTCTGGAAGCGCTTTCACTGCAAGCTGCAGATTCCCTCCTAACAGCAAGCTTTAGGATAGGCTACTGAATTGTAACTTAACTGAGGCTAATAATGCGATTTTGGCAAAGAGACTATCTCCCGCAGGGAAGCTGCTACCATCAAATCTTTGCCCTCGTTAGACTCCCCTCTGGAAGCGCTTCCACTGCAAGCTGAAGATTCCCTCCTAACAGCAAGCTTTAGGATAGGGTACTGAATTGTAACTTACTTTAGCCTAATAATGCGATTTTGGCAAACAGACTATCTCCCGCAGGGAAGCTGCTACCATCAAATGTTTGCCCTCATTAGACTCCCCTCTGGAAGCGCTTTCACTGCAAGCTACAGATTCCCTCCTAACAGCAAGCTTTAGGATAGGGTACTGAATTGTAACTTTACTGCGGCTAATAATGCGATTATGGCAAAGAGAGTATCTCCCGCAGGGAAGCTGTTACCATCAAATGTTTGCCCTCATTAGACTCCCCTCTGGAAGCGCTTTCACTGCAAGCTGCAGATTCCCTCCTAACAGCAAGCTTTAGGATAGGGTACTGAATTGTAACTTACTTTCGCCTAATAATGCGATTTTGGCAAAGAGACTATCTCCCGCAGGGAAGCTGCTACCATCAAATCTTTGCCCTCATTAGACTCCCCTCTGGAAGCGCTTTCACTGCAAGCTACAGATTCCCTCCTAACAGCAAGCTTTAGGATAGGGTACTGAATTGTAACTTACTTTCGCCTAATAATGCGATTTTGGCAAAGAGACTATCTCCCGCAGGGAAGCTGATACCATCAAATCTTTGCCCTCGTTAGACTCCCCTCTGGAAGCGCTTTCACTGCAAGCTGCAGATTCCCTCCTAACAGCAAGCTTTAGGATAGGGTACTGAATTGTAACTTACTTTAGCCTAATAATGCGATTTTGGAAAAGAGACTATCTCCCGCAGGGAAGCTGCTACCATCAAATGTTTGCCCTCATTAGACTCCCCTCTGGAAGCGCTTTCACTGCAAGCTGCAGATTCCCTCCTAACAGCAAGCTTTAGGATAGGGTACTGAATTGTAACTTACTTTAGCCTAATAATGCGATTTTGGCAAAGAGAGTATCTCCCGCAGGGAAGCTGCTACCATCAAATGTTTGCCCTCATTAGACTCCCCTCTGGAAGCGCTTTCACTGCAAGCTGCAGATTCCCTCCTAACAGCAAGGTTTAGGATAGGGTACTGAATTGTAACTTAACTGAGGCTAATAAAGCGATTTTGGCAAAGAGACTATCTCCCGCAGGGAAGCTGCTACCATCAAATCTTTGCCCTCCTTAGACTCCCCTCTGGAAGCGCTTTCACTGCAAGCTACAGATTCCATCCTAACAGCAAGCTTTAGGGTAGGGTTCTGAATTGTAATTAACTGAGGCTAATAATGCGATTTTGGCAAAGAGACTATCTCCCGCAGAGAAGCTGCTACCATCAAATCTTTGCCCTCGTTAGACTCCCCTCTGGAAGCGCTTTCACTGCAAGCTGCAGATTCCCTCCTAACAGCAAGCTTTAGGATAGGGTACTGAATTGTAACTTACTTTCACCTAATAATGCGATTTTGGCAAAGAGAGTATCTCCCGCAGGGAAGCTGCTGCCATCAAATGTTTGCCCTCATTAGACTCCCCTCTGGAAGCGCTTTCACTGCAAGCTGCAGATTCCCTCCTAACAGCAAGCTTTAGGGTAGGGTACTGAATTGTAACTTACTTTCGCCTAATAAAGCGATTTTGGCAAAGAGACTATCTCCCGCAGGGAAGCTGCTACCATCAAATGTTTGCCCTCATTAGACTCCCCTCTGGAAGCGCTTTCACTGCAAGCTGCAGATTCCCTCCTAACAGCAAGCTTTAGGATAGGGTACTGAATTGTAACTTACTTTCGCCTAATAATGCGATTTTGGCAAAGAGACTATCTCCCGCAGGGAAGCTGTTACCATCAAATGTTTGCCCTCATTAGACTCCCCTCTGGAAGCGTATTCACTGCAAGCTGCAGATTCCCTCCTAACAGCAAGCTTTGGGATAGGGTACTGAATTGTAACTTACTTTAGCCTAATAATGCGATTTTGGCAAAGAGAGTATCTCCCGCAGGGAAGCTGCTACCATCAAATGTTTGCCCTCATTAGACTCCCCTCTGGAAGCGCTTTCACTGCAAGCTTCAGATTCCCTCCTAACAGCAAGCTTTAGGATAGGGTACTGAAATGTAACTTACTTTCGCCTAATAAAGCGATTATGGCAAAGAGACTATCTCCCGCAGGGAAGCTGCTACCATCAAATGTTTGCCCTCATTAGACTCCCCTCTGGAAGCGCTTTCACTGCAAGCTGCAGATTCCCTCCTAACAGCAAGCTTTAGGATAGGGTACTGAATTGTAACTTAACTGATGCTAATAATGCGATTTTGGCAAAGAGACTATCTCCCGCAGGGAAGCTGCTACCATCAAATCTTTGCCCTCATTAGACTCCCCTCTGGAAGCGCTTTCACTGCAAGCTGCAGATTCCCTCCTAACAGCAAGCTTTAGGATAGGGTACTGAATTGTAACTTAACTGTGGCTACTATTCGATTATGGCAAAGAGACTATCTCCCGCAGGGAAGCTGCTACCATCAAATGTTTGCCCTCATTAGACTCCCCTCTGGAAGCGCTTTCACTGCAAGCTGCAGATTCCCTCCTAACAGCAAGCTTTAGGATAGGGTACTGAATTGTAACTTACTTTCGCCTAATAAAGCGATTTTGGCAAAGAGACTATCTCCCGCAGGGAAGCTGCTACCATCAAATGTTTGCCCTCATTAGACTCCCCTCTGGAAGCGCTTTCACTGCAAGCTGCAGATTCCCTCCTAACAGCAAGCTTTAGGATAGGGTAGTGAATTGTAACTTACTTTCGCCTAATAATGCGATTTTGGCAAAGAGACTATCTCCCGCAGGGAAGCTGTTACCATCAAATGTTTGCCCTCATTTGACTCCCCTCTGGAAGCGTATTCACTGCAAGCTGCAGATTCCCTCCTAACAGCAAGCTTTCGGATAGGGTACTGAATTGTAACTTACTTTCGCCTAATAATGCGATTTTGGCAAAGAGAGTATCTCCCGCAGGGAAGCTGCTACCATCAAATGTTTGCCCTCATTAGACTCCCCTCTGGAAGCGCTTTCACTGCAAGCTGCAGCTTCCCTCCTAACAGCAAGCTTTAGGATAGGGTACTGAAATGTAACTTAGTTTCGCCTAATAATGCGATTATGGCAAAGAGAGTATCTCCCGCAGGGAAGCTGCTACCATCAAATCTTTGCCCTCATTAGACTCCCCTCTGGAAGCGCTTTCACTGCAAGCTGCAGATTCCCTCCTAACAGCAAGCTGTAGGACAGTGTACTGAATTGTAACTTAACTGCGGCTACTAAGGCGATTTTGGCAAAGAGAGTATCTCCCGCAGGGAAGCTGCTACCATCAGATGTTTGCCCTCATTAGACTCCCCTCTGGAAGCGCTTTCACTGCAAGCTGCAGATTCCCTCCTCACAGCAAGCTTTAGGATAGTGTACAGAATTGTAACTTAACTGCGACTACTAAGGCGATTATGGCAAAGAGACTATCTCCCGCAGGGAAGCTGCTACCATCAAATGTTTGCCCTCATTAGACTCCCCTCTGGAAGCGCTTTCACTGCAAGCTGCAGATTCCCTCCTAACAGCAAGCTGTAGGACAGTGTACTGAATTGTAACTTAACTGCGCCTTATAAGGCGATTTTGGCAAAGAGACTATCTCCCGCAGGGAAGCTGCTACCATCAAATGTTTGCCCTCATTAGACTCCCCTCTGGAAGCGCTTTCACTGCAAGCTGCAGATTCCCTCCTAACAGCAAGCTTTAGGATAGGGTACTGAATTGTAACTTACTTTCGCCTAATAATGCGATTTTGGCAAAGAGACTATCTCCCGCAGGGAAGCTGTTACCATCAAATGTTTGCCCTCATTAGACTCCCCTCTGGAAGCGCATTCACTGCAAGCTGCAGATTCCCTCCTAACAGCAAGCTTTAGGATAGGGTACTGAATTGTAACTTTACTGCGGCTAATAATGCGATTTTGGCAAAGAGAGTATCTCCCGCAGGGAAGCTGTTACCATCAAATGTTTGCCCTCATTAGACTACCCTCTGGAAGCGCATTCACTGCAAGCTGCAGATTCCCTCCTAACAGCAAGCTTTAAGATAGGGTACTGAATTGTAACTTACTTCCGCCTAATAATGCGATTTTGGCAAAGAGACTATCTCCCGCAGGGAAGCTGCTACCATCAAATCTTTGCCCTCCTTAGACTCCCCTCTGGAAGCGCTTTCACTGCAAGCTACAGATTCCCTAATAACAGCAAGCTTTAGGATAGAGTACTGAATTGTAACTTACTTTCGCCTAATAATGCGATTTTGGCAAAGAGACTATCTCCCACAGGGAAGCTGCTACCATCAAATCTTTGCCCTCGTTAGACTCCCCTCTGGAAGCGCTTTCACTGCAAGCTGCAGATTCCCTCCTAACAGCAAGCTGTAGGACAGTGTACTGAATTGTAACTTAACTGCGGCTACTAAGGCGATTATGGCAAAGAGAGTATCTCCGCAGGGAAGCTGCTACCATCAAATGTTTGCCCTCATTAGACTCCCCTCTGGAAGCGCTTTCACTGCAAGCTGCAGATTCCCTCCTAACAGCAAGCTTTAGGATAGGGTACTGAATTGTAACTTACTTTCGCCTAATAATGCGATTTTGGCAAAGAGAGTATCTCCCGCAGGGAAGCTGCTACCATCAAATGTTTGCCCTCATTAGACTCCCCTCTGGAAGCGTATTCACTGCAAGCTGCAGATTCCCTCCTAACAGCAAGCTTTAGGATAGGGTACTGAATTGTAACTTACTTTCACCTAATAATGCGATTTTGGCAAAGAGACTATCTCCCGCAGGGAAGCTGCTACCATCAAATGTTTGCCCTCATTTGACTCCCCTCTGGAAGCGTATTCACTGCAAGCTGCAGATTCCCTCCTAACAGCAAGCTTTAGGATAGGGTACTGAATTGTAACTTACTTTCGCCTAATAATGCGATTTTGGCAAAGAGACTATCTCCCGCAGGGAAGCTGCTACCATCAAATGTTTGCCCTCATTAGACTCCCCTCTGGAAGCGCTTTCACTGCAAGCTGCAGATTCCCTCCTAACAGCAAGCTGTAGGACAGTGTACTGAATTGTAACTTAACTGCGGCTACTAAGGCGATTTTGGCAAAGAGAGTATCTCCCGCAGGGAAGCTGCTACCATCAAATGTTTGCCCTCATTAGACTCCCCTCTGGAAGCGCTTTCACTGCAAGCTGCAGATTCCCTCCTAACAGCAAGCTTTAGGATAGGGTACTGAATTGTAACTTACTTTAGCCTAATAATGCGATTTTGGCAAAGAGACTATCTCCCGCAGGGAAGCTGCTACCATCAAATGTTTGCCCTCATTAGACTCCTCTCTGGAAGCGCTTTCACTGCAAGCTGCAGATTCCTTCCTAACAGCAAGCTTTAGGATAGGGTACTGAATTGTAACTTAACTGCGGCTACTAAGGCGATTATGGCAAAGAGACTATCTCCCGCAGGGAAGCTGCTATCATCAAATGTTTGCCCTCATTAGACTCCCCTCTGGAAGCGCTTTCACTGCAAGCTGCAGATTCCCTCCTAACAGCAAGCTTTAGGATAGGGTACTGAATTGTAACTTAGTTTCGCCTAATAATGCGATTTTGGCAAAGAGACTATCTCCCGCAGGGAAGCTGCCACCATCAAATCTTTGCCCTCGTTAGACTCCCCTCTGGAATCGCTTTCACTGCAAGCTGCAGATTCCCTCCTAACAGCAAGCTTTAGGATAGGGTACTGAATTGTAACTTACTTTCGCCTAATAATGCGATTTTGGCAAAGAGACTATCTCCCGCATGGAAGCTGCTACCATCAAATCTTTGCCCTCATTAGACTCCCCTCTGGAAGCGCTTTCACTGCAAGCTGCAGATTCCCTCCTAACAGCAAGCTGTAGGACAGTGTACTGAATTGAAACTTAACTGCGGCTACTAAGGCGATTATGGCAAAGAGAGTATCTCCGCAGGGAAGCTGCTACCATCAAATGTTTGCCCTCATTAGACTCCCCTCTGGAAGCGCTTTCACTGCAAGCTGCAGATTCCCTCCTAACAGCAAGCTTTAGGATAGGGTACTGAATTGTAACTTAACTGAGGCTATTAATGCGATTTTGGCAAAGAGAGTATCTCCCGCAGGGAAGCTGCTACCATCAAATGTTTGCCCTCATTAGACTCCCCTCTGGAAGCGCTTTCACTGCAAGCTGCAGATTCCCTCCTAACAGCATGCTTTAGGATAGGGTACTGAATTGTAACTTAACTGCGGCTACTAAGGCGATTATGGCAAAGAGACTATCTCCCGCAGGGAAGCTGCTACCATCAAATGTTTGCCCTCATTAGACTCCCCTCTGGAAGCGCTTTCACTGCAAGCTGCAGATTCCCTCCTAACAGCAAGCTTTAGGATAGGGTACTGAATTGTAACTTACTTTCGCCTAATAAAGCGATTTTGGCAAAGAGACTATCTCCCGCAGGGAAGCTGCTACCATCAAATGTTTGCCCTCATTAGACTCCCCTCTGGAAGCGCTTTCACTGCAAGCTGCAGATTCCCTCCTAACAGCAAGCTTTAGGATAGGGTACTGAATTGTAACTTACTTTCGCCTAATAATGCGATTTTGGCAAAGAGACTATCTCCCGAAGGGAAGCTGTTACCATCAAATGTTTGCCCTCATTTGACTCCCCTCTGGAAGCGTATTCACTGCAAGCTGCAGATTCCCTCCTAACAGCAAGCTTTCGGATAGGGTACTGAATTGTAACTTACTTTCGCCTAATAATGCGATTTTGGCAAAGAGAGTATCTCCCGCAGGGAAGCTGCTACCATCAAATGTTTGCCCTCATTAGACTCCCCTCTGGAAGCGCTTTCACTGCAAGCTGCAGCTTCCCTTCTAACAGCAAGCTTTAGGATAGGGTACTGAAATGTAACTTAGTTTCGCCTAATAATGCGATTATGGCAAAGAGACTATCTCCCGCAGGGAAGCTGCTACCATCAAATGTTTGCCCTCATTAGACTCCCCTCTGGAAGCGCTTTCACTGCAAGCTGCAGATTCCCTCCTAACAGCAAGCTTTAGGACAGTGTACTGAATTGTAACTTAACTGCGGCTACTAAGGCGATTTTGGCAAAGAGAGTATCTCCCGCAGGGAAGCTGCTACCATCAGATGTTTGCCCTCATTAGACTCCCCTCTGGAAGCGCTTTCACTGCAAGCTGCAGATTCCCTCCTAACAGCAAGCTGTAGGACAGTGTACTGAATTGTAACTTAACTGCGCCTTATAAGGCGATTTTGGCAAAGAGAGTATCTCCCGCAGGGAAGCTGCTACCATCAAATGTTTGCCCTCATTAGACTCCCCTCTGGAAGCGCTTTCACTGCAAGCTGCAGATTCCCTCCTAACAGCAAGCTTTAGGATAGTGTACTGAATTGTAACTTAACTGCGACTACTAAGGCGATTATGGCAAAGAGACTATCTCCCGCAGGGAAGCTGTTACCATCAAATGTTTGCTCTCATTAGACTCCCCTCTGGAAGCGCTTTCACTGCAAGCTGCAGATTCCCTCCTAACAGCAAGCTTTAGGATAGGGTACTGAATTGTAACTTACTTTCGCCTAATAATGCGATTTTGGCAAAGAGACTATCTCCCGCAGGGAAGCTGCTACCATCAAATCTTTGCCCTCATTAGACTCCCCTCTGGAAGCGCTTTCACTGCAAGCTGCAGATTCCCTCCTAACAGCAAGCTTTAGGATAGGGTACTGAATTGTAACTTAACTGAGGCTAATAATGCGATTTTGGCAAAGAGACTATCTCCCGCAGGGAAGCTGCTACCATCAAATGTTTGCCCTCATTAGACTCCCCTCTGGAAGCGCTTCCACTGCAAGCTGCAGATTCCCTCCTAACAGCAAGCTTTAGGATAGGGTACTGAATTGTAACTTACTTTCGCCTAATAATGCGATTTTGGCAAACAGACTATCTCCCGCAGGGAAGCTGCTACCATCAAATGTTTGCCCTCATTAGACTCCCCTCTGGAAGCGCTTTCACTGCAAGCTACAGATTCCCTCCTAACAGCAAGCTTTAGGATAGGGTACTGAATTGTAACTTACTTTCGCCTAATAATGCGATTTTGGCAAAGAGAGTATCTCCCGCAGGGAAGCTGCTACCATCAAATGTTTGCCCTCATTAGACTCCCCTCTGGAAGCGCTTTCACTGCAAGCTGCAGATTCCCTCCTAACAGCAAGCTTTAGGATAGGGTACTGAATTGTAACTTACTTTCGCCTATTAAGGCGATTTTGGCAAAGAGAGTATCTCCCGCAGGGAAGCTGCTACCATCAAATGTTTGCCCTCATTAGACTCCCCTCTGGAAGCGCTTTCACTGCAAGCTGAAGATTCCCTCCTAACAGCAAGCTTTAGGATAGGGTACTGAATTGTAACTTACTTTCGCCTAATAATGCTATTTTGGAAAAGAGACTATCTCCCGCAGGGAAGCTGCTACCATCAAATGTTTGCCCTCATTAGACTCCCCTCTGGAAGCGCTTTCACTGCAAGCTGCAGATTCCCTCCTAACAGCAAGCTGTAGGACAGTGTACTGAATTGTAACTTAACTGCGGCTACTAAGGCGATTATGGCAAAGAGAGTATCTCCGCAGTGAAGCTGCTACCATCAAATGTTTGCCCTCATTAGACTCCCCTCTGGAAGCGCTTTCACTGCAAGCTGCAGATTCCCTCCTAACAGCAAGCTTTAGGATAGGGTACTGAATTGTAACTTACTTTCGCCTAATAATGCGATTTTGGCAAAGAGACTATCTCCCGCAGGGAAGCTGTTACCATCAAATGTTTGCCCTCATTAGACTCCCCTCTGGAAGCGTATTCACTGCAAGCTGCAGATTCCCTCCTAACAGCAAGCTTTAGGATAGGGTACTGAATTGTAACTTACTTTCGCCTAATAATGCGATTTTGGCAAAGAGAGTATCTCCCGCAGGGAAGCTGCTACCATCAAATGTTTGCCCTCATTAGACTTCCCTCTGGAAGCGCTTTCACTGCAAGCTGCAGCTTCCCTCCTAACAGCAAGCTTTAGGATAGGGTACTGAAATGTAACTTAGTTTCGCCTAATAATGCGATTATGGCAAAGAGACTATCTCCCGCAGGGAAGCTGCTACCATCAAATGTTTGCCCTCATTAGACTCCCCTCTGGAAGCGCTTTCACTGCAAGCTGCAGATTCCCTCCTAACAGCAAGCTTTAGGATAGGGTACTGAATTGTAACTTAACTGAGGCTAATAATGCGATTTTGGCAAAGAGACTATCTCCCGCAGGGAAGCTGCTACCATCAAATCTTTGCCCTCGTTAGACTCCCCACTGGAAGTCTTTAACTGCAAGCTGCAGATTTCCTCCTAACAGCAAGCTTTAGGATAGGGTACTGAATTGTAACTTACTTTCGCCTAATAATGCGATTTTGGCAAAGAGACTATCTCCCGCAGGGAAGCTGCTACCATCAAATGTTTGCCCTCGTTAGACTCCCCTCTGGAAGCGCTTTCACTGCAAGCTGCAGATTCCCTCCTAACAGCAAGCTTTAGGATAGGGTACTGAATTGTAACTTAACTGCGGCTAATAAGGCGATTTTGGCAAAGAGAATATCTCCCGTAGGGAAGCTGCTACCATCAAATGTTTCCCCTCGTCAGACTCCCCTCTGGAAGCGCTTTCACTGCAAGCTGCAGATTCCCTCCTAACAGCAAGCTTTAGGATAGGGTACTGAATTGTAACTTACTTTCGCCTAATAATGCGATTTTGGCAAAGAGAGTATCTCCCGCAGGGAAGCTGCTACCATCAAATGTTTGCCCTCATTAGACTCCCCTCTGGAAGCGCTTTCACTGCAAGCTGCAGATTCCCTCCTAACAGCAAGCTTTAGGATAGGGTACTGAATTGTAACTTACTTTCGCCTAATAATGCGATTTTGGCAAAGAGAGTATCTCCCGCAGGGAAGCTGCTACCATCAAATGTTTGCCCTCATTAGACTCCCCTCTGGAAGCGCATTCACTGCAAGCTGCAGATTCCCTCCTAACAGCAAGCTTTAGGATAGTGTACTGAATTGTAATTTAACTACGGCTAATAGGGCGATTTTGGCAAAGATAATATCTCCGGCAGGGAAGCTGCTACCTACAAATGTTTGCCCTCGTTAGACTCCCCTCTGGAAGCGCTTTCACTGCAAGCTGCAGATTCCCTCCTAACAGCAAGCTTTAGGATAGGGTACTGAATTGTAACTTACTTTCGCATAATAATGCGATTTTGGCAAAGAGAGTATCTCCCGCAGGGAAGCTGTTACCATCAAATGTTTGCCCTCATTAGACTCCCCTCTGGAAGCGCATTCACTGCAAGCTGCAGATTCCCTCCTAACAGCAAGCTTTAGGATAGGGTACTGAATTGTAACTTAACTGCGGCTAATAAGGCGATTTTGGCAAAGAGAGTATCTCCCGCAGGGAAGCTGCTACCATCAAATCTTTGCCCTCGTTAGACTCCCCTCTGGAAGCGCTTTCACTGCAAGCTGCAGATTCCCTCCTAACAGCAAGCTTTAGGATAGGGTCCTGAATTGTAACTTACTTTCGCCTAATAATGCGATTTTGGCAAAGAGAGTATCTCCCGCAGGGAAGCTGCTACCATCAAATGTTTGCCCTCATTAGACTCCCCTCTGGAAGCGCTTTCACTGCAAGCTGCAGATTCCCTCCTAACAGCAAGCTTTAGGATAGGGTACTGAATTGTAACTTAACTGCGGCTACTAAGGCGATTATGGCAAAGAGACTATCTCCCGCAGGGAAGCTCCTACCATCAAATGTTTGCCCTCATTAGACTCCCCTCTGGAAGCGTTTTCACTGCAAGCTGCAGATTCCCTCCTAACAGCAAGCTTTAGGATAGGGTACTGAATTGTAACTTTACTGCGGCTAATAATGCGATTTTGGCAAAGACAGTATCTCCCGCAGGGAAGCTGTTACCATCAAATGTTTGCCCTCATTAGACTCCCCTCTGGAAGCGCATTCACTGCAAGCTGAAGATTCCCTCCTAACAGCAAGCTTTAGGATAGGGTACTGAATTGTAACTTACTTTCGCCTAATAATGCGATTTTGGCAAAGAGACTATCTCCCGCAGGGAAGCTGCTACCATCAAATCTTTGCCCTCGTTAGACTCCCCTCTGGAAACGCTTTCACTGCAAGCTGCAGATTCCCTCCTAACAGCAAGCTTTAGGATAGGGTACTGAATTGTAACTTAACTGAGGCTAATAATGCGATTTTGGCAAAGAGACTATCTCCCGCAGGGAAGGTGCTACCATCAAATCTTTGCCCTCGTTAGACTCCCCTCTGGAAGTCTTTCACTGCAAGCTGCAGATTCCCTCCTAACAGCAAGCTTTAGGATAGGGTACTGAATTGTAACTTACTTTCGCCTAATAATGCGATTTTGGCAAAGAGACTATCTCCCGCAGGGAAGCTGCTACCATCAAATGTTTGCCCTCATTAGACTCCCCTCTGGAAGCGCTTTCACTGCAAGCTGCAGATTCCCTCCTAACAGCAAGCTTTAGGATAGGGTACTGAATTGTAACTTACTTTCGCCTAATAATGCGATTTTGGCAAAGAGAATATCTCCCGCAGGGAAGCTGCTACCATCAAATGTTTGCCCTCATTAGACTCCCCTCTGGAAGCGCATTCACTGCAAGCTGCAGATTCCCTCCTAACAGCAAGCTTTAGGATAGTGTACTGAATTGTAATTTAACTACGGCTAATAGGGCGATTTTGGCAAAGATAATATCTCCGGCAGGGAAGCTGCTACCTACAAATGTTTGCCCTCGTTAGACTCCCCTCTGGAAGCCCTTTCACTGCAAGCTGCAGATTTTCTCCTAACAGCAAGCTTTAGGATAGGGTTCTGAATTGTAACTTACTTTCTCGTAATAATGCGATATTGGCAAAGAGACTATCTCCCGCAGGGAAGCTGCTACCATCAAATGTTTGCCCTCATTAGACTCCTCTCTGGAAGCGCTTTCACTGCAAGCTGCAGATTCCCTCCTAACAGCAAGCTTTAGGATAGGGTACTGAATTGTAACTTACTTTCGCCTAATAATGCGATTTTGGCAAAGAGACTATCTCCCGCAAAGAAGCTGCTACCATCAAATGTTTGCCCTCATTAGACTCCCCTCTGGAAGCGCTTTCACTGCAAGCTGCAGATTCCCTCCTAACAGCAAGCTGTAGGACAGTGTACTGAATTGTAACTTAACTGCGCCTTATAAGGCGATTTTGGCAAAGAGAGTATCTCCCGCAGGGAAGCTGCTACCATCAAATGTTTGCCCTCATTAGACTCCCCTCTGGAAGCGCTTTCACTGCAAGCTGCAGATTCCCTCCTAACAGCAAGCTTTAGGATAGGGTACTGAATTGTAACTTACTTTCGCCTAATAATGCGATTTTTGCAAAGAGACTATCTCCCGCAGGGAAGCTGTTACCATCAAATGTTTGCCCTCATTAGACTCCCCTCTGGAAGCGCATTCACTGCAAGCTGCAGATTCCCTCCTAACAGCAAGCTTTAGGATAGGGTACTGAATTGTAACTTAACTGCGGCTAATAATGCGATTTTGGCAAAGAGAGTATCTCCCGCAGGGAAGCTGCTACCATCAAATGCTTGCCCTCATTAGACTCCCCTCTGGAAGCGCTTTCACTGCAAGCTGCAGATTCCCTCCTAACAGCAAGCTTTAGGATAGGGTACTGAATTGTAACTTACTTTCGCCTAATAATGCGATTTTGGCAAAGAGAGTATCTCCCGCAGGGAAGCTGCTACCATCAAATGTTTGCCCTCATTAGACTCCCCTCTGGAAGCGCTTTCACTGCAAGCTGCAGATTCCCTCCTAACAGCAAGCTTTAGGATAGGGTACTGAATTGTAACTTAACTGCGGCTACTAAGGCGATTATGGCAAAGAGACTATCTCCCGCAGGGAAGCTCCTACCATCAAATGTTTGCCCTCATTAGACTCCCCTCTGGAAGCGTTTTCACTGCAAGCTGCAGATTCCCTCCTAACAGCAAGCTTTAGGATAGGGTACTGAATTGTAACTTTACTGCGGCTAATAATGCGATTTTGGCAAAGACAGTATCTCCCGCAGGGAAGCTGTTACCATCAAATGTTTGCCCTCATTAGACTCCCCTCTGGAAGCGCATTCACTGCAAGCTGCAGATTCCCTCCTAACAGCAAGCTTTAGGATAGGGTACTGAATTGTAACTTACTTTCGCCTAATAATGCGATTTTGGCAAAGAGACTATCTCCCGCAGGGAAGCTGCTACCATCAAATGTTTGCCCTCATTAGACTCCTCTCTGGAAGCGCTTTCACTGCAAGCTGCAGATTCCCTCCTAACAGCAAGCTTTAGGATAGGGTACTGAATTGTATCTTACTTTCGCCTAATAATGCGATTTTGGCAAAGAGACTATCTCCCGCAGGGAAGCTGCTACCATCAAATGTTTGCCCTCATTAGACTCCCCTCTGGAAGCGCTTTCACTGCAAGCTGCAGATTCCCTCCTAACAGCAAGCTGTAGGACAGTGTACTGAATTGTAACTTAACTGCGCCTTATAAGGCGATTTTGGCAAAGAGACTATCTCCCGCAGGGAAGCTGCTACCATCAAATGTTTGCCCTCATTAGACTCCCCTCTGGAAGCGCTTTCACTGCAAGCTGCAGATTCCCTCCTAACAGCAAGCTTTAGGATAGGGTACTGAATTGTAACTTACTTTCGCCTAATAATGCGATTTTTGCAAAGAGACTATCTCCCGCAGGGAAGCTGTTACCATCAAATGTTTGCCCTCATTAGACTCCCCTCTGGAAGCGCATTCACTGCAAGCTGCAGATTCCCTCCTAACAGCAAGCTTTAGGATAGGGTACTGAATTGTAACTTAACTGCGGCTAATAAGGCGATTTTGGCAAAGAGAGTATCTCCCGCAGGGAAGCTGCTACCATCAAATGCTTGCCCTCATTAGACTCCCCTCTGGAAGCGCTTTCACTGCAAGCTGCAGATTCCCTCCTAACAGCAAGCTTTAGGATAGGGTACTGAATTGTAACTTACTTTCGCCTAATAATGCGATTTTGGCAAAGAGACTATCTCCCGCAGGGAAGCTGCTACCATCAAATCTTTGCCCTCATTAGACTCCCCTCTGGAAGCGCTTTCACTGCAAGCTGCAGATTCCCTCCTAACAGCAAGCTTTAGGATAGGGTACTGAATTGTAACTTAACTGAGGCTAATAATGCGATTTTGGCAAAGAGACTATCTCCCGCAGGGAAGATGCTACCATCAAATGTTTGCCCTCATTAGACTCCCCTCTGGAAGCGCTTTCACTGCAAGCTGCAGATTCCCTCCTAACAGCAAGCTTTAGGATAGGGTACTGAATTGTAACTTAACTGAGGCTAATAATGCGATTATGGCAAAGAGACTATCTCCCGCAGGGAAGCTGCTACCATCAAATCTTTGCCCTCGTTAGACTCCCCTCTGGAAGCGCTTCCACTGCAAGCTGCAGATTCCCTCCTAACAGCAAGCTTTAGGATAGGGTACTGAATTGTAACTTACTTTCGCCTAATAATGCGATTTTGGCAAACAGACTATCTCCCGCAGGGAAGCTGCTACCATCAAATGTTTGCCCTCATTAGACTCCCCTCTGGAAGCGCTTTCACTGCAAGCTACAGATTCCCTCCTAACAGCAAGCTTTAGGATAGGGTACTGAATTGTAACTTACTTTCGCCTAATAATGCGATTTTGTCAAAGAGAGTATCTCCCGCAGGGAAGCTGCTACCATCAAATGTTTGCCCTCATTAGACTCCCCTCTGGAAGCGCTTTCACTGCAAGCTGCAGATTCCCTCCTAACAGCAAGCTTTAGGATAGGGTACTGAATTGTAACTTAACTGCGGCTACTAAGGCGATTATGGCAAAGAGAGTATCTCCCGCAGGGAAGCTCCTACCATCAAATCTTTGCCCTCATTAGACTCCCCTCTGGAAGCGCTTTCACTGCAAGCTGCAGATTCCCTCCTAACAGCAAGCTTTAGGATAGGGTACTGAATTGTAACTTTACTGCGGCTAATAATGCGATTTTGGCAAAGACAGTATCTCCCGCAGGGAAGCTGTTACCATCAAATGTTTGCCCTCATTAGACTCCCCTCTGGAAGCGCATTCACTGCAAGCTGCAGATTCCCTCCTAACAGCAAGCTTTAGGATAGGGTACTGAATTGTAACTTACTTTCGCCTAATAATGCGATTTTGGCAAAGAGACTATCTCCCGCAGGGAAGCTGCTACCATCAAATCTTTGCCCTCCTTAGACTCCCCTCTGGAAGCGCTTTCACTGCAAGCTACAGATTCCCTCCTAACAGCAAGCTTTAGGATAGGGTACTGAATTGTAACTTACTTTCGCCTAATAATGCGATTTTGGCAAAGAGAGTATCTCCCGCAGGGAAGCTGCTACCATCAAATCTTTGCCCTCGTTAGACTCCCCTCTGGAAGCGCTTTCACTGCAAGCTGCAGATTCCCTCCTAACAGCAAGCTTTAGGATAGGGTACTGAATTGTAACTTAACTGCGGCTAATAAGGCGATTTTGGCAAAGAGAGTATCTCCCGCAGGGAAGCTGCTACCATCAAATCTTTGCCCTCATTAGACTCCCCTCTGGAAGCGCTTTCACTGCAAGCTGAAGATTCCCTCCTAACAGCAAGCTTTAGGATAGGGTACTGAATTGTAACTTACTTTCGCCTAATAATGCGATTTTGGCAAAGAGACTATCTCCCGCAGGGAAGCTGCTACCATCAAATCTTTGCCCTCATTAGACTCCCCTCTGGAAGCGCTTTCACTGCAAGCTGCAGATTCCCTCCTAACAGCAAGCTGTAGGACAGTGTACTGAATTGTAACTTAACTGCGGCTACTAAGGCGATTATGGCAAAGAGAGTATCTCCGCAGTGAAGCTGCTACCATCAAATGTTTGCCCTCATTAGACTCCCCTCTGGAAGCGCTTTCACTGCAAGCTGCAGATTCCCTCCTAACAGCAAGCTTTAGGATAGGGTACTGAATTGTAACTTACTTTTGCCTAATAATGCGATTTTGGCAAAGAGAGTATCTCCGCAGTGAAGCTGCTACCATCAAATGTTTGCCCTCATTAGACTCCCCTCTGGAAGCGCTTTCACTGCAAGCTGCAGATTCCCTCCTAACAGCAAGCTTTAGGATAGGGTACTGAATTGTAACTTACTTTCGCCTAATAATGCGATTTTGGCAAAGAGACTATCTCCCGCAGGGAAGCTGTTACCATCAAATGTTTGCCCTCATTAGACTCCCCTCTGGAAGCGTATTCACTGCAAGCTGCAGATTCCCTCCTAACAGCAAGCTTTAGGATAGGGTACTGAATTGTAACTTACTTTCGCCTAATAATGCGATTATGGCAAAGAGAGTATCTCCCGCAGGGAAGCTGCTACCATCAAATGTTTGCCCTCATTAGACATCCCTCTGGAAGCGCTTTCACTGCAAGCTGCAGCTTCCCTCCTAACAGCAAGCTTTAGGATAGGGTACTGAAATGAAACTTAGTTTCGCCTAATAATGCGATTTTGGCAAAGAGAGTATCTCCCGCAGGGAAGCTGCTACCATCAAATGTTTGCCCTCATTAGACTCCCCTCTGGAAGCGCTTTCACTGCAAGCTGCAGATTCCCTCCTAACAGCAAGCTTTAGGATAGGGTACTGAATTGTAACTTACTTTCGCCTAATAATGCGATTTTGGCAAAGAGAGTATCTCCCGCAGGGAAGCTGCTACCATCAAATGTTTGCCCTCATTAGACTCCCCTCTGGAAGCGCTTTCACTGCAAGCTGCAGATTCCCTCCTAACAGCAAGCTTTAGGATAGGGTACTGAATTGTAACTTAACTGCGGCTAATAAGGCGATTTTGGCAAAGAGAATATCTCCCGCAGGGAAGCTGCTACCATCAAACGTTTGCCCTCATTAGACTCCCCTCTGGAAGCGCTTTCACTGCAAGCTGCAGATTCCCTCCTAACAGCAAGCTTTAGGATAGGGTACTGAATTGTAACTTACTTTCGCCTAATAATGCGATTTTGGCAAAGAGACTATCTCCCGCAGGGAAGCTGCTACCATCAAATCTTTGCCCTCCTTAGACTCCCCTCTGGAAGCGCTTTCACTGCAAGCTACAGATTCCCTCCTAACAGCAAGCTTTAGGATAGGGTACTGAATTGTAACTTACTTTCGCCTAATAATGCGATTTTGGCAAAGAGATTATCTCCCGCAGGGAAGCTGCTACCATCAAATCTTTGCCCTCGTTAGACTCCCCTCTGGAAGCGCTTTCACTGCAAGCTGCAGATTCCCTCCTAACAGCAAGCTTTAGGATAGGGTACTGAATTGTAACTTACTTTCGCCTATTAAGGCGATTTTGGCAAAGAGAGTATCTCCCGCAGGGAAGCTGCTACCATCAAATGTTTGCCCTCATTAGACTCCCCTCTGGAAGCGCTTTCACTGCAAGCTGCAGATTCCCTCCTAACAGCAAGCTTTAGGATAGGGTACTGAATTGTAACTTACTTTCGCCTAATAATGCGATTTTGGCAAACAGACTATCTCCCGCAGGGAAGCTGCTACCATCAAATGTTTGCCCTCATTAGACTCCCCTCTGGAAGCGCTTTCACTGCAAGCTGCAGATTCCCTCCTAACAGCAAGCTTTAGGATAGGGTACTGAATTGTAACTTAACTGCGGCTAATAAGGCGATTTTGGCAAAGAGAATATCTCCCGCAGGGAAGCTGCTACCATCAAACGTTTGCCCTCATTAGACTCCCCTCTGGAAGCGCTTTCACTGCAAGCTGCAGATTCCCTCCTAACAGCAAGCTTTAGGATAGGGTACTGAATTGTAACTTACTTTCGCCTAATAATGCGATTTTGGCAAAGAGAGTATCTCCCGCAGGGAAGCTGCTACCATCAAATGTTTGCCCTCATTAGACTCCCCTCTGGAAGCGCTTTCACTGCAAGCCTCAGATTCCCTCCTAACAGCAAGCTTTAGGATAGGGTACTGAATTGTAACTTAACTGCGGCTACTAAGGCGATTATGGCAAAGAGACTATCTCCCGCAGGGAAGCTCCTACCATCAAATGTTTGCCCTCATTAGACTCCCCTCTGGAAGCGCTTTCACTGCAAGCTGCAGATTCCCTCCTAACAGCAAGCTTTAGGATAGGGTACTGAATTGTAACTTTACTGCGGCTAATAATGCGATTTTGGCAAAGAGAATATCTCCCGCAGGGAAGCTGTTACCATCAAATGTTTGCCCTCATTAGACTCCCCTCTGGAAGCGCATTCACTGCAAGCTGCAGATTCCCTCCTAACAGCAAGCTTTAGGATAGGGTACTGAATTGTAACTTACTTTCGCCTAATAATGCGATTTTGGCAAAGAGACTATCTCCCGCAGGGAAGCTGCTACCATCAAATCTTTGCCCTCGTTAGACTCCCCTCTGGAAGCGCTTTCACTGCAAGCTGCAGATTCCCTCCTAACAGCAAGCTTTAGGATAGGGTACTGAATTGTAACTTACTTTCGCCTATTAAGCCGATTTTGGCAAAGAGAGTATCTCCCACAGGGAAGCTGCTACCATCAAATCTTTGCCCTCATTAGACTCCCCTCTGGAAGCGCTTTCACTGCAAGCTGAAGATTCCCTCCTAACAGCAAGCTTTAGGATAGGGTACTGAATTGTAACTTACTTTCGCCTAATAATGCGATTTTGGCAAAGAGACTATCTCCCGCAGGGAAGCTGCTACCATCAAATGTTTGCCCTCATTAGACTCCCCTCTGGAAGCGCTTTCACTGCAAGCTGCAGATTCCCTCCTAACAGCAAGCTGTAGGACAGTGTACTGAATTGTAACTTAACTGCGGCTACTAAGGCGATTATGGCAATGAGAGTATCTCCGCAGTGAAGCTGCTACCATCAAATGTTTGCCCTCATTAGACTCCCCTCTGGAAGCGCTTTCACTGCAAGCTGCAGATTCCCTCCTAACAGCAAGCTTTAGGATAGGGTACTGAATTGTAACTTACTTTCGCCTAATAATGCGATTTTGGCAAAGAGACTATCTCCCGCAGGGAAGCTGTTACCATCAAATGTTTGCCCTCATTAGACTCCCCTCTGGAAGCGTATTCACTGCAAGCTGCAGATTCCCTCCTAACAGCAAGCTTTAGGATAGGGTACTGAATTGTAACTTAACTGAGGCTAATAAGGCGATTTTGGCAAAGAGACTATCTCCCGCAGGGAAGCTGCTACCATCAAATCTTTGCCCTCGTTAGACTCCCCTCTGGAAGTCTTTCACTGCAAGCTGCAGATTTCCTCCTAACAGCAAGCTTTAGGATAGGGTACTGAATTGTAACTTACTTTCGCCTAATAATGCGATTTTGGCAAAGAGAGTATCTCCCGCAGGGAAGCTGCTACCATCAAATGTTTGCCCTCATTAGACTCCCCTCTGGAAGCGCTTTCACTGCAAGCTGCAGATTCCCTCCTAACAGCAAGCTTTAGGATAGGGTACTGAATTGTAACTTACTTTCGCCTAATAATGCGATTTTGGCAAAGAGAGTATCTCCCGCAGGGAAGCTGCTACCATCAAATGTTTGCCCTCATTAGACTCCCCTCTGGAAGCGCTTTCACTGCAAGCTGCAGATTCCCTCCTAACAGCAAGCTTTAGGATAGGGTACTGAATTGTAACTTAAATGCGGCTAATAAGGCGATTTTGGCAAAGAGAATATCTCCCGCAGGGAAGCTGCTACCATCAAACGTTTGCCCTCATTAGACTCCCCTCTGGAAGCGCTTTCACTGCAAGCTGCAGATTCCCTCCTAACAGCAAGCTTTAGGATAGGGTACTGAATTGTAACTTACTTTCGCCTAATAATGCGATTTTGGCAAAGAGAGTATCTCCCGCAGGGAAGCTGCTACCATCAAATGTTTGCCCTCATTAGACTCCCCTCTGGAAGCGCTTTCACTGCAAGCTGCAGATTCCCTCCTAACAGCAAGCTTTAGGATAGGGTACTGAATTGTAACTTAACTGCGGCTAAAAAGGCGATTTTGGCAAAGAGAATATCTCCCGCAGGGAAGCTGCTACCATCAAACGTTTGCCCTCATTAGACTCCCCTCTGGAAGCGCTTTCACTGCAAGCTGCAGATTCCCTCCTAACAGCAAGCTTTAGGATAGGGTACTGAATTGTAACTTACTTTCGCCTAATAATGCGATTTTGGCAAAGAGAGTATCTCCCGCAGGGAAGCTGCTACCATCAAATGTTTGCCCTCATTACACTCCCCTCTGGAAGCGCTTTCACTGCAAGCTGCAGATTCCCTCCTAACAGCAAGCTTTAGGATAGGGTACTGAATTGTACCTTAACTGCGGCTAATAAGCCGATTTTGGCAAAGAGAATATCTCCCGCAGGGAAGCTGCTACCATCAAATGTTTGCCCTCATTAGACTCCCCTCTGGAAGCGCTTTCACTGCAAGCTGCAGATTCCCTCCTAACAGCAAGCTTTAGGATAGGGTACTGAATTGTAACTTAACTGAGGCTAATAAGGCGATTATGGCAAAGAGAATATCTCCCGCAGGGAAGCTGCTACCATCAAATATTTGCCCTCATTAGACTCCCCTCTGGAAGCGCTTTCACTGCAAGCTGCAGATTCCCTCCTAACAGCAAGCTTTAAGACAGGGTACTGAATTGTAACTTACTTTCGCCTAATAATGCGATTTTGGCAAAGAGAGTATCTCCCGCAGGGAAGGTGCTACCATCAAATATTTACCCTCATTAGACTCCCCTCTGGAAGCGCTTTCACTGCAAGCTGCAGATTCCCTCCTAACAGCAAGCTGTAGGATAGGGTACTGAATTGTAACTTACTTTCGCCTAATAATGCGATTTTGGCAAAGAGAGTATCTCCCGCAGGGAAGCTGCTACCATCAAATGCTTGCCCTCATTAGACTACCCTCTGGAAGCGCATTCACTTCAAGATGCAGATTCCCTCCTAACAGCAAACTTTAGGATAGTGTACTGAATTGTAACTTAACTGCGGCTAATAAGCCGATTTTGGCAAAGAGAATATCTCCCGCAGGGAAGCTGCTACCATCAAATGTTTGCCCTCATTAGACTCCCCTCTGGAAGCGCTTTCACTGCAAGCTGCAGATTCCCTCCTAACAGCAAGCTTTAGGATAGGGTACTGAATTGTAACTTAACTGCGGCTAATAATGCGATTTTGGCAAAGAGAGTATCTCCGGCAGGGAAGATGCTACTATCAAATGTTTGCCCTCATTAGACTCCCCTCTGGAAGCGCTTTCACTGCAAGCTGCAGATTCCCTCCTAACAGCAAGCTTTAGGATAGGGTACTGAATTGTAACTTACTTTCGCCTAATAATGCGATTTTGGCAAAGAGACTATCTCCCGCAGGGAAGCTGCTACCATCAAATGTTTGCCCTCGTTAGACTCCCCTCTGGAAGCGCTTTCACTGCAAGCTGCAGATTCCCTCCTAACAGCAAGCTTTAGGATAGGGTACTGAATTGTAACTTACTTTCGCCTAATAATGCGATTTTGGTAAAGAGAATATCTCCCGCAGGGAAGCTGCTACCATCAAATGTTTGCCCTCATTAGACTCCCCTCTGGAAGCGCTTTCACTGCAAGCTGCAGATTCCCTCCTAACAGCAAGCTTTAGGATAGGGTACTGAATTGTAACTTACTTTCGCCTAATAATGCGATTTTGGCAAAGAGACTATCTCCCGCAGGGAAGCTGCTACCATCAAATGTTTGCCCTCGTTAGACTCCCCTCTGGAAGCGCTTTCACTGCAAGCTGCAGATTCCCTCCTAACAGCAAGCTTTAGGATAGGGTACTGAATTGTAACTTACTTCCGCCTAATAATGCGATTTTGGCAAAGAGAGTATCTCCCGCAGGGAAGCTGCTACCATCAAATGTTTGCCCTCGTTAGACTCCCCTCTGGAAGCGCTTTCACTGCAAGCTGCAGATTCCTTCCTAACAGCAAGCTTTAGGATAGGGTACTGAATTGTAACTTAACTGCGGCTAATAAGCCGATTTTGGCAAAGAGAATATCTCCCGCAGGGAAGCTGCTACCATCAAATGTTTGCCCTCATTAGACTCCCCTCTGGAAGCGCTTTCACTGCAAGCTGCAGATTCCCTCCTAACAGCAAGCTTTAGGATAGGGTACTGAATTGTAACTTACTTTCGCCTAATAATGCGATTTTGGCAAAGAGACTATCTCCCGCAGGGAAGCTGCTACCATCAAATGTTTGCCCTCGTTAGAATCCCCTCTGGAAGCGCTTTCACTGCAAGCTGCAGATTCCCTCCTAACAGCAAGCTTTAGGATAGGGTACTGAATTGTAACTTACTTTCGCCTAATAATGCGATTTTTGCAAAGAGAGTATCTCCCGCAGGGAAACTGCTACCATCAAATGTTTGCCCTCATTAGATTCCCCTCTGGAAGCGCTTTCACTGCAAGCTGCAGATTCCCTCCTAACAGCAAGCTTTAGGATAGGGTACTGAATTGTAACTTACTTTCGCCTAATAATGCGATTTTGGCAAAGAGACTATCTCCCGCAGGGAAGCTGCTACCATCAAATGTTTGCCCTCGTTAGACTCCCCTCTGGAAGCGCTTTCACTGCAAGCTGCAGATTCCCTCCTAACAGCAAGCTTTAGGATAGGGTACTGAATTGTAACTTACTTTCGACTAATAATGCGATTTTGGCAAAGAGAGTATCTACCGCAGGGAAGCTGCTACCATCAAATGCTTGCCCTCATTAGACTCCCCTCTGGAAGCGCTTTCACTGCAAGCTGCAGATTCCCTCCTAACAGCAAGCTTTAGGATAGGGTACTGAATTGTAACTTACTTTCGCCTAATAATGCGATTTTGGCAAAGAGACTATCTCCCGCAGGGAAGCTGCTAACATCAAATCTTTGCCCTCATTAGACTCCCCTCTGGAAGCGCTTTCACTGCAAGCTGCAGATTCCCTCCTAACAGCAAGCTTTAGGATAGGGTACTGAATTGTAACTTACTTTCGCCTAATAATGCGATTTTGGCAAAGAGACTATCTCCCGCAGGGAAGCTGCTACCATCAAATGTTTGCCCTCATTAGACTCCCCTCTGGAAGCGCTTTCACTGCAAGCTGCAGATTCCCTCCTAACAGCAAGCTTTAGGATAGGGTACTGAATTGTAACTTACTTTCGCCTAATAATGCGATTTTGGCAAAGAGAGTATCTCCCGCAGGGAAGCTGCTACCATCAAATGCTCGCCCTCATTAGACTCCCCTCTGGAAGCGCTTTCACTGCAAGCTGCAGATTCCCTCCTAACAGCAAGCTTTAGGATAGGGTACTGAATTGTAACTTACTTTCGCCTAATAATGCGATTTTGGCAAAGAGAGTATCTCCCGCAGGGAAGCTGCTACCATCAAATGTTTGCCCTCATTAGACTCCCCTCTGGAAGCGCTTTCACTGCAAGCTGCAGATTCCCTCCTAACAGCAAGCTTTAGGATAGGGTACTGAATTGTAACTTACTTTCGCCTAATAATGCGATTTTGGCAAAGAGAGTATCTCCCGCAGGGAAGCTGCTACCATCAAATATTTGCCCTCATTAGACTCCCCTCTGGAAGCGCTTTCACTGCAACTGCAGATTCCCTCCTAACAGCAAGCTTTAGGATAGGGTACTGAATTGTAACTTAACTGAGGCTAATAAGGCGATTTTGGCAAAGAGAATATCTCCCGCAGGGAAGCTGCTACCATCAAATGTTTGCCCTCATTAGACTCCCCTCTGGAAGCGCTTTCACTGCAAGCTG